>NC_090731.1:94751240-94896240 GCF_036898095.1 Palaemon carinicauda | reverse complement strand
ACACGTGTTGCACGACTTAAAACACGAACCATTCCACAACTAGAACTTACTGCATTGCTGATTGGTAGTAGACACATTCATTATATTTTTAAGACGGTATATAATAAATTTAAGATATTAATTATTTGTACAGATAACCAAGCTTGCATTAGTTGGATTAATAACGATGGTGGTAAGGAAATATATGTGTAGAATCGCGTACAAGAAATTAGACGTCTGTGCCAGTCATATGAAGTAGAACTGAAGTATGTGAACAATAAGGAAAATCCTGTAGATATATTATCACGTGGGATAAGTATGAATGGATTGGAATCCAGTAAATGGATAAAATTATGGATGGAACGTGATGTAGATCAAGAAAAGAATCAAGTTATAATTCGTGAAATTGTAATGCAACAGTTTGAAGTACCAGAAGTATTATCTTTGTTTTGCATTCAGAAGTACTCCACTTTGGATAAGTTGCTGGGTGTGACTTTTCAGGTGCTTCGTTTTCTTGAACTCTCTTCTAAGAATGCACTGAAAATGCCACAACCTAGTGTGTAGTGGATTCGTTTAGAACAACAAAGGCATTATCCTTTAGTATATCAATACTTAAGTGAACCTAATGCCAATGAAATATACTGTGATTCCCGAAAGTTTATCAAAGATCTATGTTTGGTTTTGGATTCAAATTGTGTGATATACAGCATATGTCGTATCAGTAATGCTGATTGTAGTGAAAATATGAAGCATCCTGTAATGTATTGAGAAACACTATTCTCTCATTCTACTGTGTTGATCTGATTCCAATGTGTTGAACCTTCTGGGAGATGTTGACTGTTGTTCTGTCTCCCGCCATCCATGAACTGTGAGCTAGCAGCAGCATGGAACTGCATACTTATACCACAATAAAGCAAGTGAATTACCAACCTGTCTTCTTGGATCCTAAGTATTGATAGACAAGGATGTTACAGTGGCGATGAGGAAAAATCCAGTGAACGATGAGGTATGTCATAGTGGACAAGAGTTAGTGTACCAACACAGCCGACCACTACCGTATCTAGCCTAGTATAGCATTTTAGGCCTGGCCAACGTCCAAACATTAGTAATCGAGTTAGCGTTCGTTCGTTTGTTCTTGTATTGTAGCCAACAATTCCTGTTGGCACGGGCCTTTCCCTTGTTCGGCCTGTAGGTAACCTGTAATATATAGAAGGTTGGTTGTTAAATTGAAAGGAAATTTGAAAGGTTTTTAGTTGTAAGCTAGAGACAGGTGCGAACAGAGTAAGGATGATGGTGGTAGTGGAAGAGGACCATCATGTCACGGATAGTGGTGGTTAGAAATGGGTCGACCGAGTTAGCCGTGTTCAGCCGTATTTCTTGGGAACTACCAAAGTTCCATTCACCTTCAGGAAGGATGGCAGCCACAAGGAGTCCCGCAATTCCCGAGTTTAACCCAGATAAGTTAGTATATCTCGTTGGCTAGCTTTATTCTCCATGAATTGTGAGGTAAATGATGTAACAGAGGCGACAGCAAAAAGGGCTTTGTTGTTTTCTTGAGTTGGAGTAGAAAAATTTTCCACAATCTGTAAGATAACTGCACCGAATTTGCCGTTTGCAGTTCCCTTTGATGAGCTAGTAAATCAACTAAAGTCTCATTTCATAACTAAACCTAGTTATCAGAAAGCCTTATGTGATATCCTACAACGAAAGAAGAAAAGTAGTGAATCAGTGAAGGAATATTATGCAGAAATAAAATTGTTAGCTCAACAGTGTGAATTTAATAGTAATTTTGACCGAAGGTTGAAGGAACAGTTATTGGTTGGTATTGATAATGAGGTTTATTTTATGGTTTTATTGGTTGATCCTTTCAATTTCAAACAAATATCCTCTCGTGAATTACTTCCCAAGGTTACCAATTTAGAAAGTGCTTATGTTACAGTGTGTAGTCATACTTCAAGTTCTTCTACAGATAATAGGCTTACAGGTACTGTTAACAAGGTGAGGCATAAGGTAACTAGGCCTAGGACAAACTCTAGTGCAGACTCTATATGGGGAGGTAATAGTGATTATTCTAAAGTTCAAGGTAAATGCACATGTTGTGGACGTGATAACCATTTAGCTAAGAATTGTAAATTTAAGAATGCTAATTGTTATTCTTGTGGCAAGGAAGGCCATGTTAGTACAGTATGTCCCAATAAAAAGTCTAGAAATGTAGACGAGGCAACTAGTAAGCCTGTTCCTATTGATGAAAATTTCCATGGTTTTTATGATTTATTAAAACTTTTTTTATGTTAAGGTAAATTCTATCGGTTCTGTTGATTATGTGAAGAATTTTTCTTCACTACTCTTCTTCTTCACAGTTTATACGTAGACACTGTTATTGTTCGTGATGTCAGGGCAGGGAAAAATGTGAGTGATGGTTCTTCCATAAGCGAGTGTCTCAAGATAAACACTTTTGTGTTCATTTTGTATTCATTATTTTACCTTAAGTATTTAGGTACTTTAAATCTCTCAATTACAACTCAAGTCTGCTAGTCTAGGAAGTATGGTAGTCCACACACGTAAGCCCGACTTGCTAATTACCTTTTAGTTTCATTTTTGTTTTGTATGCCAGGTGTTTAGAGTTAGGATTATCTTTGTCCCCTGGAGTTGCAAGATTTCTCCTTGTATTCTAAATAAGTGTATTGCTTAAAACTCTCAAGTCACAAGTGTTTCAAGCCTGTCCTAAATTAGAGTTGGCACCTCAAGACCACTGGCCTACGCATTGAGATGCGCCTTTTTTGGGGAGGGAAGGTGGACGCAGGCGACATGAACTCGACTTCACAAAGTTACAGGCCACAGTACTAAGCGGAACTGCCAAGCCAGGGTCAATAGGGCCCCGAATCATCCTTGTGCTCCCACTCTCCCCGACTAGCCTGTCCCCTTGCACAATAATGGATCCAAATTCCACAAAGGACGAGGAGGACAAGCAGATACCTGGAGTGTTAGTGAGAAAGCAGCTAGTTCCACAGAAACCTCTGTTCCAGTCTAGAGGCGAGTTGGAAAGGGACATTGACTCTGCTAAACACGTGCTGTAGGCCTAGTGAAGCAAAACTGAAGACCGCCACTCTCAGGACACGGGCACCTACAACATATCAAATCTTGTGAGTTCAATTAATGGCCATTCCCCCTTTGGCTAAGCTTTTATTTGTTTCATAAGTTAAGTTTAGGTAACTGGCATTACATCTTTCGGGCTGCGTGCATGGAAATTAAGGTTTTTAATTTTTGGTCTGTTGCTAATTGCTTGAGGTCACTGACCACATGTTGGGACCTTAAAGCGGCCTACCGCACAAGTTATTTATCTGAAGATTTTATTTTTTTATTTATTCCGTTTGAGGGTTAATCCCACGAGTTAATTCCGTTTAATATTTTCAATATTTTGTGTTGTAAACTCTGATTCTCTTTTCACTTATTATTTTGCCATGTGAATAAATCATTACTGAGTTACTCCGATTCTCTTTTTTGCTGTAATAAATTATTTGGAATAGATTACAAACTTTGGTATCTTTAACCCCATTATATGAATTTTACCAATTTATACTGTAGGACGGGTCAGAAGCACCTGAGATGTTGAGATTGGGAACCAGTCACTATAATTCCTTGGTAGAACACCTACCAAGGTTCTCAGACGTATTTTACTAAATAAATCTAATCCCCAATCACTGGGATCACAATGTTACAGAGAGATATAGATTACACTCCACACTCAGAAAAAAAAAACTAGGGGGAACCGACCTGGTTTCACGCGGCTTGGAGCGGAGACAGAGAGCGCAAAAATTAGAACAATTTACTTGTTTGGGGGGTATAGGCAGAGAGGATGAGCGTAGCTCTGGACAGCTCCGAAGAAAACTACGATAAGGTGTCAGCTATCCGTAACTTTCCGATACCTACTAATGTCAAGGGAATACAGCAATTTCTGGGGTGTAGTGGATATTACAGGCGTTTTATACGCAATTATTCAATAATAGCCGCTCCCGTAACTGATCTTACAAAGAAGGGCGTAGATTTCATATGGTCTGAGCAGCATCAACAGGCGTTTAATACCTTAAAAGATGAACTGTGTAGTTCTCCTATCTTAAAATTCCCTGACTTCGGTAAGGAATTCTTCATTGCAACAGACGCCTCAGACTTAGGAGTAGGAGGGGTATTGCATCAGCAATATGAAAAACAATTTTTTCCTGATAACTTTTTATTCTCGAAAACTGAGAACTTCCGAAAGTAAGTATGCAGTAATAGACAAAGAAGGACTAGCTATTGTTAATTCACTAGTACATTTTAAGTTCATAATATACGGTTATCCCGCCAAGGTTCTTACTGATCATAAACCCCTAACTGACTTCTTTAAAGGCTTTAGTCACGGCCCCAAACGAATTCGGTGGGATTTGATCATTCAAGGTTTTGGCGTGAGAATCGGGTATTTAACAGGGAAAGCAAATATCATTGCTGATGCATTATCACGCAACCCCGTGTCATCTTGTACGGAGCCATTAGCTGAATTAATAGATATATCAACATCTATGCCTATTGTTAAAACTGTACCTGAACAAGAAGATCTGGGCTGGAGCGCTGAATTATTACAGACTGAGCAAAGAAAAGATCAGAAATTAGAAAAAATTATAAATGCTTTGGAAGGAAATCGTAAGGAAAGGGAATATATAAAGTATACGCAGCAGAATTATATAATCAAAGACAATATTCTGTGTAGATCCATGACAAGGGAAACCCGCAATACACCACATGTGACTAACGACCAGGTAGTGGTATCAATCTCACTTATATCCACTATCCTAAATTGGTTACATGCAAATCCATTGCATGGACACCCGGGGTTCTCCATAATGTCAAAGAAAGCCAAATCATTGTTTTATTGGCATACGATGCTTACAGATATAAACAAAATACATAGCTAATTGTCGCACTTGTCAGGAAAACAAAGGGCACACGAAAACACCTGTCAGCCTAGGGGCTTATCCCGTGCCCAATCAACCCTTTGAAAGGATACATTTAGATTTATTAACAGGATTTTACGAGTCAGACAGAGGAAATAAGCACCTCTTAGTAATTGTAGATGCTTTGACTTGATATACAGAACTGATAGCGCTTAAAACTAAAATTGCGATTGAATGCGCTAGGAAGTTTTACGAGTGTTACATTTGTAAACATGGAATTCCACACGTGATAATCTCAGACTCGGGTGGAGAATTTAATAATCATTTCCTTACCCCATTGTGTGAATTCCTTAGCATAAAGAAAATCAATACCATGATCTATCACCCAGAGTCGAATGGGCTAGTGGAAAGAGCGAATAGGAAGGTTTTAAACATATTAAGAGTTACACTAGGGGGATCAGACCCCAACTGGGATATTGCAATACCTACGGTACTAAGTACTCTGAATCACTCATATCATATATCAATTAAAATGTCGCCGCACGAGGCATTGTATGGTACCCCAGTTAGAACGCCTTTCCATGTATTAACGCCTACAACTAATTTATCAAATCCTTTAAAAGAATGTATAAATGCAAGCAAAAGTCGTTTTGATATCCTTCGAAAGAATTTAGAAGAATCACAAATCATAATGAAAAGGAATCATGATAAAATAGCGAAGCCAACTAAAACATATACCGTGGGTGATAATGTATACATACAGGTAAATGTACGTAAAGGACTCAATTATAAACTAACATCTAAGTTTGAAGGCCCATTTAGCATTTTGGAAACATTAACGGCCAATAGATTTAGAGTTCAAAACGTATCCCACCCCACTGATGAGAGAATTGTACCATTGGCTCACATAAGAAATTAAAATAAGAGAGAAGGAAGTGAGGGAATTTTTTTTTTTTTTTTTATCTATGAAATTTATATGTTAACATTTTTTTCTTCTTAATACAGGAGTAATTACATATATTTTTCTCATTACAGGTTTCCAAGATGAAGTTTTTATTGTTAGGAGTGATATTGTTCTCTCAGACATTTTTCTCGTGTGGGAAGAGCTCTAAAACTAAAAGTATAGATTTTAAATATGGCACTATAGTAGAGACAAGAAGACGTTTTTATTACATCAAGTAACGTAGTTATTGAAGTACGCATGCAAGCAATTTTTCTCCCAGAGAATGACGTCACTAGCTTAAAGAGCGCCATTTCAAGGTTTGCTGTTTCATTAAATGAAATGCATAGAAGACACTTTCCTTTAAATACAGAGAGTTCGCTTGCACCGACGCTAAAAGTTGCAGAGATGCTATCCGATGACTTGCAAAATAAGACTTACGAGGCAGAATCTTTGGCTCGTGACCTTTTGATGTGGACAGTAAGACACACTAACCTTGAAAAACATAACCCGTTTATTTTTGCTGCACTAAACATCTTTGGATCTGTTGCAAGTTTAGGCTTAGGGATTTCCAATCGTCTTAAGATTAGTAATCAAAATAAGAAAATTGAGTTTTTGACTCATGAAAATGAATTGAATTTATCAGAACTAAGGAATCAGTTAGCTTCAATCAATCAAATTATGAGTTTGGTGAACGAACATTCTAGTAATATCAGTCAGATTATGGAAGTACAAGATTTGTTGGCAACGTTAACGTATTATAATTAAAAAATAAATCATATCCATAATAGAATTGCACATTTCATTGAGAAATCAAAAGACTATGTGGAAGCTATTACGTTAGCGACTAAAGGTGTACTATCACCGCATTTGTTGCCGATAAGAGACTTAACGTTAATTGTGGAGAACGGACGGGAGAAATTAGGTTATATTCCTTTGTTAGACGCACGTAGGTTAGAATTTTATTACAGCCTAATTACAGTAAGCATTGAAAATCACAAGATTATGATTACAATTCCCTTTGATTCTTCCGATGCCTGGCAATCTTACAGGATATCACCATTTCCAACTTTCATGACGAATAACTCAAACCCAGTAATATCCAGTTTGACAGGACACGTATTGATTTCCCCAGACAAGGAAGCATATACGGTCATTAAAGACTTAAATCAATTAACTCACTGTTCAGATGCAATGAATGAAAAAATATGTACAGCTGACTCCTTTGAATTCCATAAAAACTCAATGGATTCATGCGAGTTAGGTACAGTGCTAAACGGTGCTCTCTCCCATACACATGAAAATTGTCTGAAAAAACTTTATCCCTTTGACGATAATAAGTTCAATTGCAGACTGAACAACGGCTCGTGGATACGATACGACAAGGCCGGCTTCAATGTATCATGCCCGGACGGATCCACGTCCTATTCCCAAATCTTCGTTGCAGCAGATGGTTGTATCGGTACGTCCACGAATTACACGGTCCGAGGAATCAACATTATCATCAGAGAAGGGGCCTACTTCGCGAATTTTACGTGGGCGACTACAATCCCATCTTTACCTCTCCCATACAACGCACGAATGGCTAAGCGGTTGATGAAATTAACCGAGATGGACCACCCATCACCGACTTATGCAGATTTTTGTTTCTACGTGTTACTAGCAGCAATCAGCGTTACGATGATGATATTTATCGCCGTTAACATCTTTGTTTGGCGTAGGTTAAGGAAAAATGAGTTGGAGATCAAACAGAACGTTTTGCCATGTCCAGACAAAACTCCTTATTTATTGCAATTTAAAGCTGTTTGAAATTGGCCCCTTCATTCGCTCAAAGGAGTACAATTGTCTTGGAAAAGTGTTGTGCACGAAAAGCAGTTAGTACGCTAGTAATATGTAGTTGAAGAGACTCTTGAACATTTGCATTTTAAAAAACATTTTAAAAACATTTTAAAAATTTTTAAATATAAATCATTTTTGGGGCATCTGATAAAATATATAAGCCCTAGATGTTAAAATAAAGAATCTATGGGCCTCTGATAAAATATATAAGCCCTATATATAAAAATAATATATATATATATATATATATATATATATATATATATATATATATATATATATATATATATATATATATATATATATATATATATATATATATATATATATATATATATATATATATATATACGAAACCGTGGTGCGTGTACGTACCAGGAATTCGTGTTTGTGCACTAAAATTATATCTTTACCAAGGTAACAAATATTCTTTATTAGTTACCGTATTATAATAATCTGTATTTTTAACAAAGGTGACAACTATTCTTTACAAGTTACCGAATCATATGTACATCAGTATTTTTTTTTGGTACCATATAATCATTTGCTAGCAATGTACCATATATATGATCTGTATTTCCCATACATTTTTCTTTGTTTGGGCAATATCTGTTAGGTATGTAATTTTTTTAAATGTACCTATTTGAACATTCATCCTTCATCGTTTGTTCATGGCTAAAGTTAAGAAAAAAAAATAATTTATATATATATCCAGTCACACTCCTAGTAAACATATTTTGAACGTGTCAGTAGAGTTCAATTAATTGAAGGTAGCTGACTGAGCTAATGTAATGTATGTAAAATTACATGTTTAAATCCATGCCCTAAAAGGTCAATGTAGAAAATAGGAGCGAGTGTGAGAATGCCAATTCAGTCATAAGCAGGATGCGAAAGTCAAGACACTGCTAATCATTTGCAATGTAACATTTTTCATGAAGAGTAAACACAATACAAGCCGTGAGAAAGAGTTGTATCTCACCGGATCCAAGTACCTTCCGGTATTAATTTTGTGTTTACATATATCATTAAATGCTGAGATAACTAACTAGACGTTATCATATTGATGATTGGATATTTTAGTTACTCCTGGTCAAGCTGTCATACGGAATGGTCATCCAACCAAACCATCTATACTCCTGTGATGGAGATGTTAATAACTGTTTTTAAAGTAATAAACTGTTTTAAAGTTAACTTACTTAGACTTATTCAAAAGAAGTAAACTAACAAGTCTAAATATTATAACACATTGAAGAGACATTTGATTGGAAAACTAATGTGTGTTTATAACAGTACCACACTAACATATATATATATATATATATATATATATATATATATATATATATATATATATATATATATATATATATATATATATATATATATATATATATATATATATATATATATATATATATATATATATATATATATAAATTCATTTATTCTATATTAATGCAAGGTCACCAATGAATACATATTTTCATTAAAAAATACTCTTTCTAATGATGGCCAAAGTGACTAGGGTGTTTGGTCCGAGTTGGCCGAAGTGACTAGGGGTGGGTGCCGTAGTGACTCATGTTGGGGCCGTAGTGACTAGGGTCAGAGGCCGAAGTGACTGGGGCCATACTGGTTGAGGGCCGTAGTGACTGGCAACCTTGAGAGTAACCCACTGTAGATTTAGGTAAGTTGGTATCAGCGAGTGTACTCTCTTTAACTTAGTGCTTTGAAGGTGAAGATCCCCATTTAACTTTACTTTATACTTTTATACTCCACTGCTCCCATTTTTGTTATTGTCTCTAATTATTTAATGTAAGATTCCTCTCCAGCACCTCACTGGGACGGAGCCGAAACAGAGCCTAGGAGTGCAGATGACTATAGACCTGACAAAGCTAGAGTAGGCCATTACATTACTTTTATTTTCACGTGTGGAGTTCTCCGGCCTCTGGACAGTACGATTACTACATTTGCATTTAAGAGAGAGGGTCAGTAAATTACGTCAGTAAAGTTATTAGCAGGGTGTTTGTGCCCCGAGTGTAAGTACTCCTTATCCTCCCCTGTTGATCTTTGAGTAACTGACGTAGGGAGACTTTCCTGGACTAACTAAGTCCCACTCAAACATTTGATTAATTATAAAAATATTCTCCACAGATTATGAGAAACCATATAGAGAAGTTTTAATGTTAAATGGATTCTCCCTAGAATTTGAAATAGACACTGGCAGTGGTGCATCCACTATTTCATGGCATAATGCTAACAAATTTAATTTAACCCCATTACCAACAAGGAAACATTTAGAAAATTATGATAAGGTTGAAATGCAAGTGTACGGTGAAATAAATTGTGATGTTTCTCTTAAAGGCCAAGTTGTAAGGAAAAACAATTTTTTGTTGTAGATAATGATTTGAATTTAGCAAGCAGCTCTTTGATGAAGAAATTGAAATACCAGTGGATACAAATTGATAATGTATGTGATGATAAATTTAAATGTCCTCTTATTACCCCGAAGCAGTGTATCTAGGCATAAGCATGATTGTGTAAAAAATTTTCAATGAGTTTGGGGTGGTGGAAGGATCCCCCATTACAAATTATGAATGTCAATTAATGTTAAAAGAAAATGCTGTGCCCAGGTACTTTAAAGCTAGATTTGTTCCTTATCATTATAAATGTAAAATTGAGAATAGTTTGAAAGAACTGGAAAGTGAAAATATAGTGAGCAAGGTCGAGCAGGCTGCAGATTGGGCCAGTCCTATTGTTCCTGTAATGAAGCCTAATGGTGAAATAGGGATTTGTGTAGATTTCAAGTATCTCAATACTCAACAGTGTAACACTTTTCCATTACCAATATTGAATGATATTTTGGCAAATTTAGGTTCTTATCAGTATATTTCAAAATTAGATTTGAAGAATGCATATTTAGCCTACAGGTATCTGTGAGTGAAAATACTCAACAATATTTAATCATGAATACTCATTTCGGTTTGTATAAATTTCATAGATTGCCTTTTGGTCTGTCATCAGCACCAGGTATATTTCAGAGGTTTATATCAGAATTATTGGCAAATACCAAGGGTGTTCATGTATTCTTAGATGATATATTGATTGCCGGAGCTACCGAGGAGGAACTCGACAAGTGTTTAAGTAGAGTTTTTAAACATTAAACTTACCCGCTGGTTATATAACAATGACTTCAGTCCCTGACGTCCGGCAGAAATTCAAAACTCGCGGCAAATGCAGATATAGTTGCCAGGTGTACACTAGCGCCACCACCGGAGCTAGGCAGAACCATTCCATCCAGCACCAGATTTTCTCCTGCCGCCATTTTGGCAACATTGTAGGAATTCACTCGGGATTAACCTGGATTTTAGCAGTATATTGGTGATGTACTCCTATATACGGGTTTTGGCATTCGCTTATTTTGTTTTGTTTGATATTTGATCGCTAAGTTATAGCTTAAAAGGTATGATTAGAAAATTTTCAACCTATTTTAAACTAACGAAAGCATAATGGTGATAGGTAAACACCCCACCTTATCTATGACGTCACAGTCATATAACGTAAGCTTGAAAATGACTTGCATTTTCTTTCTTTTCCTACAAAGAATGATAAGTTAATACTATCATACAAAGTATTTAGTTATATAAAATAAAAGAATTATGTTATTATAAGAAAATTTTTGTCCTTTTGGTATGCTTTCTTTGGATAATCTTCGATCTGTTTTCAAAGATTACCTAGCGTTCAGTTTATTTATGCTATGCAGTTCTCAGTCTATCGTTACAGTATTACAATTTTTCTTTGTATCGATATTTATGAAAAGTACATTTTTCTTAAAAACTTAAGTTGTATTAGATAAAAGAAATATGTTATTTTTCAATTATATTGGTCCTTTTAGTATTTTTCTTTAGCTAATCTTTTTGTAAAGATTAAAGAAAATTAGCGTTCAGTTAATTTTTTATACGACGTAGTATTCATGACAATCGATATAGTCTCACGATTCTTTGTATCGCTGTTTACTTGTTCGTTTTTGGGAATACTAAATTTTTTCGTAAAGTATTTATAAATGTTCCAATTGTTAAATGTGACTATTCATCTTTTATTGGAACCCCTCAAGTAATAAGGGTTGGTTTAGATATATATATATAAAGATTCTTTATTCCTATAGCTATTCATTTAATATTTTAGTATTTTATATAAAATATTTTGTTACATTTTACATAGGATTCAATACCTATTGCATTCTCATTCAAGCCCTTGACAGAATAGTAAGATCTCTCTCTACGGGCGTGTCTACTTTTGGTTTTATACCAAAGAGCTTAAAAATGCAAAAAATTTGTGCAGTGAAATTTATTCAATACAGTGGAGGGTGCTTCCGTTCGGACCTGTCGTTATCCTAGCCTTAGACCTCTTTCAAGCTCCCGAACCCATGAGAAGTAAAGTTGATCGGCGAAAGGAAGCGAGAGGCATTAGCCTGGCACCAAGCATCTTGTAAGACCTGAACAGAAGTCCCCTCGAGCGATCTTGTTGACGATTCCCAGAACGCTCCCCCTTGCCGTAGGTAAGGCGAGGTAAAAGTGTTTTCTAACATTAAGCAGCCAAGCGCGAGCGTCATCCTTCCATGCGCGCAACAAGCGCCAGGCAGCTGAGCGTGATGGCGCACGCCAGGTGGCTGAGTGTTATGACGCGCGCCAGGCAGCTGAGCATGATGGCGCGCGCCAGGTGGCTGAGCGTGACACCTCACGCCAAGCTAAACGTGACACCGAACAATAGAGCGTTGGACATTGAGCGTTCAGCAAGGCTAGCTACTAAGGCTGTTGTAAGAGTTTGACACGATGTTTGTAACTTAGTGCAACTTCTTGGTTTCTTTTGTTCGATGATCGACCGTTCTAGACGCGATTGACATAGTTCCAAGCGTCTGAATTGCGAGCGTTTTTTAATCGAGAGCGTTATTGTTCTGAAAGTCACGTGGCGCCGAGCATCAAGAAGTTGCATGGTATCAAGCTTCCAGCAGTTGAACTTGACGTTGAGTGTCAAGCAGTTAATCATGACACCGAACGCCAAGCAGTTATGTGTCGTCTGAATCGTGAATGGCATTGTTCCGAGAGTCACATGACGCTGAATGCCAAGCAGTTGCTTGGCGTCTGGCTTCCAACAGTATGACTTGATGTCTACATGACCATGAGCATCTAGCATTGGAACATTGTTACGCAGGGCGCTATATTAAGAAATAAATATTAACTGGAAAGATATTACTTTCTCAGACCAAGGTCTGCTTGAACTAATTCTTGGTGTCTGTTGGAGAGCGAGAATTAAACCTCTAAAGCATAGAGGTCAGAATTCAAGACCTTAAGGAGTTGACTCCTAGGAAACGAGACATCTCTACCTCGATTAGAGACTTGTAGGAGGAAGGGAGTGACGATCTCTTTTTTTCCCCTATTTATCTTTTAGTGGAATTATCTTGGGAGAAGTTCTTAAGATATTTCTCCCCTCAGTTGGCTTTAAGAAACTCATGAGAGTTTTTTCTGAAGAGTTTCATTTTATTTTGTACCTGCTGCTCCTCGTCCCACCTTCAGAGTTTTTCGCTAGGGAAGACATCGAAGGAGTCTTTGTTTATTATTATTATTATTATTATTATTATTGTTGTTGTTATTAGCCAAGCTACAACCCTAGTTGGAAAAGCAAGATGCTATAAGCCCAAGGGGTCCAATAGGGAAAGATAGCTCAGTGGGGAAAGGAAATAAGGAAATAAATAAATGATGAGAATAAATTAACAATAAATCATTTAAAAAAAAAGTAATAACGTCAAAAAGACAGTGCTAATATGGCAGTGCAATAGCGCGTCCTCAATGCAGCATAAAGAACCTAACTGCAGATGTTGGTGCAGCAGTACGTTCAGCTGCAACAGCAGGAAGTGCTTTAGGGCTTTTGTGAGAGAAGTCAGTGTTCCTTTTTTGCTGTGTACGTCCTGACAGGATGTCAGAAGTTGGCAAAGGTTTAGTTCAGACTGATACGGATCTTGTTCCTGAGTCTGGTGTTACGGTACATGCACCGCTGCTTCCGCCAGACTGGTTTCCGTCCGCTGAAATGTGGAGCGTTATGTAAGCGATGAGGAAGGCGAATTTGCGATCGAAGTTTTCTACACCGGTGTCACCTAATGTTGATCCTAATTGGACTATGCTGCTAGACATGAAGCAGCAGCTCTCATCTTTTATGCAGTCCTATCAGCCTGCTGTTAGCAAAGCGATGGTTCGTCATGATTGTTATCAGGACGCGTTGTCGCACAGGCGGCGTACTAGCAAACGCAATGTTGAACAGCGTGATAAGGCTTCTATATCCCATTGAGTGTCTGCTTCTCTTGATACCAGACGTCAAGCAGCCAAGTGTGACATCGAGCGTCAATCTTCCATGCGCGGCGACGATCGCCAGGCAGCTAAGCGTGGTGTCGGGCATCAAGCTGAACGTGACGTCGAGCAACAAGCTCGTGACGTCGAACGTCAAACAAACCGTGACGTCCAATGTCAGTCACATACTGTTCAAGCTACGTCCAGAGGACAAAGTTCTCTATGGAAACTCAAAAGACTATACTTGCAGCAGTAAAGAAGGTCCACTGGATGGTCTCTTCAGATCTCCAGAATGCTTACTTCTACTTCCCCATCCATCCGAACTTTAAGCTACCGGAAGGTTCGTGTATAGGAGGAAGTTGTCCAGTTTTGGGTTCTTTGTTTCGGTCTAAGCACCACCCCTCAAATAGAGGGTGCGTCTGTTAGGACCTGTCATTTTTTCTTATCCTTAGACCTCTTCCAAGGAATGTCGATTTGAACGATAAAGGAAACGAGAGGCTTTAGCTCCCAAGCAGTCGCCTACTCGACCATACCTTTTGATGCCTCCCAGGTCTCTCACCTTCATCATAAGAAAGGTGAGGTGAAAGTTTTTTCGTCGTCTTCAGATGACACAGCGCCCAAAGGCTGGCATCAACTTCCAGACCTCTAAAGAGGAAGGTGGACACGGTCAATCAGCATCCTATCTTGACACAGCAAGCTTCTGGTTGTAGTCTTTCGAACAGTCCTGAGCGTTTTTTCTTTCTACCGAAGAAAACTCTCCTACCAAACATCCTTTTAGGATGTCGGCAACTGTCAAATAACGTCCAACTCTCTCAGTTGCCTGACAGTTGTCTGAGCCTAACATAGCTTCGGTTCATACTCCTTCTCCACCGTCAAACTGGTTATTGTCTTCTGGACGCTCTGCGTGTTTTTAAACGGTGTAGAAAGAGAGCTTGTGGTGGACGTGACGTCTCCGGTACCACAACAGTTTGACCCTATTTTTATTACACTACTAGATTTGCAACAGAAGCTCTCTTCGCTCATGCTAGTTTATCGGCCTGCGTACAACACGAGAGTAGCAGGCATGGACCCTGAGTATCAGGTAACTTCACACCTGGACACTAAGCGTAGTGAGCCTACTTGTTGAGATGTTCTTGATGATGAACGTCTTTACAACTCCCTAGCAAGGAGTCAAACAAACAGAGGTGACGTCGTACGTCCACCTAACAGGACGTCGAGCTTTCAGCAGAACTGGATGTCCTGTAAGACGTGATGTCGAGCGTCTATCGAGAAGCGACATTAATCATCAAGCACAATGCAACCCCGAGCGTCAAACAGCTCATGACATGGACTTGTACTAGTTCCCACCATTCAAAGTGCTGTACAAGGTGTTACAAAAGTTTGTGTCTCACGAGGGAACCAGGTTGACTTTAGTAGCTCCCTTCTGGCCGTCAAGAGGTTGGTTCACAGAGGTTCTGGAATGGATGGTGGACGTTCCAAGAAGCCTGCCATTGAGAATAGATCTTCTCAAACAACCTCACTTGGCAAGAAACCAGCTAAACCTCCAAGCTCTACGTCTGACTGCCTTCAGTCTATCGGAAAAACTCCCAAGATCTAGAGAGTTTTTCGAAGGAGGCAGCTAAGGCTATCGCTAGAACAAGGAGGACTTTTACCATCAAGATTTTTCAGTCCAAGTGAGAGGTTTTAGAGAATGGTGTAGAGCTAAATCAATTTCTTCATTCAGTACCTGTGTAACACACATTACCGATTTCTTCTTATACCTTAGAAGAAAGCACATTTTTTCCTCGACCATCAAGGGGTACAGGAGTATGCTGGCAGCTGTCTTCAGACACAGGAATTTAGATCTCTCAAATAATAAAGACCTTCAAGATCTTCTCAGATCTTTTGAGACTTCTAAGAAGCATCAAGAAGATTCACCAGCCTGGAATTTAGATGTTGTTTTAAAATTCCTCATGAGTGACAGATTCGAGCCTTTACACTCGGCTTCTTTTAAAGATCTGACTTTGAAGACTCTTTTCTTAGTAAGTCTGACAACAGCTAAGAGAGTCAGTGAAGTTCACGCTTTTAGCAAGAATATTGGCTTCAGAAATGGAAAAGCCATATGCTCCTTGCAACTTGGATTCCTGGCCAAAAACGAACGTCCTTCTCATCCATGGCCTAAATCTTTCGAGATTACTATTCTCTCTGATATGGTGAGTGAAGAGTTGAAGAAAGTTCTGTGTCCTATTAGAGCACTGAGGTTTTATCTGGACAGGATTAAAGATTTAAGAGGCAATTCAGAGGCTCTTTGGTGCGCAGTCAAGAAGCCTGCGCTACCTATGTCTAAAAAACGCCCTATCATTTTTTATAAGACTTTTAATTAGAGAGGCTCACTCACACTGGGGTGAGGCAGACCTTAAGCTGCCTAAAGTAAAGACTCATGAAGTTAGAGCTGTAGCAACTTCTGTAGCTTTTAAACAAAACTGTTCTCTGCAAAGCATCATGGATACAACCTTTTGGAGGAGTAAACTTGTATTCACCTCGCATTACTTATAACATGTCCAGACTCTTTAAGAGGACTGCTACACTTTGGGACCATTCGTAGCAACGAGTGCAGTGGTAGGTGAAGGATCTACCACTACGTTTCCCCTAATCCCTAGTACCCTTGTTCTTCTCTTGGAACGTTTATATATTTTTATGATTGTACGTGAAGTTTGGTCGACAATAATCCGCAATCTTTGATTTAGTCAGGTGGTCATTTTGTTCCTAGAGAGTGCCCGGAACCAGGTTATTAGTTGAGGTCCTGTCAACATAGAGGTTATTGCCCGTTTGACAGCTCCTAGAGATCTTCAGCCCCCTGAGTGGACCGCTGGATCTCATAAGGATAGCAGACATAATGAGGCAGAGAATCATTGAAGTCAGCTTCCTTAACAGGTACGAACCCTTAAGCTTGTTTTTATTTAACCCTTAAGTGATATCCCAACAATGTTGCTGTCTCTGACCCTCCACCAAGGGTGTCAATCAGCCATTGTTATATAACCAGTGGGTAAGTTTAATGTTTAAAAATTAGATTTTCATAATAAGATAAATTTTTGAACATACTTACCCGCTGGTTATATAACTTATAATCCCACCCTCCTCCCCTCTAGAGACCTATGGGCATGGAAAATCTGGTGCTGGATGGAATGGTTCTGCCTAGCTCCGGTGGTGGCACTAGTGTACACCTGGCAACTATAATTGCGATACCCGCAAGTTTCGAATTTCTGCCGAACGTCTGGGACTGAAGCCATTGTTATATAACCAGCGGGTAAGTATGTTCAAATATTAATTTTATTATGAAAATATCATTTTGTCAATTTTGCAACAGAGAAATGTTAAATTGAATAAAGATAAATGTATTGTTGGTTCTAGGGAAGTACTGCATTTAGGATATATTTTAAGTTATGATGGCATTAAACCTGACCCAAAAAATAGAGGTAATTTTGGAAGCTGTAGCTCCTCAGTCTGTTCAGTCTTTAAAATCATTTTTTGGACTATGCACTTATTACAATAGGTTTGTACCTCAGTTCAGCTCTATTTTATGTCTTTTATATAATTTAACCCAAAAGAATATTGAATTTCACTGGTCAGCAGTTCATGAAAAAGCTTTTCAGAATGTTAAGGAAACTTTGGGGAGAGCTGATATTTTGAATAATTTCAACCCTAATGCTACAATGATTTTAGAAGTTGACGCTAACCCTATAGGAGTGGGAGCTGTCCTTAAAAAGAATATAAGGGTAAAATTTCTACCATTTCTTTTAACAGTTGAAAATTATCTAATGATGAATGTAATTATTCTCAAATTGATAGAGAGGCCCTATCCATTATTTTTAGAGTCAAGAAGTTTTCCGATTTCCTTTAGGGTAGGAAGTTCGTCATCAGGACGGACCATGAACCCTTGACTCATCTATTTAGCCCTAGTAAGAGTATTACACAGTTATCTAATGCTCGTATTCAAAGGTGGGCCATAAACCCTTGACTCGTCTATTTAACCCTAGTAATAGTATTCTACAGTTATCTAATGCTTGCATTCAAAGGTGGGCTTTATTTCTGTCCCATCTTGATATTAAAACTGAGCACATCAAGGTAGTGAATAATACTGTGGCAGATGCCCTTAGTAGACTACCATTATGTAAAGATGATGCTAATTTTCATGTACCAGGAGAATATGTAAATTTGATTAATATTTTAGTTAAGAGTTCTTTTGATTTTACAATGGTAAAGGGGTGCATAGAAAGAGATTCTGTTTTAGAGGTAGTAAGTCGGCTTGGGCACCAGCCACCCCTTGAGATACTACCGCTAGAGAGTTATGAGGCCCTTTGACTGGCCAGACAGTACTACAGTGCACCTTTCTCTCTGGTTTCGGTTCATTTTTCCTTTGCCTACACATACACCGAATAGTCTAGCCTATTCGTTACAAATTCTCCTGTGTCCTCATACACCTGACAACACTGACATTACTTCTTCCAAGGGGTTAACTACTGCACTGTAATTGTTCAGTGGCTACTTTCCTCTTGGTAAGGGTAGAAGAGACTCTTTAGTTATGGTAAGCAGCTCTTCTAGGAGAAGGACACTCCAAAATCAAACCATTGTTCTCTAGTCTTGGGTAGTGCTATGGCTACTGTACCATGGTCTTCCACTGTCTTGGGACAAAGTTCTCTTGCTTGAGGGTTCACTCGGGCACACTAGTCTGTCTTATTTCTCTTTCTCTTGTTTTTTTAAAGTTTTTACAGTTTATATAGGAAATATTTGTTTTGGTGTTGGTGTTCTTAAAATATTTTATGTTTCCTTTCCTCACTGGGCTACTTTTACCTGTTGGATCCCTCGGGCTTGTAGCATCTTGCTTTTCCAACTTGGATTGTAGCTCAGCTAGTAATATGATAATAATAATTATGCAGAGTAAGAGATTATGTAAGGAAGGGGTTCCCTAAGGAAAATGTAATAGAAAATGATATGTTAACTTTCTATAAATTGAGAAATTATCTTTCTTTGCATGAAAATGTATTATTGTTTACAAATCATATTATGGTTCCTGAGATGTTGAGGAAGCGTGTTATGAAAATGCTTCATGAGGGCCACAAGGGTATTGTTGCCATGAAAGCGGAAGCAAGGTCTTTTGTATATTGGCCTAACATGGACCATGATTTAGAAAAAATAATTTCTAACTGTGCATTTTGTATGACAAATCTCAAACATAAGGCCATTTCACCTTTATTTTGACCGTCAGTAGATGAACCTTGATCCTGTTTACATATAGATTGTTGAGGACCCATTGATAACATTCAATATCTAATTATTATTGATTCATTTTCTAAATTTATTGATGTCTATGCATGCAAGAATATAACTTCAGAGGATGCCATAAAATGTTTAAGGTCATGTTTTGCTGATTATGGTATTCCTGACGCAATTGTATCTGATAATGCAATTTGTTTTATATCTAGGGAGACTCAGAATTTCTTTGAGAAAAATGGCGATAGACATTGTTCAGGAGCACCTTATAATCCAAGTAACGATGGGCTTGCAGAACTGACTGTACGAATATTCAAAACTAATTTCAAAAAGTTTGATTGTAATTTGCCGGTAAAAACGAGAATTGCTAAATTTTTGTATATGTATAGACATACAGTGCAGTCTTCCACTGGCTGCTCCCGAGCTGAATTATTATTTGGAAGGAAATTTGAGGGTCCATTAGACGTTATTATGCCCAAACAAGGAGATGAGACTTATGTTCATGGGTCTAAATTCGAAGTTGGTGATGCAGTATATGCCAGGAATTTTGGTAAAGGGCCAGAATGGATGGGAGCTAAGATTATCAAAGTTCCTGGTGAAAGAAATTATTTGGTATCTGTAGATGTTAATGGCATTTTGACTTGGAAGCATCACCTATCACAATTATTTGAGAGAAAAGTGTATAATACTAGAGTAACTGGTGAACAGTCACCATTAAAAGATACAATGAATCCTTGCAGGGTTTTTTTTTTTTTTTTTTTTTTTTTTTTTTTTTTTTTTTTTTTTTTTTTTTTTAACCTAGGGCCGGAGGAGTGTAATGTATTGAGAATGTAAGGACATCGTTTTCCCTGTTGTGTTTCCTTCCTCTGGACACACTTCTGCAAATTGTAATTTTTGTATTTGTGCCAAACAGTGGCTTTTTGTCTCATGATGTTGCACTCTTTGAGAGCTTTGTTTTAATGTATATAAGTGTATATTTCCTTAGGCTACTACCTTATTGTTTGATGATTTGTCGCGTGTAAAAAGCACAATGATTTTGACGGTTGGAGCAGATTCCCTTCCGGGGCTACTTATCCGTCCGCACTCTGTAACTTAGTGACCGTTGCAAGTTTAATAAACCGTCAGTCTCTCTCCATTCGTCTTGCTGTCCTCACAACTGGTAACCGCAGAGATGTTGGTAACACATGGAAGTTTTGGCTTGCCATTAACAGACTAATTACGGCTGCATTACCTTCGTATATCTCCTTTGGCCATTAACATTTAACGACATCTTTTGGCTTTATCCCACACTTCGGTTTTTTTTTCGTGAGGCAGCAACGATGAGTATATCTGACATAACCAGCTCACGCCCTTGGCCCGATGCATCAACGGACCATGACAAAACCACTCAGCCCATCGTGCCCAGCAACCACTTAGCTGCACCCATAGTCAAGCTGCCCGGTTCTCACAGCATAACACCGCCTCCGGGTTCCTGAGGGCGGACATACTCTTCAGGGTGGCCAAGCTAAATGACCCCTGTGCCAAAGCTGACATCGGCCTGCCCTCCATCCCTGAGGAGGTGTTTGACAAGATCTCCCCATGGCTCGACGCTCACTCTGGTCAGGTATCCTATGACGACCTGCGAATCAAACTAATTAATATATACTCATTTTCCATTTCAGCAAGGGCATAGAAGGTCCTTGATCTCAGCAATAGACCCATGGGCGACACCTCCCCCGTAGAAGCGTGGGATGAACTGGTTGGACTTCTCATTCTGCCTGAGACCGATGCCAATGGACGACGACACGAGATAACCCTATCTCGCGAAATATTCCTTCGACACCTTCCGCAGGACGGGGGAGCCCAGCTGACCGACACCGACACCCTGCCAATGAACGACCTCCTGTCGAGGGCACAGAAGTTATACGAAGCTTCCAAGGCTTGGTGCATCATCCTACTTCAGGTGCTCATCCCTCGGCTCCTCGGTAGTGCCCTCTGTTGACGACGACGAAATCCTCGCCCTGACGAAGAAAAAACCGCCGCAGCTGATGCAGCAGAACCATACACCGAACCCGACTTGGTGCTTCTGCCACCAACAGTTTGGTAGCAACGCAATGAAGTGCAGGGCCCCCTGCAAGTTCCCTAAGAAACTTTGACGCCAGCCACCGCCGACTGTGGCCATATCCAACCGTTGGCTTATGGTTGATACCGGCTGTATGCAGTCAACGTTTCCTCCCTCACCGGCCGACCTAGACCATGCACCTAGCAGTGATGCTCCCTCGCTCATCACCGCCAACGGATCTCCCATACGGTGTTATGGGACTAAGGTGCTGAGAATCTAGATCGTGGGCCGATTTTACTCTTGGCACATCACCATCGCTGACGTCAGACACCCCCTCCTCTGCGCAGATTTCCTGGCTCACCATGGTCTACACGTCGACGTCGGCGGGAAACTACTCATCGGCACCGGGACATGCCGAACCCACCCACTGAGAGTTGGTCCTGGTATCACACCCATCTCCGCCGTCGTAGTGCAGCCTTACGCCACCCTTCTTCAGGAGTTCCCGGACATCTTCAAGCCGGAACTTCGGCAGTCGCCGGGGTCCCCCTCCAAGCACAGGGTCTACCACCACATCAACACAATGGGACCTCCCACGTATGCCAAGTTCTGCCGCAAAAGCTGAGAGATGCTAAGCATGCCTTCTAAGACATGGAACGGATGGGCATATGCAAGAAGGCGTCCAGTCCTTGGGCATCTCCTTTCCACATGGTGAAGAAACCGGACGGGACATGGAGGCCCTGCGGCAACTACCGGCGCCTTAACCTCATCACAACGCCAGACCACTACCCTCTGCCGAACATGCAAGACCTCACCAACGCCCTCCATGGGGCAAAAAGTTTTACTTAAATGGACCTTCTTAAATCATACTTTCAGGTTCCTGTGTTCCCAGAGGACGAGCCTAAGACCACCATCATAATGCAGTTCGGCTCCTACACCTTCTCATATTCAACCGTCGGCCTACGCAATGCTGGGGCCACGTTTCAGCGATTGATTGACAGAATCCTGAGGGACGTGCCGTTCTGTGTGCTACGTGGACGACATCTTAATCTTCTCCAGGACGGAAGAGGAACACTGGAGACACGTCCCCGCTATGCTGAAATGCCTTCAGGAGAACGGTCTGATCGTGCGCTCCGACAAGTGCACATTCAGTGCCGAGGGGGTGTACTTCCTTGGACATCAAATATCCGCAGCGGGCGTGAAGCCCACGTCGACCAAGGTAGATGCCGTGAAAACCTTCCCAATTCCAACAACCACCTGGCACCTTCAGGAGTTTTTGGGGATGGTAAACTTCTACTGTCGCTTCATTCCCAACATCGCCCACATCCTGACTTCCCTTAACGACGTCCTGAAGGGAAAAGCCAAGAAGCTCGTCTGGGGTCCCCTGCAGCAACGCGCCTTTGACAGGACGAAGGCCGCCCTCTCCAAAGCCACCACCCTGGTGTGCCACGACGACAGCGCCCCCCTGAAATTGACTACCGACGCCAGCAACGTTGCCTGCAGAGCGGTCCTGGAACAGATCGTCAACGGTTCCCCGCAGCCTTTGGCCTCCTTCAGCAGGAAACTCAAACCTGCGGAAACCAGGTACAGCCCATTCGACAGGGAGCTCCTCGCCGTCTACCTCGGCGTCTGCCACTTCAAATACATGCCTAAAGGTACCCCTTTCACCATCATGACGGACCACCAGACCCTGATCAACGCCTTCATGAAGTCTTCAGGCACATGGTTCTCTCGCCAATAATGACACCTGGCAGCCATCGCAGAATTCAGCTGCACTATTAGCTATGTACCGGGGAAGAAGAACCCCGGCGCTGACGTCCTCTCCAGGATCGAGATCAACGCAGTCCACCTGGGGATTGACTACCCCAACCTCTCCGTAGAACAGCAGAGCGACCCAGAGGCCCAGGACTATCGTACGACAACATTAACACTATAGATGAAGGACATTTCCCTCGGCCAGGCCGGGGAAACCATCCCCCACGCCCATGGATTCCTGCTTCCTGTAGAAGGAAGATCTTTGACATCATCCACAGATTATCACACCCCTCAGGTCGCACTACGGCCCGTCTACTATCCGAGAAATTAATCTGATCAGGGATCAAGAAAGACACCCATGAGTGGGCGAGAACTTGCATTATCTGCCAGACGAGTAAGGTCAATGCCCATACTGAGTCGGGAGCCGGCAATTTTCCCCAACCTAAGAGACGATTCGGACACATCCACGTGGACGTCTTGGGACCTCTGCCGCCTTCCTAATCAGGTAGTTGAATCAGTAGAACTTCAAAAGTTCAAAGATGGAGCAAATGTTTTTATGTTGACCAGGCTGACATGAGTCTTTTTATTGTTTATATATGACATATCTGTTTTTGACGTTGTTAATAGTTTATATAGGACATATCTGTTTTGACGCTTTACTGTTTTTAGAATGATATATTATCAATTTATTCTCATCATTTATTTATTTCCTTGTTTCCTCTCCTCACTTGGCTATTTTTCCCTGTTGGAGCCCTTGGGCTTATAGCATCTTGCTTTTCCAACTAGGGTTGTATCTTGGCTAGTAATAATAATAATAATAATAATAATAATAATAATAATAATAATAATCAAGGCATTGGAAAGCGCAACTCCAATAGGTCCTCCTTGGTCTTCGCACCGCTACCCGGGCAGACGGCGAACCTTCCCCTGCGGAGAAGGTCTACGGCGAGGCGCTTACAGTCCCTGTCAAGTTCTTCCCTGCAACTACCAAGCTGAATCACCTGAGAGAGATCGCTGAGAAATTCAGGCCATGCCTGAAAACATACAAGGACAGGACCAGACACTTCATGCTTAAGAACTTAGACGACTGCGACTACGTCTTTATTCAGGTCGATCCTCACCGCCAGCCCCTGACTAGACCTTATCGCGGCCCTCACAAGGTCATCAGAAGAACAGCCAAATCTTTTCTCTTGAACGTCCACGGACAAGAAGATTGGGTGACAATCGACCGATTAAAACCAGCATTCCTTGAAAGCAAAGAGAAGATCCCTGCATGACCTGGTAGACTCAGGATTCCGCCTCAGAACAAATACTCCACTAAGCGGGAGGAAACCACGCAACGACAGAAGAATACAATTCCTCCGCAGTAAAGTAACCTTCCCCTCCATTCAAGCACCAGAGGGGTACTACGTCGCCCTCTATGATACTTGGATTAATCGCATCAACCATCTCCGATGCCTGCTGTCTAGGGGTGGGGGAGTACTTGTAAGGACATAATTTTCCCCATTGTGTTTCCTTCCCCTGGACACACTTCTGCAAATTGCAATTTTATTATTTGTACCAAGCAGTGGCTTTTTGTCTCATGATGTTGCACTCTTTGAGAGCTTTGTTTTAATGTATATAAGTGTATATTTCCTTTGGCTACCGCCTTATTATTTGATGATTTATCTCGTGTAAAAAGCACAATGATTTTGACGGTTGGAGCAGTTTCCCTTCCTCGGCTACTTATCCGTCCGTGCTCTGTAACTTAGTGACGGTTGCAAGTTTAATAAACCGTCAGTCTCTCTCCATTCGTCTTGCTGTCCTCACAAGAAACACTACTCCCTCATTCCACTGTGTTGATCTGATTCCACTGTGTTGAACCTTCTGGGAGCTGTAACTTCTGTCTCCCGCCAGGCCGCCATCCATGAACTGTGACGGTAGCAGTAGCATGGAGCTGCATACTTATAATTGAGATATCACAATAAAGCAAGTGAGTTACTAACCTGTCTTCTTGGATCCTAAGTATTGATAGACGATGATGTTCAACATCCTATACTTCTTCCTCCAAATAGTTTCCTCAGCACACTGATTGTAAGAAAATCCCATGAGGAACATAATCATTGTGGAATGCAAGAAACACTTAAATCAAGTGAGATATGAATTTTGGAATCCAAAGGGAAGACCAAAGGTAAAGAAAATAGTAGAAAACTGTGTATATTGTAAATATTTTAATGCTATATCATATGTATATCCAGGTCCACCAGCATTACCTATTGAGAGAGGAACAATCACACATCCCTTTCAACATACTGTTGTGGACTTTACAGGAGCCATAGAGGCCAAGGATGATCAGAATGAAATGGTAAAAAATTACATCTGTGTGTTTACCTGCTTAGCAACAAGTGTGGTATATTTAGAACTTATTGATTCCTTGAGTGGAGAAGCATTTTTAAATTGTTTAAGAAAATTCATTACTAGGTGTTCCTTATCCAATAAGATGTATTCAGACAATGGAACAAGTTTTGTTGCTGTAAGCAGATTTGTAAATTTGTTATAGGAGTATCCAGAGGTAAGCAAGTTCATAGAACATCACAAGATCAAGTGGTATTCTAATGTTCCTCACTCTCGTTGGTAAGGTGGTGTGTTTGAGCGTATAATTAGAATAATTAGATCTTGTTTGCATAAAGCTCTTCATTTCAGGAAGGTGAAACGAAAGAACTTGTCACAATACTTGTCGAAGTGGAAGCTATTGTGAATAACCGTCCTCTAACATATGTAAACTCTGACATTCAAAGTGAAGAGGCTTTAACGCCATCCCATTTACTTTATGGGCGTAAGTTCAAGGTATATCCTGATGTTGTGATTGATTATATAGAATTTGATCTAGTTTAGCATGTAGATGTGCTACATAATTATGATATTTTAAGCAGTATTTTGAAGAAATTTACACGTCTCTGGGAGACTGAATATCTCCAATCAATTCGTAAGAAGCATTATATTGTATGTAATGTTGATGTTCGAGCTCCACGAGTTGATGAGGTCGTCTTTATTAAAGATAAAGATGATAGGAAATTGTGGCAATTGGGAAGAGTTGTTTCCCTTGTTCAAGGTACTACTTCAAGGGTAACAGTAGATAAATTGATCCCTTTAGAAATTAGCCCAAAGGTAGTAGTATTGAGGATCCTAACAACTTGGTACATCCTAAACGTCATGCAACAAATAGGGCAGATGACATGCAACGATAGTTAATGGAACAAGGTATGTTGTAACCCTTTCCCTCGTGGGTTCCCCAGAGTGTTGCAATGCAACACAATTAATTTCCTTTAAATACAATTTTGAAGAAAGGGACACTGTTCAGTTTTTATTTTATATCTATTTGGTTATATACAAAAACGTTTTGGAGCTGGGGTTGCATTTTGTTGGACAAGTTACCCAATAGACATTAATTTCCATTAATTGCCACAGTGTGTTTTGGGTACAGTTATGTGACCTATTATTGTTTTTATTGTTATTATTGCGCAAAATTTGCATTTCAAGATGACCATACTGCCTAGACTCGTGTGCTATGTGTATCGCAAAATTCAAGAATTTGTTACTGCTGTGGAGACTTTTTAGCAGGTTGGCGGGAATAATACTGAGGAGCATCAGAACGAGAGACCTGCAGAAAGGAAACACATGGAAGACAACAAGTAAAACTTAATCTCCCCTGTTTTGGAAGTTGTATGGTGAGGTGTTGGGCTGCAATTAGTATCAACCTCTTCCATAATCCCAAGTACCATCGCCTGATTCAATTGAAGTTACCAAGCGCCAAAAACTCACCAGAAGTGTGATGAATGAATACCTTAGGCTAGCCCATGTGTATCTCTGGCCTTGTGATAGTTGAATTCGTTGGAAGAACGACTCCAAGTGGACAAATCATTTACCCTTGAGTTGAAGATAGGCTGTGTATGGAGGTCGTCGAGGAAGGAGACTGCCAGTTTTTTCTTGTATATAGACCACATTTGTGCATTGCTTTTTGTTTTGTTAGTTTTTCATAGATAAATTCATTTTTTTATTCTACTTTTAATACCGTCCACTTTGCTTCCCTCGTTGTGGAGAATTTTTATTTAAATTGTTGTGTGGGCACTTGTTAGTCCAGGCAAGTCTCCCTACGCCAGTTCCTAAAAGATCAACAAGGGAGGATAAGGAGCACTATCGCTCAAGGCACAAACACCCTGTTCATAACTTTCATGATGTAGTTCACTAACCATCACTCTTGAATGCAAAAAAAGGAAATTGTACTTTGTCCAGAGGCCGGAGAACTCTACACATGAAATAAAACGGATTTTGACGTAGGAAAAATCTTTTTTGGGTGAGATAGCCATGTCGTCCTGATGGAAGTCCCCTTCGGCTGCTTCCTACTGTATAATATTTCTGCAAGTGATATTACAATAGAATTACCGTCAAGTATCATGGGGTTCTAACCCCCGGAACGACTATCCAAAGATATCGTGTATAATCAGGGACGTATCCGAAGATAACCATAGATATCTGAATCCCCAATAGACTTTACCCAGTCTAATCCACTAAGGGGAAGGATAAGTGAGGAGTCTGAAAACAAAAATGTTAGTGATCCTGAAACAAAAACACACTGTTTACTCGTTAAAAGAAATAAGCTGGATGAGTGCCCTAGGACACACTTGAGGGCTACGTTGATGCAGCCGGTTTGATAACACTACCCGTGGCCACCACAAAATGACGCATCTCTTCCAGTTGTTTCAGATAATGCCTGAAGAAAACCTTAGTGGACTTCCAGCCTGTATATGCATGCAAACCCTCGAAGGACATGTACTGGAAAAAGTTAAATGATGAAGCCACTTTCCTAGGGTCATGACCCGATGGTATACTAGCCGGGTCCGCTCTTCTTATAAAATAAGTAATCTTTGCTCTTAATTGTTTCAAAGACAAATCTGATCCTACCGTTTCCCCCTGAAATAATGACCACCCTTAAACTGCATTGTTCTTAATAGATACACTTTTAAGCACTGCACTGGGCACAGGAAGGGATCACTGGCTAGGGGAACTATTTTCCCCGGACCCAAACGTTTAGAGGAAGTTCATTCTTAGCTAAAAGGGCAGAATTGGGATATAAATTAACCTCACCATTATCCACAAATTCAATGTGACCCTTGTCTCTAGAGAGGGACATAATCTCACTAACACAAGCAACAGAAGCCATTGCAATTAGAAAAATAACTTTGAGTCAGATCACGAATAGAAGCAGTTTGATTGTCAATTTCTGAAGCAAATTGTAACACTTTGTCCAAAGACCAAGAGATAGGTTTTGGTGGACACGACGGTCGCAACCTTGCATAAGCTTTCGGAATCTTATTGAAGAGATCCGAGTTGAAATCGATATCAAAAGCATATAGAATAGGTCTAACAAGGGCTGACTTGTACGGCGAGATCGTGGAGGAAGCTAGACCTAGTGGGTGTAAGTCAATCAAAAAACCTAAACAAAAATCCATGGTAATTGAATCTGGAATTTTGTCCTTAACTTAATTGACCCATTTCTTCCACGACGTTTCATACTGGGTCAAGGTAGTGGAAGTCTTATAATTTTCTGCAAACTCCAACTTGTCACATTGAATTTGAAATCTCTCTTCCAAAGCTAAGGTGAAAAAATCATGAGATGAAGGTTGTTCATTCTCCATGATGAAGCGTAGACAATCTTTCGCTGTACCTCCTGGGACAAAATCCGGTTGGGCAATAGCACCAACTTGGGGTTCATTTCCATCACCAAGGAAACCAGTTGCTCTTCGGCCACATAGGAGCAACTAGGGCCACTGTCCCATTGAATGATTGAAGCTTGTCCAGAACCTTTATGAGGAGATTGAAGGGTGGGAACAGGTACTGTAAATCCTCGCCCAACAATTCCAATCCACGGTCATCGCATCCATACTCACTGCTGCTAGATCCATATTCGGTGCTATATAGCAGGGAAGTTTCTTGTTGAGACTAGTCGCAAACAGATCCACTTGAAGTCCAGGGACTTGATCCTACACGAAAGACGATGATTTTTCGTCAAGAGACCATTCCATCTCTAGAGGTTGTGTCCGAGATAGGGAGTCCGCCATCACATTTCTTACTCCGTGAAGGTGGAATGCTGACAGATGCTAACCTTTCCTCTGAGCCAACGTAAAGATGACTAACATTATGTGATTTATTTGAGGAGACCTTGACCCTTGCCTGTTAATGCAATGGACTATTACCTTGCTGTCGAGGACGAAACGAATGTGAATGTTCTTCTTCAAATGTAACTTTTTGAGGGACAAGAAGACTGCCATAGCCTCCAGAATATTTATGTGGAATTGTTGAAATTTCTGGGACCAACCCCCTTGCACTTTCTTAAGTGGGGTATGACCCGCCCCCAACCGTCCAATGAGGCGTCCGTATGAAGAATCACTACCGGAGGAGGAAAGCGTCACGGTATCGTCTGTGACAGACTTTTGGCAGTGGACCACGATCGAAGTTGTCTTCGGAGTAACGCTCGGGTCTTCTTCTGATGGTCACGAAGAGCTTTGGAGGCTCTACATTTCCAAACTCTGCTTGCATCCTTGAGTCGTACTTTGAGGACAGGGTTCGCTACTGAGGCAAATTGCAAAGATCCTAGAACCCTCTCCTGGCGTCGCCTGGTGGTCATTCTCGACTTGATCAAAGACCGGACTGACTTCGCTATTTCTTTCCTCTTGGAGGGAGGTATAGAAAGAGAATGAGACTGTAGGTTCCAATGAATCTCCAGCCACTGGAAAACTTGAACTGGGGCCTGTCTTGACTTCTTGAAGTTGATCTGAAATCCTAGAGACTGAAAGAACCTTACAACTTGAGAGGTTGCTTCCGAGCACTCCAGTGCCAAAGGAGCCCACACTACCCAGTCGTCCAGGTATGCTGCTACTTGAAGGCCTTTTTCCCGAAGTTGTTGAACGACTGCGTTGATAACCTTCGTGAAAATCTTTGGAGATATGTTGAGCACAAATGGCATAGCTCTGAATACATAAGCCTTTCACACCAGGCTGAAACCAAGGTAGGGGGATAAGCGTCGACCTATCGGAAGATGCCAATAAGCGTCAGTAAGATCTATAGAGACGGTGTAAACCTCCCGGGGTAGTAAGATCCGTATCTGCGAAATAGTCAGCATCTGGAACTTGTCGCACTGAATGAACAGGTTTAGACAGGACAAGTCGAGAAAAGTTCGAGGTATAATCGAATCTTTCTTTGGCACGCAAAATAGACGACCTTGAAATCTCATAGATCTCGTGCAACGGATAACTCTTTTCTTCAGAAGGTCTTGTACATATTGTTCCAGATGAGGTGTTGACTTCTGGAAAAATCTCCTAAGCTTTGGAGGCTGTCTCTTCCACTTCCAACCCAAACCGTTGGAAATGACGATCTGTGCCCAAGGCCTGAATGACCATCGGTACTTGAACAATTTCAGCCTTCCCCCTACCGGAATATCCTCATTGTTTGAGCTGAGGATGTGCACCTCTTCCTCCTCTGCTGCCTCAAAATCCGCGACCCCTGGATCTGCCTCCTCTGTCAGAGCGGCCTCTGCCGCCTCTTTCTCTCTTTTGGGATTGAAAGGATGACGACCCCTGCTCATACACCGGATTGAAAACCGGGGACTGTGTAGTCATGGGATGAGGAACGGCAAAAACAGTCTGAGGGATGTTGGCAGGGGAAGGAACAAACGACCTCCTAAGATAAGTTGGTTTGTGGTCCTACTGCAGGGGTGAATTTCCTCTTTAGAAAGATCCCCCACTTCTGGAACAGGCTCTTATTCTCGGCTGCAGCTTTATCTAAAACCTCCTTAACTAGTTTCTGGGGAAAAAGGTCCTTTCCCCAAATGCAAGAGTCGATGAGACGTTCCGGCTCATGGCGTATAGTGGCTGAAGCGAGAACATGTTCTCTACACACTCTACAAGCCTGAAAGAAAGCATAGAGATCCTTCATAAATGTAGCCAGATGAGTTTTCGCTAACAGGGAAAAGACTGGGGCATCTGTAAAATTCCCAATCATCATTTCCAAGAAGCACCGGAGAGACATCGAAGCTGATAGTCTCTCTCTAGTCTCCAGTTCAGCTTTAAGAAGGTGTTCAGGAATCCTGGGCAGCTTCTCATTAAATTGGCGACTGGCTCATCCTTATCCAGTTTACCTTCAGAAAAAGTAAACTGGTACGTCCATCCAATGGTCAGCATCATGTGGAAGAATGAGTGATATGGGTCTACACTCCTCCAACATCGGGAGAGATTTACCTTCCCAAATGGCCTTTTCCACAGCTATGAAGCCCTTCGAAGCAAAAGGGAAGAATATCGTGTCTGGAGCCACAAAGGTGGCCAACCTTTTACCAAAGGCACCCAGCTGTGTATTAATACACCCTGCTGTCTTCATTTCCTTCACTGCCAGGTGCTGAGCTCTTGTATGTTCCAGAAGGATCGTTTCTTTAGGGATAGTATCATCCCTCAATGGAACTCCTTCAGTTAACCTCACATAGCAAAAGGGATAGGCCTCAATATCGGGATAAAATTCCAGATTGGCCACTGGCCTGGAGCTTAGCCCTTCGCCAATGTGGAGGATACCCTCAGAGGGTACCGCGTGACCCACATACCTCCATGGATTTTGCTGTGTACAGTAAGGTAGCTGAGAGGGCAAGACTTTAACCTTACCCGGTTCCTTCTGCGACTTCAAAGCCTGTATCTCCTCACGCAAGGCTTTGAATATCATAAGTTGGTATTGTTGGGTCCCTTCCATGAAAGCCTTCATGTTAGCCAATAGGGACGAATCCGCCAATGTACTTGGAAACTGAGGGGTTTGGGTTCCACAGGCTCCACAGGGGATGGAGGAGGAAAAGTAGCAGGAACCACTCCCGTCACAGAAGATGTAGTCATCGTCGTAGACAGGGAGGCCACTGTCATAGTAGAAGTTGATATAGCAGAAACAACCGAGTCCCTAACAGACGCCACACTATCATCGTCCAACTCAGGCAGGTAAGAATCATCCAATGGAGGGAGAGGTTCGTCTTCTGACTCCACAGTAGATAGCAGAGTCGATTCTCTACCTGGAGGGAGAGAGGAAACCGTGGGCATGTTTTCCAAATTCAGACTCATGGCACCTAATGCCTCATCCACAAGTAGCTGGACGGTTGGGATGGGTTCAGGCTGAAAATAACCCAAAACCGAGTCAGGTGCCGCCTTAGAAAATAGGATATCCTTCCACTCTGTAGATGGGAGGTAAGGAGCTTTTGGATCCGCATTCTTCTTGAATCCCCTGACCCAGGTATGAAGGGATCTCTGGAAGAGCATTTGATCATCCTTGGAGATATCTTTCGATATCCAACCCGAATGATGCATGCCCTTGCATACACAGCAATCCTGTGGATCCCAGTAAGAGACTGGACCCTTCATCTTCACACACTTGTCATGGGTCCGACAAGTATCGTGACCGCAAGGATACCTCACGGTCCTGGCTTAAATCTGCACTCTACAGTGCATCTCCTTCGTAGACACCGCCTGTAAAGAGAAAAAGAAGAGTTATGACTACGTGTGTCTCTACCAGTCACCAAAGGTTGAAAAGAATGGATTAGTAACATTCTATGCTAACAATTAAGGGAATAGTAATCCCCAAATTGTGTGTAATTGCAATTGGTGAGAAAGTAGGAGATAAAGAACAAAATATCCAAACCCTCATTAAGGGCGTTAGATTGGAATAATTAGCCTATAAAAGATAATTTCTACGTGTAACTAAGTAATAATTCTTTGGGGGGGATATGCTCATAAAAAGAACCATAGCTCCTATATCTCCGCAGAGAAATATCCAATCAGAAGGCAATAGAGCTGGCATCCAAATAGAATACAATATTGACGCATCTATAACTGAGCAAACGCCTGTAGCAATAAAAGACTAAAATTCAAATTGATAATCTCACAAGAGAGAACCCAGCAAAGAGATCTAACCTGTAGAGTTATCAAACAAAAATCCAATCCGCACCCTCAAAGGGAAATGGACAAATTGATAGAAAACACATAACCATATGTAGTGGTTATCTCTACGCCGAGACATGGAAGATCTTTCGTAAAAGACACATCCATGGCTGGCATACATAAAGAAGCCTCAAAAGTAGTAGAAATAAGGACTTTATGTTAATATGTAGCTGTACTCATCTACAAATATTAGAGAACCCACCTTATAGTAGATAAAGCGGTCTCAAAATGAAAGAAGGACATGTGCCCAAAAGTACAAATGTTGCCGGGAGTACCGGCACACTCTAGTAACGGCATTGTCGTCAATATAAAATCCACCCTAAGGCATAGGCACAATGATCATTCCCGTATACTAATGCTAGTCCCGCTGCCAGTAACGATAATGTCGGTAAACATATGGCGGTGGAGGCAAGCGGCAATAGTTTCGCAGAAACATAATGCTGTATGAGAAGGCAGTGACGCTAAAAGCAGCACCGCCGTATATAGCGACGCATCACTATTACAGGTACAGTATAAAAGTAAGGTATGCCGTAGGAGACGACAAAGCCGTAAGTACCGGCACCGCCATCAGTCTAACAACTCATTCCGCATGGAGAAGTATGCTGACAGCTCTGGAGGGCCAGAACCCAGAGGAAACAAGCCCTCACTAACAACAATTGCAAAAACATGGCATCATAAAACATAATTTTGAGGTCAATGTCAGAGCCAGAAAGACCGACCACGGAGAGAGGTAACGACATGGAGTAGAATGCCCATTATAAATAACTAAGATTAATAACTAAGTAAATGATGCTATTCGATCTAAAAATCCTAGAGACTAGGAAATGGCAGAACAATAATTATTAGTGCACCGACTTTTTGAGCTCACCCTACGCAAAGGGGAACTCGAAAGAACTGCAAGAACTCAGCATGAGAAATCTCGAACGAATGTATCATGGCGGACCGACGGATACGCCATCGAAGGATAGGCTAAGCCTGGATGCGGCTAGTCAAAAGAGAAATCACAAAGGCTAAAAGGAACGGCAGTACATAAAGTCAGCGTACCAACTAAATGAGCTCACCCTTCGCAAAGGGGAGCTCCAAAAAACTGTGCATACCTAGCCCGGGAAATCACAATTGATTGCACCATGATGGCTAAGAGCCTAAACGGTCTAAAATACCAAAAATCGCAAACAAGTGGACAAAATAACTCAGAAAACTAGTATAACTGAGGTAAATAACCCCTAAGGGAAAGGCCACTGTCAATGAGTCCAGTAATACAAGCCTAAACGACATCGGCGAGTCCGTCTTCAAATGAAAGTTACCGCTCTCTAGGCTAGGCTAACCGAAACTGACACACCAACAAAAACATAAAATACAAAAATGCAATATAAATGCAAATAGAAAATAGAGCCCAAAGCATCGCAATGCTAAAAAAATACTAGCTAACGTGAAACTTACACAATAAATAAAGTGAACACGAAAAAATAAGGGTGATCAGGTATGAAACCAGACGCCCAAGGTAGCTGGACTCGGAGCGTTCCGGCTCCCTCAACGTAAAAGCTAAATAACTTAACCCAAAGAGATCCAAAACATTTACAGCTAAAGTAAACTGCAAAGAAAGGTTTGTACTCAACTTAGATGATGAAGAGGAAGCCATCATACAAAGAAAATCTTCAAAATAAGCTGATAAAGAGAGCACAACAAAACAGCACAACTGTAGATTGAAGCTGCGACAAAGGAATGAGCCGCCAGAGGCATACGAGGGCACTGTAAGGTGAGAGGATATGTAACGGCTCCTCACTTATCCTTCCCCTTAGTGGATTAGACTGGGTAAAGCCTATTGGGGCTGCTGATATCTATGGTTATCTTCGGATACAGCCCTGATTATACATGTTGTCTTCGGATAGTCGTTCCGGGGGTTAGAACCCCGGGATACCTGACAGTAATTCTCTTGTAATATCGCTCGCAGAAATATTAAACAGTAGGAAGCAGCCAAAGGGAACTTCCATCAGGATGACATGGCTCGAGCCCAAAAAAGTGATTTGATGGCCTACTCTACCTTTGGCAGGTCTAAGGTCATCTACAATCTTAGGCTCTGTTTTGACTCCGTCCCAGGGACCCCAGTGAGATGCTGGACAGGAATCTTACGTTAACATCCTTTCTGGATTCAGGCTAAAAAAAACAAACGTCGAACTACAGACAACCTCATTCTCTCTCTTACCAGGTATTATAATTGATTCAAATATGATAAAGTTCACGAGAAATCATTGTCCCTTTCATTCCAGAATCAATAGCATTTACATAAGATATATTGTTTAAAGGTACATACGATTCTTTTTACATTTGAAATTTCTCAACTTCATCTTTTCAATTTTTTTGTATGTATATATATATATATATATATATACACATATATATGCATATATATATATATATATATATATATATATATATATATATATATATATATATGGGTTCAGCCTTGTCGTCCCGATGGAAGGTTCCTTTATGTAGCTTTCTAAGGGATATTTGGCTACAGTGATACTCCCAGAGAATTGACCACAGGTCTCCAGAATTCTAGCTCCTGGCACGAGTATCCTTAATTCAGCTCTTAAGGATATCGCATAATATCAGGGGACATATTTCTTGATACGACATATAGCAATCTTCACCCCGAATAGAGTTTTCGCTTTGAGGGGGAAGAGTGGCGAAATTGAAGGGGAGCCGTTATCAAGGTTACCCGGTGGATCCCCTCCCGGTACTACCACGGCGAACTATTCCTTTTGAAGTAGCGAATTAAGCACGGTGTTTCTCCCACTCACTCTCAGTCTTGTTACTTTTCATAAAGGATTATTTACAATGCATTCTCCAGCATCTTCATCCTCTGGAAAGTTGAGTACAGTATTTAATCTTTCCTGTGTATAATTTTTGGCTCCTTTCTCACAGTTAAATTAGAATGATTTAGATGTGTTTAGCGGAGCAGAACCAGCACCGGAGGCGGTCATTTTGGACCATTGTCATACGCCATAAATGCTTTATTAAGTTAGTAGTACGACGTTTCCGGTATAATTAAATTCTAGCTATTTAGGCAAATTATACTAGTGAAGATAAGATTTACACATGTAATATTTCCTCTTCTGATAAAACGTTTCGATCGTATACGATAGGGCCTCGGTGGTATTAGCGTAACCGAGATCCCAACTCGACTTAGGCTAGCCTAACGCGTTTTAGTATACTTTAGTAACGTTATCCCCGTTTATCCTCGCGTATCGTTTTATTAATTCAATTGGAGATATAAATATCTCCTAGAATTACTATCATAATTCGATACTCTTCTCTTTTAGAGAAAGGAGGATAAACCCTTCCTTCCCCCTGTGTGCCGCCAGCCCAGGCGGCAACCCTATCTTTCGTCTTGACTGAAATAGTGTTTTCTGTCCATCCTCTTTGCCGGTAAGTATCCGAGCTTTGAAATATGACAGTAACTCAGAGTATTCAGTCTTGTTGCCGGCAACGCTACCAATGGGGAATTAGTCATTCCTCTGCCGGTTACACTGTTGCCTGCATAGGAAGCCCAGCTTCCCTAGTCCACAACCGAAAGTGGTAGTACAATTGTCACCACCTTTCTCCCTTGTGGACTAGAAGACATGTCTTATATCCAGCAATGTCTCAGGCTAAGGAATCATTATTCCTCTGCCGCCCAAGACGGTACCGGCATAGGAAACTACGTTTCCTTGATTTGTAGCCGAAAGCAGGAGGCATACCTGTTGCCTTCTTTCTATACAAAATATAAGACCCTTTCCCTTCCCCCTTCTGTCCTTTAGCCATCACGATCCCTGTGGCCGGTATTCCACAATCACCCTGCTTGCCGGGCTGATTACGATGCCGGCCGGGCTCCTACAAAGGCAGTTAGGTTGCCGCTTTGACCTTCTCCCTAACGGAAGCAATGCTCCGGGAAAGGTTGAGCCGGCCCTGACGGCTGCCGGGGGGAGACCCACTACAACTTTGAGTATTCTTCAGTCTTCATTTGGACTGCCTTCCACAAACCCTGTAACCGGCAGTGCAGCCGGCAACAGATATTGTGGCTGGATGGAAGCTAGAATTAATAAATCCTCTCCCCTTCCATTTGAATCCTCATTCTGGAAAGAAGGTAGTAGAGACAGTAGTCCCTACACCCCTAATTATTGTACTAAACTATAATAATACGGTAGTCCTCCTTTCCATTTTTTCTCTCTCTCTCTGTCAGCTAGCGCCGCCAGGTACTAGCCTAACCTGGTAGCATACCGGCAAAACTACAGTATAAGACAATACAGTAGCCAGTATTCTTGCAGTATAACAATACAGCAGTTAGAAAACTACAGTATATAATGATACAGTAGTATGAAATTTCCAACATACTCTGTGTATCCTTTCACAGTCCATTGCTGAGACCGTTTTAAAAATGTTGAGGTGAAGTATTCCTTCAACATTCTGATGAATCCTACATCATCGGAACACCAATTATTACCTGTCAGTATTAGTATTTTACAAGTGGTGGAGTTAGTGTTAGTATCCACTGACTCCTGCTCTACGTACGAGAGTTATTCCACTCTGTATTTTCCCTGATAAGGAAACTAAAAATATTAGTATTGTAGGAGGTCACAGCAATTGCCTGGAGGGGAAACACAGATATGTGTCTTTTCTACTTCTTTTCTACCTTACTATCCTAAGCTATGATAAATAATAGTAAAATATACTATTTATGCATGTGTAAATTTATCAGTTAGATAAATTACCCTATACTCATTTCACTCTTTCTCTCTTTACAGGAGGAAGCTAAGGTGAAGTGTGCAGTCCTGTTCTGCAACCACGAAAGTAAGGACTTTTGTGGCCACAAGATGTGCAGGTCTCATGGCCCCTGCTCCATCGCAACTGAAACCCTGAGGTATTGGGATCCTAAGGGTTGCACTGTCTGCTCGGCCTTGATGTCCAAGGGTTTTGGTGATCCCAAGACGACGGAGTCGAGGGATACTGCGATGGAAATGCTTCGAAGGTGGGTAAGAGGGTTCCAGAAGAAGTCTCCGGGACCTTACCTGCCATACAAAGTGATGAGAAACCTTCTGTTCCCTAAGACCACATCCGACGCAGTTGTGCCTCAGGCACAGGTCAAGCCTCCCTTCATACAACTGACGATAGAGGGTGACATCAACAAGGCTCCAGAAGGTATGGACATCCATCAGGAAAGGATGTCAGAGGTGTCCTCAGACACCGAAAAGGATCTTCCTCAAGAAGGTCCTGAAGAAGAGGTGGCCCAGCCACCCGAGGAGAAAGAAGGATCCGTATCGACAGTGACGGAAGATCCTCTACTGTCTGTGACGGCATATCAACCTGTGCTGTCAACCTCTTCGGCCCCAACCCCTCAACCGGACCCGCTGTTATCCAAGGGCAAAGCGCTCAGGGCACAGATCCAATTGATGATGGAAACGATGCGCAAGGAACAGCATGAGATGAGGAGGGAAGTCAGGGAAGCACACCACTCGGCCGCTTTCAGCGGCTCCCACAACCGTGTCAAAGTCTCTGACTTACCTCAGTGCTCCGAAACCAACCCCTGGAGGCATGCGGTGTTCATGCCCATGATGAATGGGAAACTCTACATCTCTGAGAAGACGGGGCCCATACTCCTCGAAGATCTCCAATTCTGGTCGAACATTTCGGCTTACCCGGAATGCTTCATGAGATTGAAGAATGAACCTGCATCTAAAGAAGAGACGGGACCTAAGGAGGTCATGGTCTTTGATCATGACAAGGCACAGGCTCTCTTGACGAGTAACCTAAAGAAAGCCAGCTATACAAATTCGAAGGTTTCTGCTTTGCGCAAGAGGCACTCTTCTTTCCTTGCTCCTTCCTCCAGAGCTTTTTCTTTTTCGGTTAAAGCTCTCCACTGCGTGCTAAAAGCAGTTGATGCGGGCAAAACATACCCTACACTAGAGGAATGTAAACCATTGTCTCTAGCCCTGCCTACCGGCGAGAAGGATTGGAATGAGGTCAATCTAACCTTCTCAATCTCGAAACTGGATCCAGATATAACAGGACAGCAGTTCAATGAGAACCTTCCGAAGTTGTTGGATCATCTTCTGCGAAGGGAACAGGAGACAAACGAGAGACTTGCCACCTCTTTGTCTCTCCAGAACTGCATGGAGATGTGCGCAGGCATCTCGAGTACCCCAGATATGTACATGGTCCTAGCCAAGATGCATAACGCTACCCTAGTAAAGGACATGTACGCTTTCATGAAGGCCAGGAGGGCCTGTAGAGAGCATGTATTTGCCAATGCAATGGTCAAGCACAATCCCAGGAAGTTGATTACTTCATGTATCTGGGGCAAAGACCTCTTCCCAAAGGAAGCAGTCCAAGAAGTAGTTGCTAAAGCTGCCACGGAGAATAGGAACCTTCTTCAAAAGTGGGGCATGTCTTCCAAGCGGAAATCATCCTCTGACGCTGGTCCCCAACCCAAGAATAGGAAGACGAAGAAGCCACGAGTGCCTCATAGACCTGCACAGCATCCCACGCTTACCATGACCACAGTGCCCCAAATGGTTGCCCAGCCACGAACCACATTCCAAATGGTGCCCCAACAGTTAGTAGCTCAGTCACCAGCCTTTAACCTAGGCTTTGAGAGGCACACCACTACCTTTCGCTCTAAAGGCAGAGGATCTAGAAGAGGCTCCTCAAGAAACCCCTCAAGGGGTAGAGGAGGACGTGGATAGGGTAACAAACCCTCCGGATCATCTCAACAATGAGATGCTCCAGGTAGGAGGAAGACTCTTCCACTTTCAGGATCGTTGGACCTTCGATTCTTGGGCCCACAGCCTAATCAAGAATGGACTAGGGTGGAAATGGAACAAAACCACACCTTCCTTTCCTCAATTCTTCCAACACTCCACTCCCTTATTGGAAGAATATACCTTAGAACTCTTGAACAAAAAGGTCATAAGGAAAACAAAGTCCATCAAATTCCATGGAAGGCTGTTTTGTGTTCCCAAGAAAGACTCCGACAAACTCAGAGTCATTCTAGATTTGTTTCCACTCAACAAGTTCATCGAGAACAACAAGTTCCGGATGTTAACCCTACAACATATAAGGACCCTGTTACCGAAAGGGACATACACAGTCTCAATAGACCTGGCAGATGTTTACTGGCACCTACCAGTCAGCCACCCCCTTCCCTCCTACCTAGGATTCAGGCTGGAGAAGACAAAGTATGTCTTCACAGCCATGCATAGACCCAAGGATATTCACAAAACTTGCAGACACAGTCGTACAACAGCTACGCTTAGAAGGTATTCAGGTAGCAGCATACCTGGACGACTGACTGGTGTGGGCAGCATCCAAGACTGCTTGTCTGCAGGCAGCCACGAAGGTGATCCAGCTACTGGACCATCTGGGCTTCAAGATCAACTACAAGAAGTCTCGCCTCTCTCCAGCTCAAGAGTTTCAATGGTTAGGAATCCATTGGAACTTGCAGTCACACCGCCTCTCCATTCCACCGAAGAAGAGGAGAGAGATTGCTGGTTCTGTCAAGAGACTACTGAAATCCAACAAGATTTCAAGATGCCAACAGGAAAGAGTACTGGGCTCTCTCCAGTTCACAGCAGTAACAGTCCCAGTGCTGAAAGCACAACTGAAGGATACGCCAGGAGTCTGGAGAAGATACGCCTCAAACGCTGGAAGAGATCAACAGAGATTGACACCAATCTTACTGCGATCGCTTCTGAGGCCATGGTCAAAGGTCAAGAACCTAGCAAGGACAAATCCCTTACAACCACCTCAACCTTCAGTAGTCATCCACACAGATGCCTCACCGTAAGGATGGGGAGGCCATTCCCATCAAAGGAAAGTACAAGAGAACTGGTCACACCAGTTCAAGACCTTTCACATCAACATTCTGGAAGCCATGGCAGTCTTTCTAACGTTGAAGAAACTATCCCCTCACAGATCAGCCCACATCAAGTTGGTCTTGGACAGCGAGGTGATAGTGAAATGTCTGAACCGACAAGACTCGAGATCGCCCTACATCAATCACATGATGCTGGCCATCTTTTGCTTGGCAAGAAAGAAAAGATGGCACTTATCAGCAGTTCACCTACAAGGGTTCCGCAATGTGTCAGAAGGGTCCATAGACGCAGACTCATTCTCCTTCATCTTGGAAAAAGTCCCGGAACTGCAGATCGACCTCTTCGCAACGAGCGACAGCAAGAAACTACTTCGATATGTGGCCCCATACGAGGACCCTCGAGCAGAAGCGATGGACGCTATGTCCCTCGATTGGAACAGATGGAGTCATATCTATCTGTGCCCTCCAACAACACTCCTGCTGAAGGTCCTCAACAAGCTGAGATCCTTCAAGGGAACAGTAGCAGTAGTGGCCCCCAAATGGCCCAAGAGCAATTGCTTCCCTCTAGTGATAGAGCTAAGGCTGAGGATGTATCCTCTACCGAATCCAGTTCTATCCCAACTGTCTACGCTTCATCATTGAGAACCCAAAACCTACATCTCATGATTTTCTCGCCTTAGCAGCCAAGAAAAGGTTCGAGATCTCAAAAGACAACATCGACTTTATAGAAGAATACAAGTCAAAGTCAACCAAAAGACAAAATGAATCGTCTTGGAAGAAGTGGGTCTCCTTTGTCAAAGCAAACAGACCGGCAGAAATCTCGATAGACTTCTGCTTTTCCTTCTTCATCCACCTTCATGAGCAAGGCCTGGCTTCCACCACGATAACTACGCGTAAGTCAGCTTTGACTAGACCTCTTCTCTACGCCTTCCAGGTGGATCTGTCGAACAAAATCTTCAATAAGATTCCGAAAGCATGCGCTAGACTTAAACCAGCAACCCCTCTAAAGCCCATATCATGGTCCTTGGACAAAGTCTTGCACTACGCTTCGAACTTGAACAATGAAGATTGTACCCTAAAGGATCTAACACAGAAAGTTATATTCTTGTTCGCTATAGCCTCAGAGGCTAGAGTTAGTGAAATGGTGGCCCTATCTAGAAACGAGGGCAATTTTCAGATCACAGAAGAGGGAGAACTGAATCTCTTTCCCGATCCTACCTTTCTCGCCAAAAACGAGCTTCCCACCAAAAGGTGGGGTCCTTGGAGAATCTGCCCTCTGAAGGAAGATGTCTCTCTATGTCCAGTAGAGTGTCTTAACGTCTATCTTCGAAGAACTTCAGACTTCAAGGAGGGACAGCTCTTCCTAGGTGAAACCTCAGGATCAAACTTATCCCTAAAACAACTGAGGGTGAAACTCACCTACTTTATTCGCAGAGCGGATCTTAACTGTACACCCGCAGGTCACGACCCTAGAAAAGTTGCTTTCTCGCTGAACTTCTTTCAGCATATGGACTTTGATAGACTCCGCTCATATACTGGGTGGAAATCTTCTAGAGTCTTCTATAAACATTACACGAAGCAAGTGCATGAAATAAAACATTTTGTGGTGGCGGCAGATAGTGTTTTAAAACCTGTCGTCTAGTGCTGCGATGAACAGTAAACTGTTTGGGACTTAACAGTACACGGGGTGAACAGGTATTAGCATCTTTTAGGGTAATACCCGTTAATGGAGATCACTATAGTGAATCTCGGACTGTTCTATATAGGTGTAGAATCTAACCAATAACACCAGTGTCGAGTGAATATTCGTACACAGTGTTGAAACATATCCAACATCTAAGTGAAATCAATCAAATAATTTCACAATACTGAGTGACACCTTTGACTAACCCATATATGTATTTCTTTCCTTACAGGTTACAAATATATATATATACCTTGAAGATGTTGAATTGTCAAAGGATTCTATTTTCGATACATTCGTTGTTGTATTTACATTTGTCTATACAAATAAATACATAAAATGTATCTGCGTCTTATTCGCCCTGCATGAAATCGAATAAATATTCCAGAGCCTTTTATTTTTTCCTAAAAATAAATATACTTGTCAGTATACCTCTGTAAGAACAACCTGGTAATTGCTAAAAAGTTCCACCTTGTTCCTACGAAATACAACTTTGACGCCTTATAGTCGGTATCGACAATTTCCCTGCAGGGGCCAGGAAGCCCTAAGTTAGTTCCAAACATAGTGAATATGACGAATAACGGTAATGTCATGTATATTAGGTCTGGAAGACCATATAAGGAACTGATTCAAAGTAAAGGAACTTATACAAACCCAGAGATATAGTACTTTCAAGTAATTCTCTGGCAAACTTCCATCAGGATGACATGTCTGAGCCCAAAAAACGGATTTTGAGCAAAGCAAAGAATCTATTTTTGGGTGATACGGCCATGTCGTCCTGATGGACCCTCCCTCGTTTCTAAAAGGAATATACAACTATGTAACAAAGTCCCCACCCGAAACTACTCTATCTGCGGCTATCCATGCTTAATTGCAACAAGGAATAGTACGCCGTGGTAGTACTGGGAGGGGATCCACCAGGTAACCTTGATGACGGCTCCCCTTCAATTTCGCCACTCTTCCCCCTCAAAGCGAAAACTCTATTCGGGGTGAAGATTGCTATGTGCCGTATCAAGAAATACATCCCTGATATTATGCGATATCCTTAAGAGTTAAATTAAGGATACTCGCGCCAGGAGTTAGAATTCTGGAGACCTGTGGTCAATTCTCTGGGAGTATCACTGTAGCCAAATATCCCTTAGAAAGCTACCTAAAGGAACCTTCCATCAGGATGACAAGGCCATATCACCCAAAAATAGATTTTTCGCTTTGCTCAAAATCCATTTTTTGGGAAGGAAGGCGGACGCGGCTGACATGAACTCGACCTCACAAAGTTACAGGCCACGGTACTAAGTGGAACTGCCAAGCCAGGGTCAATAGGGCCCCGACCTCATCCTCCCACTCTCCCCCACTAGCCTGTCCCCTTGCACAATAACGGACCCAGATTCCACAAAGGACGAGGATAAGCAGATACCCTGTATTAGTGAGAAAGCATCTAGTTCCATAGAAACCTCTGTTCCAGTCCGGGGGTGAGTTGGAAGGGGCCATTGACTCTGCTAAACAAGTGCTGTAGAACTAGGGAAGCAAAACTGAAGATCGCCACTCTCAGGACACAGGCGCCCACGTTAGACAAAATCTTGTGAGTTTAATTAATGGCCATTCCCCCTTTAGATAAGCTTTTATTTGTCTCATAAGTTAAGTAGGTATATAACTGGTATTACACCTTTCCGGCTGCATGCATGTAAATTAATGTTTTTAAATTTTTGTTCTTGGTATTTACTTGAGGTCACTGACCACATGCTGGGACCTCACAGCAGCCTACCACACAGGTTGTTTATCAGAATATTTTTATTTTATTTATTCCGTTTGAGGGTTAATCCCACGAGTTAATTCCGTTTAATATTTTCAATATTTTGTGTTGTAAACTCTGATTCTCTTTTCACTTATTCATTTGGCAATGTGAATAAATAATAATTGAGTTACTGATGCTCTTTTCATTTATTAATTTTGCTATGTGAATAAATCATTAATGAGTTATTCCGGTTCTCTTTTTTGCTGTAATAAATTATTTGGAATAGATTACAAACTTTGGTATCTTTAACCCCATTATATGAATTTTACCAATTTATATTATAGGATGGGTCAGAAGCACCAGTAACCCACTGTAGATATAGGTAAGTTGGTATCAGCGAGTGTACGCTCTTCAACTTAGTGCTTTGAAGGTAAAGATCCCCATTTAACTGTACTTTATACTTTTATACTCCACTGCTCCCATTTTTGTTATTGTCTCTAATTACATTAACGTAAGAGTCCTGTCCACCATCTCACTGGGGTCACTGGGACGGAGCCGAAACAGAGCCTAAGAGTGATGATGACTATAGACCTGACAAAGCTAGAGTAGGCCATTTCATTAACTTTATTTTCATGTGTGGAGTTCTCCGGCCTCTGTACAGAGTAAAATTTCCCCTTTAGTATTTAAGAGTGACGGTTAGCGAACTGTGTCAGTAAAGTTATTAGCAGAGTGTTTGTGCCCTGAGTGTAAGTGCTCTTTATCCTCCCCTGTTGATCTTTGAATAAATGACGTAGGAAAACTTTCCTAGACTAACTAAGTCTCACTCAAACATTTAGATAATAATAATTCTCTACAAAAATAGTTCTCCCGATGTTTCGGTAAAGAAAACTTAACGTAGGAGAGAACGTATTAGGAGAGAGCCTAAAATACAAAAGGAAGAAGAAGAATGAAGAAAAATTCATCACACTCGTAATGTTATTGTTGTGGTGTGATAGGGCACACCAAGACTTGCTTTTCATTGATGATAATAGTCGCAATAATATAATTATATATATATATATATATATATATATATATATATATATATATATATATATATATATATATATATATATATATATATATATATATATATATATATATATATATATATATATTGTTACGCACGGACCCAGTGAGGGCCAAGTTCTTTAAGTTTTCTTCACAGCCAGAGCTAGCAATAATATGTAACAGTGATATTAAAGGAGTGGGTAATCATAAAACACTGCAAGAGTCATATTGAATATTTATTTACAAACAAAATAACACAGAAAATCACTTTAAATGGGAAGATATCAAACCACAAGCACAGTACAACAAACACATATAGGACCCATTCATCAACAACGACACGGAAAGGCAAGACAACAGTAAAAAGGAAAGAATAACCTCGCAAAATACCATTCACCCGACAAATTACACAATTACATTGACTGATAGAAAAGAGCAAGAAAGTCTCGGAGCCTTAACTCTACCCCTCTTTATACAAATCTAGGCAAAACTCCCCATCCCCACAATACACATAAATCACATTAATAGTTAACCTACATTAACACGGAAATAAAAAACTCCTGATGTAGGCTTTCACAGAGACGAATAAAGTCAGAAGACCAATCATGGACGAGACCTTGTTTACGCTAACCGCGTAGCGCAACACAAACAGCGGTGAAAAATCACTAAAGGCGCCGTCCTCTATTCCTTCAGAGATGAAATGGAGGCAAACCAAAATCACTACCCTTACCAAAAGGAAGATAGGTCTCAGCTTTCACAGGTACAGTAGTGATGGATTCTGGTCCGTGGAGAGTCCTTCTCCCACCTGGTAACACACACAATTACAGCAAACCCTCACCATGCACAGGAGAAAGTGATAGCATTTAACTGCTGCTGAGCTGCTCCTCCAAAGGCGGCGATCAAATCCTCCACCACCTCCTTCACTGAAGACACTGGATCACTCCCACTAGTAATCTCCAGCGGTTGAAGAGCCAACTCACGGTGAGATCTTCAAGTTTGAAGATGGCAGCTATTTCCTCACTCCCATTTACCTCCAATAAAAGGTCCCTCGTCACTTCGCCCAACACTCCCAAACAGTCAACATGGAAAACAAAACAAAACATTCCATGGGTGACGTACCAATCTTAGCCTAATACATCAACCACTAGATGGCGATGAAAAGAAAATTAAATTAAAGTGACTTGAGGTGACACTCAAAATATTACTTTATCACTTAAGATAAATTAACCAATATCCCCGGTAAAGTTTGTTACATTTCCCCCCTTAAATAAATATTTTTATGGAATAAAAATTGATAGATAAAGTCTCAAGTCAAAGCAACCCCTATTTAGTTTATCAAAACTAGCTAGTTAATTTACCCTTCAAAATATAATCTGAACACTAATAATTTTAATACTTTAACTAGTGTCATCCTAACAATAACAAAAAAAAAAAAAAAAAAAAAACAATCTCCTGAAATTTGAAAAATTTCATTATCACAAGAAATCAGCGGGATAAGGCATCTGAAACTACGTTCTCTTTCCCAGAGATGTGCTTAATATCCAGACTCCATTCCTGCAACAATAAGCTCCACCTACACAATCTCTGATTGTGACTCTTAAACTTTTTCAAAAAAGTTAAAGGATTATGATCTGTCCAGACTTCAATCGGTGTCCTGCAGCTGGAAAGATAAACCTCAAAATGTTCAAGACCGAGAATCAGGCTCAAGGTTTCCTTCTCTATGGTGGAATAACTCTGTTGTGGTTTAGTTAATTTCTTTGAGAAGAAAGCCACTGGATGTTCTACCTGATCCTCCACCTGCGACAAGACAGCTCCAACACCCACATCACTGGCATCTATTGCCAACTTGAATGGTACTTGAAAATTAGGGGCTTTCAAAATTGGATTAGTTAATAAGGTGGATTTTAACTTATCAAACGATTCTTGACATGCGCTCGACCACTGGAATTCCACTCCTTTCTGCAATAAATTAGTTAAAGGATTAGCTATTTGGGAAAAATTAATTATAAATTTTCTATAGTAGCCTATCATTCCCAGAAACCTGCGGATGGCTTTCTTGTTATCCGGCACCTGAAAATTTACAATTGCCTCTACATTTGCAGACTTTGGTAGTACTTTACCCTGACCTACTTCATGTCCCAAGTAGACTACCTTCGCCTTTGCTATGTCACACTTTGCCAAATTAATCACCAACCCTGCTTGCTTGAGCTAAACAAACAGTTTCTCCATCCTCTTTAAGTGTGTAGCCCAATCATGGCTATACACGATGATATCATCAATATAGACCACTACTCCTTCCAGTCTACCCACAATCTTATTCATTAAATGCTGGAACGTAGCAGAGGCGTTTTTCATGCCAAAAGGCATAACATTACAGGCATACAACCCTTCATAAGTCACAAATGCGGATACCTCCCTAGCCTGCTTAGTCAATGGAACTTGCCAGTATCCTTTTAACAAGTCAAATTTACTAATATACTGAGCATTCCCTATTTCATTAATACAGTCCTCTACTCGAGGAAGAGGAAAGCTGTCAGCCTCAGTGACTGCATTAATTCTCCTGTAATCAAAGCACATCCGGTACTCACCTCCCTCCTTCTTCACCAAGACTACAGGAGAAGACCATGGACTATTACTGTCTTCAATTAAATTGTGCTCCACCATATACTCTACTTCCTTATCAATAATCTTTCTTTTTACTGGATTGGTCCTATAGGGGGCTTGCTTGATGGGTTTAGCATTTCCCACTTCCACATCGTGACTCAATACATTGGTAAGCCTTGGAGAATCCTGAAATAATTCTGGAAAAGATTCACATAAATTTACCACAGATTCCCTCTGATCCCTTTCTAGGTGTAGCAAATTCCCAGACAAATTACTTAACATTTCCTGATTATTTCTGGGCCATGGCATATCAATGCTGAGACCTACAACACTAGGTTCAACCCTATTGAGTAATAAGATGGGTTCCTTACTCTCACGCTCGACAAAAGGTTTCAACATATTTGCATGGCATAGTTGATACTTACGTCGCCTGTCTGGTGTTTCTATCAGGTAGTTAAGACTACTAACTACCTTTGCAACCCTCCATGGACCTGAAAACTTTGCTGTTAAGGGATTTCCTGGAATTGGAAGCAGAGCAAGTACCTTATCTCCAACCTGAAATTCCCTAACTCTGGTCTTTACGTCGTACTTTTCCTTCATCTTCCCCTGACCAATTGCTAGATTATTCTTAGCAATTTCCCATGCCTTAGTTAACTTACTCCTGGACTCTCTCAAGAACTCTATCAAGCTTACGTTAGGGTGACTCCCCTCCCAACTCTCTCTTATCACATCCAAGGGACCCCTTACCTTGTGACCAAAAACTAATTCAAAGGGGGTGAAACCCATTACATCATTAGGTACAGACCTAAAAGCAAAAAGTAAATACGGGAGAACTTTATCCCATCCTCCCGGATTATCCCCACAATATTTTTTTAACATGGATTTCAGCGTCTGATGGAATCGCTCAATCTGTCCCTGGCTTTCTGGATGGTAAGGCGATGACCTGATATGTTGAACCTTCAACTCCTGTAAACTTTTACAAAAATCTTTGCTTGTAAAATTAGTCCCGCAATCAGATTGAATAGTCTTGGGCAAACCAAACCTGGAAAAGAAGTTTGTTAATGCATTGATGACCTGCTTACTCTTAAAACTCCTCAAGGGCACTGCTTCCGGGTACCGAGACATTCGATCCATTATAGTTAGTATGTATTGATTACCACTGCTGGTTTTAGGCAATGGGCCTACAATGTCCATCAAAATTTCCTGAAAAGGTTCCCCTACTGCTGGAATTGGCTTTAAAGGTGCCTTAGGGATTTTCTGATTGGGTTTACCAACCAGTTGACAAGTTTTGCAAGAATTAACAAACCTTTTTACCTCAGATCTCATCTTTGGCCAATAAAAGTGTTCAGCAATTTTCCTAAAAGTCTTTCCAATTCCAAAATGACCTGCAAACACATCCTCGTGTCCCAACCATAAAATCTGGTCCCTATATTTATGGGGCACTACCACCTGTTTCCTTACCTCCCAATCATCAGACGGAACCATAGTTGACCTACTCACCCTCAGTAGGATGCCGTCTTCCCACAGATACCGAGGTCTACTCAAATCAGAGTCTACCTCCACTCCTAATTCTCCAAACTCCCCCTTCTGAGCTAACCTAAGTGATTCCCTATCCCACCCTACTGAGCTATCCCACTCAGAGACCAGACTAGGACTTGCAGAAGCACTTAACCCATAAACCCCTCCCTCTGACAGCTCCTCTAGACTATCCAAGCCTAACCCTTCATCCTCTATCCCAGATGAATGCGCTGCCGAGCGAGTCACAACCATTACCGGTTCAATTTCACTAACGGGGTCAGCATACCGGCATTGCACAACCGGGCAATCACATACCGTACCTGCCTCTATATCGTTAGCCAACACAATATCAACATTGCTTACGGGTAATACATCCACCATTGCCAACTTCATAGGTCCATTAATCCACCTTGAGTCTACCCAAAATCACCCAGAGGACACGCTACTACCGTATTAGGAAATCCACCTAATACTACATACTCTGGCTCCTCCTCTCTGAAGTCCCAGGGCAATGAGGACCGTAAGATTACCGACTGGGCCGCGCCAGTGTCCCGTAGTATTCTCACCCGCCTTCCAGACCCTGACCGGTCTTTAGCGAAAACCTCGCCTTCTGTGACGTACTTACTGAAGCAACTACTTACCTGGGACCTGCTCCTAGCAACCTTACCAATCAAGCCTACCGGCTTTGACTTACCCTGCCCTTTCCAGGCAGTACAATCAGCCTTAACATGGCCCTTTTTCCTGCAGAAAAAACAAATGATTTCACTTACACCCCTACTTGGTGATGACTTTGCCTCCTTTGGAGAACTCCCTCCTTCCGACTTACCAGACGTTACCGCTGCTTTCTCGCCCTTCTTACCTTTATCCCATTTATCGAGTCTCGATGAAAAAACGATTTACTGACTTATGCGATAAAGTATATTCGTCCGCAGCAACCGCTACTGCTTTTATAGTTTCCAATTTCAAGTCTTCTAAATGTACTTTAAGTTCCATCCCAATGTGATTTTTAAATTCCTCAATTAATATTAGTTCCTTTAAACTTTCAAAATCATTAATACCCTTCGCTTTTAACCAATCTAAAAACGCACTTACTTTCTCTCTGGCAAATTCAACAAATGTGCAGTTATACAGTTTACGCAAGTTACGAAAGCGTTGACGGTACGCCTCCAGTACCAGTTCATAAGCTTTCAATATTATCTCTTTGACCTGTTCGTACTCTGCGCTCGTCTCTTCACTTAGCGCTGCATAAACCTTCTGTGCCTTACCGATCAATCTGCATTGAACTAAGGTAGTCCACATTGATTCCGGCCAACTCAGTTTTCTCGCTAATTTTTCGAATGCAGAGAAAAATTCTGCGACATCGGATTCATTAAATATTGGTACCAGCTTAATTGCGCTGCCAATATTAAACCTATCTTCCACTTCTGGTCGCTTCAGCCAAAGTACCTGTAATTCATGTTCCATTCTCCTAATTTCCAATTCTCTTTCCTGATCTAACCTAACCTTCTGTTCTCTCTCGTATTCTAATCTAGCCCTTTCCTGTTCTACTCTAAGTTTTTCCTGTTCCCTCTCATGAAACCTCTCTCTTTCCCTATTAGCTACTTCAGTCTTACCCATTTCTAACTGTAACTTCAACTTTTCCATTTCTATCTTTTGCAAAGCCATCTTATCCTTAATTGACTCTGGTTCAGCTAAACTAGGACCTGCTATTCTACCTTGCATAGCCTTCATTACCTGAAGCAACAAACTCCCTTTCTTCACACCTGCGACAATAGGCAACCCAATATATTCACCAATTATCATTAAATGGCTCTTACTAAGATCACCTATCTTCTCCTCCCAATCAGGACTATGGAAAAACTCCGAAACATTAAACCCAGCCACTTCCTCTGTATCTGTCATTTTGTCGAAGAAATATCACTAGCGAAACTGATAATTACCACCTCCTTCACTATTTGTTTACATACAATTACATACGCTCTGGGGATCCTGAAAATACTAGTTTTACAGGATCCTGGCAAGGTCGCCAAAATGTTACGCACGGACCCAGTGAGGGCCAAGTTCTTTAAGTTTTCTTCACAGCCAGAGCTAGCAATAATATGTAACAGTGATATTAAAGGAGTGGGTAATCATAAAACACTGCAAGAGTCATATTGAATATTTATTTACAAACAAAATAACACAGAAAATCACTTTAAATGGGAAGATATCAAACCACAAGCACAGTACAACAAACACATATAGGACCCATTCATCAACAACGACACGGAAAGGCAAGACAACAGTAAAAGGAAAGAATAACCTCGCAAAATACCATCCACCCGACAAATTACACAATTACATTGACTGATAGAAAAGAGCAAGAAAGTCTCGGAGCCTTAACTCTACCCCTCTTTATACAAATCTATGCAAAACTTCCCATCCCCACAATACACATAAATCACATTAATAGTTAACCTACATTAACACGGAAATAAAAAACTCCTGATGTAGGCTTTCACAGAGACGAATAAAGTCAGAAGACCAATCATGGACGAGACCTTGTTTATGCTAACCGCGTAGCGCAACACAAACAGCGGTGAAAAATCACTAAAGCCGCCGTCCTCTATTCCTTCAGAGATGAAATGGAGGCAAACCAAAATCACTACCCTTACCAAAAGAAAGATAGGTCTCAGCTTTCACAGGTACAGTAGTGATGGATTCTGGTCCGTGGAGAGTCCTTCTCCCACCTGGTAACACACACAATTACAGCAAACCCTCACCATGCACAGGAGAAAGTGATAGCATTTAACTGCTGCTGAGCTGCTCCTCCAAAGGCGGCGATCAAATCCTCCACCGCCTCCTTCACTGAAGACACTGGATCACTCCCACTAGTAATCTCCAGCGGTTGAAGAGCCAACTCACGGTGAGATCTTCAAGTTTGAAGATGGCAGCTATTTCCTCACTCCCATTTACCTCCAATAAAAGGTCCCTCGTCACTTCGCCTAACACTCCCAAACAGTCAACATGGAAAACAAAACAAAATATTCCATGGGTGACGTACCAAACTTAGCCTAATACATCAACCACTAGATGGCGATGAAAAGAGAATTAAATCAAAGTGACTTTAGGTGACACTCAAAATATTACTTTATCAATTAAGATAAATTAACCAAAATCCCCGGTAAAGTTTGTTACATATATATATATATATATATATATATATATATATATATATATATATATATATATATATATATATATATATATATATATATATATATATATATATATATATATATATATATATATATATTGTGGAGAATTTTTTATATTCTGAGTGGGAACTTAGTCCGGGAAAGTCTCCTTATGACGGTTACATAAAGTTCAACAGGGGAGGATAATGAGCACTTACTCTCAGGGCACAAACGCCCTGCTAACACTTTACTGTCACAATTCACTAACCATCACTCTTAAATACAAAAGGGGGAAATTTTACTGTCCAGAGGCCGGAGAACTCCACACGTAGAATAAGAAATAATTTACGGCCTACTCTAGCTTTATCAGGTCTATAGTCATCTCATTCTCAGGCTTTGTTCCGACTCTGTCCCAGCTACCCCAATGAGATGCTGGACAGGTATTTTACGTTAATGTAATTAGACAAAATCCAAAATGGGAGCAGTGATGTAAAGTAGTTTAAAAGTTTAAAGATAAGGATTTTTACCTTCGAAGCAAATATATTAATGCAAAGTTCCTCGCTGTTACCACCTATAGACTTACTTAGGTTTACTCTTCAAATATTCCCAGTTTAAACATTAAATAAATGAGGGAGCAAAAATACTTAAGAGGTTTAATTAACCTAAAATTGATTTATTTCTCAAATTTATATTGAAAGAAAAGACATCTTAACAACACAAAAATGGAATAATAAAGAGAATGCAAATTAAAAGCAATTCAAAATAATAAAAATGATGGGGTTAGACACGTGGTCTGCAATGATCAAAAATCAAAATGGGGTCAGGCACGTGGCCCACGTGACCCAGAGACTATGCTAGTCTCAAACCAGAAATTAATATCCAAGAAAAATATATACACACAATATCACCGCACACAATCCGAATAGTGTAAAAGCCAGGTTCCCTATCAAGTTAAAATTAGTCTAAGCTAAATAATGGGGGAATAACTATGGCCATTTGTAGTACCTGCACTCCTTTGAAGATTAGTCCTATGCCCGTGATAGCTGTTGACCTGGTTGCACTTTGCACTCTTTACTGGCCCACCCCAAGAATCCTCGTTTGTGGCAATAGGTTTCCAGGTTCCACTCCTTCACTGTCTCCAGCCGGCAGCCACAGAACTCATTGGTGAGTCACGTTTTGGGAGAGGGGGTGAGCCAGAGGTGCACAGGTTCACTGACCAGGCAGGTCAGTAGGCCAGGGCGGCTTCTCGTTGAATGGGCCCGACACTAAGGTCGAGGAGATCACCTGGCTTCACCTTGCCAAACAAGTGACGGTCATGATGCGCGCGGTAATCCATTGGGGGTGCCATATCGGGACTTCAGGACAGGGCAATATATTGTTGCAAGGAGTGCAGAAGAGGCAGGATTTTGTACTAAATACTTTAGAGAAATCTTGCTGCTCTAAGGGAGTTTATATATACAACAATCCTACCTATTCTCGCTTGCTAAAAATTAACAGTTTAATGATCAATTAGCAATGGGCTGGTGCGATGGGCATACATCTTAAAATTAACAAACCTTAATTGGTATTGAGAAATATAAGATGCATTAATTTAGCAGTATTAGAATCTATATAAAAAATGCAGTTTAGGAATTTAATCTCGACCCACGTAGTTTAAGGAAAGAACCAACATACGCCGGGGTTACCACTAAGGCCCTCTGTTGTGCGTATCTACGCTGTGACGTCACGAGCATGGCGTGCGCCACTGTCAACAAGCTTAAGTTTAGATTAGTCCTACCTATGTTTCGTTAAAGAAAATTGAATGTAGAAGAGAGAACATTTAAGGGGTAGCTATAGTATTAGTAGAAGAGAGCTTAAATTACGATTGAAAGAAGAAGAGTGAAGAAAATTCTTCACATATGGTAATTTTGTATATTATTCCATGGTGTGATTTCGCACAAGAAATATATGATTTCCTATAGCAAATAACGTGATTTAACCGATTTTGATGATCATTTCAATCGCAAACAAACAGATCAACCAATTCGGTTAGTTATAAGTTGACGAATTGGTTGATGATATTACGGATGAAATGAATGAGAAAACTAGTTAAATCACGATATCTACTATAGGAAATCATATATTTCCTGTGCGAATTCACACAATGAAATACAATACAAATGAACCGTGTAAATATTAACACTGTTGACATATATACCGAGTTAAAATATATAAACAACAGATGTAGGGGACGATAACATTACCAACGTTACCAATGGTTGACAGAACTACCAACGATGACGAATGGTACACAGTGTTACCAACGGCACGATGTCATTACTAGAGGTAGAAATAAAAAAATTTTCCATACGTAAACTAAATAATTATTCCATATAACTATTACACAATAAATAAAGAGTACCAAAAGGCCACAGAACCTAACAAACCCACCTAACCTTGCCTAGAAGTACCCCGGTCACAAAACACATATAATAAGAATGGGGGAATGACTTACCTTGATACACAGTACTACCAACGCTGACGAATGGTACACAGAACTACCAACGACACGATGGTATTACTAGTGGTAGAACTGCTAAATATTTCCACAGCCATATTAAATAATTTTTCCATATAACTGTTACGAAATATATAAAAAGTACAGAAAGGCCACAGAACCTAACAAACCCACCTAACCTTGCCTAGAAGTACCCCGGTCACAAAACACGAATAATGACTATTGAGGAATGACTTACTTTTATGAAGAAAACGTCGAAACTTGCTGGACACGGAACGACACTTAGGGCAGTTTAAACGGTGAGGAATAACGTTGTGAGATTTAAGAAAATGCTCAACATTACCTGAAGCATCTAAAAAATCACCATGGAATTGAGCCACTGCTTTTAGATACGGAATACTGCAGCCGGTACAAGTTTCTATAATATGCTCCATCTCAAAATACGAAAAAAGAAACCGCACTTGTAATGAAGAACGTCTAACCAGGTCAAAGGTTACAACGGGAAAGGCATTAGAACAAAAGGTATGAAAAAAGCGGTTAAAGAGATAAAGGAAGGGGGGGGTAGGGAGATATCTGAATAGGCCTAGAGTGGTGATTGGTTAAGGGAAAAACAACGAACAAAAGAGGGAAAACATGAATGAACTAAATACGGAAACTAGACCAAAGAAAAGTTTTATAAGACACAGAGGAGAGAAAAGGAACTAACCAACAAAAATAAATAAAAACAATATAGGAAGATAAAATGGAATGAACGGAAAATAATAGTGAATGGGAATATAAAATGAGGTGATCATACCGAGAATTAACTGGATAAAAAAACTAGTCCAGGGTAAGTATTTATGTGCAACAGGGAAGAGATAAAGAAATAACCAAACAAATAAACCCAATATAGGAAGGAAAAATGGAATGAATGATAAATAATATTGAATGGGAATATGAAATGAGAAAAAAACACTGTAATAAAAAGAGTAATAGGGGAGAGGAAACTCCTGCGAAGGGGGGTGATATATGCGCAGGACGGAAACTGGTGCGAACGAACGTACGTACAAATGGGAAAGGAAATAACCAAACAAATAAACCCAATATAAGGAGGGAAAATGGAATGTATGATAAATAACAGTGAATGCGAATATACAATGAGAAAATAATACGGTAAAAAAAGAGTAATAAGGGAGAGAAACTCCTGCGCAGGGGGGTTATATATGCGCAGGACGCAAGCTGGTGCGAACGAACGCACGAACAAATGGGTGCTAATGTTAGCATGAAATGCTAACATTTGATCTACATCAGGTATGGAATGCTCCTCCCAAATATATCCAGGTATACTGGTTTGTATTTTCCTACGGTTATAATAAATACAAGAAAGAAATGTATAGAGAAGAAAAGGACTGTTTTACGGTTATATATCGGTTCCCCAGTATGTTTTCCCCACCCAAAACCCCGGGTTCCCAAAGGGGGTCCCCCATTATCGGCGGATATAGATGTATATATATTTCTGTAACTATTCATTTGCGACGGGAACGAGTGTTATTTTCGAAGGGAGCGTAATTTTTCCTATAAGAAAAAGTAGTTGGAATACTAGGATACATTGCCATGTAATAAACTACAACGGAACCTATATTATATATATATATATATATATATATATATATATATATATATATATATATATATATATATATATATATATATATATATATTGTGGAAAATTTTTTATGGTTATGTTCTGAGTAGGAACTTAGTCCGGGAAAGTCTCCTTATAACAGTTACATAAAGTTCAACCGGGGAGGATATGAGCACTTACTCTCGGGGCACAGACACCCTGCTAATACTTTACTGTCACAATTCACTAACCATCACTCTTTAAATACAAAAGGGGGAAAATTTACTGTCCAGAGGCCGGAGAACTCCACACGTAGAAGCAATAATTTATGGCCTACTCTAGTTTTGTCAGGTCTATAGTCATCTCATTCTCAGGCTCTGTTCCGGATCCGTCCCAGCTACCCCAATGAGATGCTGGACAGGTATTTTACGTTAATGTAATTAGACAAAATCCAAAATGGGAGCAGTGATGTAAAGTAGTTTAAAAGTTTAAAGATAAGGATCTTTACCTTCGAAGCAAGTATAGTAATGCAAAGTTCCTCGCTGTTACCACCTATAGACTTACTCAGCAAATATTCCCAGTTTAAACATTAAATAAATGAGGGAGCAAAAATACTAAGAAGGTTTAATTAACCTAATATAGATTTATTCACAAATTTACAATAAAGGAAAACGGTCATCTTAACAACACAAAAAAATGATATCAAAAGAAATGCAATTCAAATAATGAAAAATAGTTGATTAGACGCGTGGTCTACAATAATTAAAAATCAAAATGGGGTCGGACACGTGGCCCATGTGACCCAGAGACTGTGTTAGTCTCAAAAGGCAAAAAATTGTATAGAAAAAAATATATACACACAATCCCACCGCAAACAGTCCAAATATTGTAATTAGCCAGGTTCCCTATCAAGTTAAAATTAGACTAAGCTAAATAATGGGAGAATAACTATGGCCATTGATGTAGTACCTGCAATCCTTTGAAGATTAGTCCTATGCCCGTGATAGCAGTTGACCTGGTTGTCGCACTAATTGGCACGTTGCCCTCTTGCCTGGCTCACCCCAAAAATTCTCACTTTGGCTGCAACTAGGTACACCAGAGTCCTCTTCTTCTCAATCTCTCCGACCGGCAGCAATCTTTTGCGAGTCGAGTTTTGGGAGAGAGGGGGATGGGGGTGAGCCAGAAGTGCACGGATTAACTACTGACCGGGCCGGTCAGTCGGTCACGACAGCTTCTTGATGAATGGGGTCGACTCTAAGGTCGAAGAGATCACCTGGCTTCACCTTTCCAGACAGGTGAGGAGCTTGATGCTCACGGTAATCCATTGGGGGTGCCATATCGGGACTTCAGGACAGGGCAATATATTGTTGCAAGGAGTGCAGAGGAGGCAGGATTTTGTACTAAATACTTTAGAGAAATCTTGCTGCTCTAAGGGAGTTTATATATACAATAATCCTACCTATTCTGGCTTGCTAAAAATTAATATTTTAAATGATTAATCAGCAATGGACTGGTGTGATGGGCATACATCTTAAAATTAACAAACCTTAATTGGTATTGAGAAATATAAGATGCATTAATTTAGCATTATTGGAATTTGTATCAAAAATGCAGTTTAGGAATTTAATCTTGACCCACGTAGTTTAAGGAAAGAACCAACATACGCAGGGGTTACACTAAGGCCCTCTGTGGCGTATCTACGCTATGACGTCACGAGCATGGCGTGCGCCACTGTCAACAAGTTTAGATTAGTCCTCCCTATGCTTCGTTAAAGAAAATTGAATGTAGAAGAGAATGTTTAAGGGGTAGCTATAGTATTAGTGGAGGAGAGCTAAAAATACGATTAAAAAAAGTGAAGAAAATTCTTCACATATATATATATATATATATATACATATATATATATATATATATATATATATATATATATATATATATATATATATATATATATATATATATATATATATAAATATATATATATATATATATATATACTTATATATATATATATATATATATATATATATATATATATATATATATATATATATATATATATATATATATATAAATATATATATATATATATATATATATATATATATATATATATATATATATATATATATACTTATATATATATATATATATATATATATATATATATATATATATATATATATATATATATATATATATATACACATAAATATATATATATATATATATATATATATATATATATATATATATATATATATATATATATATATATACACATATATATATTTATATATATATATATATATATATATATATATATATATATATATATATATATATATATATATATATATATATATATATATATATATATATATATATATATATATTGGGAAGCATTTTCTTCACTCATCTTCTTTCAATCGAATTTTTAGCTCTCTTCTACTAATACTATAGCTACCCCTTAAACATCCTCTCCTACATTCAATTTTCTTTAATCAAACATAGGGAGGACTTATCTAAACTTAAACTTGTTGACATTGGCGCACGCCATGCTCGTGACGTCACAGCGTAGATACGCACAACAGAGGGCCTTAGTCGTAACCCCGGCGTATGTTGGTTCTTTCCTTAACTACGTGGGTCGAGATCAAATTCCTAAACTGAATTTTGATATAAATTTCAATACTGCTAAATTAATGCATCTTATATTTTTCAATACCAATTAAGGTTTGTTAATTTTAAGATGTATGCCCATCGCACGGCCCATTGCTAATTAATCATTTAAACTATTAATTTTTAGCAAGCCAGAATATGAAGATTTGTTGTATATATAAACTGCCTTAGAGCAACAAGATTTCTCTAAAGTATTTAGTACAAAATCCTGCCTCCTCTGCAATCCTTGCAACAATACATTGCCCTGTCCTGAAGTCCCGATGTGGCACCCCCAATGGATTACCGCGAGCAGCATGACCGTCGCTTGTTTGGCAAGGTGAAGCCAGGTGATCTCTTCGACCTTAGTGTCGGCCCATTCGATCAGAAGCCAGCCTGGACGACTGACCTGCCTGGTCAGTGAACCCGTCCACCTCTGGCTCACCCCCCACCCCTCTCTCCCAAAACTCGACTCACAAAAGATTGCTGCCGGTCGGAGAGATTGAGAAGAACAGGACCCTGGTGTACCATAGTTGGAGCCAAAGTGAGAATTTTGGGGTGAGCCAGGCAAGAGTGCAACGTGCCAATTAGTGCGACGTCCAGGTCAACAGCCATCACGGGCATAGGACTAATCTCAAAGGAGTGCAGGTACTACAACAATGGCCAATTAGTTTTCCCCCATTATTTATTAGCTTAGACTAATTTTAATTTGCTTAGAATAACTGGCTTTTACACTATTCAGACTGTGTGCGGTGGGATTGTGTGTATATATTTTTTCTATACAATTTTTGCCTTTTGAGACTAACACAGTCTCTGGGTCACATGGGCCACATGTCCGACCTAATTTTGATTATTAATTATTGTAGACCACGCGTCTAATCAACTATTTTTCGTTATTTGAATTGCATTTCTTTTGATACCATTTTTTGTGTTGTTAAGATGTCCGTTTTCTTTTAATGCAAATTTGTGAAATAAATCAATTTTAGCTTAATTAAACCTCCTTTAGTATTTTTGCTCCCTCATTTATTTAATGTTTAAACTGGGAATATTTGAAGAGTAAACCTAAGTAAGTTTATAGGTGGTAACAGCGAGGAACTTTGTATTTAATATATCTGCTTCGAGGGTAAAGATCCTTATCTTTAAACTTGTAAACTACTTTACATCACTGCTCCCATTTTGGATTTTGTCTAATTACAATAACGTAAAATACCTGTCCAGCATCTCGCTAGGGTAGCTGGAACGGAGTCGGAACAGAGCCTGAGAGTGAGATGACTATAGACCTGACAAAGCTAGAGTAGGCCATAAATTATTTCTAATTCTATATGTGGAGTTCTCCGGCCTCTGGACAGTAAAATTTCCCCCTTTTGTATTTAAGAGTGATGGTTAGTGAATTGTGACAGTAAAGTGTTAGCAGGGCGTTTGTGCCCCGAGAGTAAGTGCTCATTATCCTCCCCTGTTGAACTTTATGTAACTGTCATAAGGAGACTTTCCCGGACTAAGTTCCCACTCAGAACATAAAAAATTCTCCTCACGAGTGGTCCTTCGAACTGGATCTTTTACCTTTGACTTGTGAAGCATTAACGTAATTAATCAGCTTGATTAAGCAAATAGTAACTCGCTATATCACTTACCCACACGCACACATTCAGTTTGTCGAATGTGTAATGCCCAGACATTAATTGGGAAGAGAAACTTGTAATCATCCTGATCTTTTTGTATCGACCACGTGTATAAGGAAAGAACTACGTAGCCAGGTTAATTTGTTGTTTGAATGTTCTCTACAGAAAGACTAGAATTTTTCGTAGGAACTTCACTTTGTCTCGGATCCGTTCACCCACGTGTTGTGGCGGAATCCACTTATACCAGAAAGTTCTAAGCTACTTGACCTAAGGTTTTGTTGTTCAGACGCCCGTGTTTACTGCTCAGCTAGAGCGCCGGTGTACTCGTTCTGTCAACTAATTTTGCTAAATAAGCACCTAATTTGTAACATTTTGTACCTTGGTCTACCTTCCTTTGTGTCGTTTCCCTTCCCTAACCAACCTTAACTTTTCTAACTAACATCCCCTTATACCTAGCACGTGTCCTTGTCCTAAAGAGCGAATTGGCGCAACATAATTTTAAGTCTTCTTACGAGTAACGTAGAAACTTAACACCAAGTCCGTTTCATTCCACGTGTTTGTTCCGAGATGGCAGATCTTGTTTGCAGCCCAAACTAAGGGTGCGTAATTGTTTGCTACCGTAAGTAAATTACTGCGTGTAGTTCATTTAATTTCCTTTAGCGAGGATATTTTTGTTTTACCTCCGCGTGAGGGAAATTTTATATTTGTTTAGCCTCCACGAGAGTGCACTTTAAAGTCGTTGCCTTGTGCGCCTATCTACATTTTGAATAGTTCAGTGGCTGCCTTAGTGCGCCCGTAATTGTGAAATCGTCACAACAGTGTCAGCCTCGACCTGTTATTTTCACCTTTAACTTACCTTTTTGCGTTCATAAGCCCATGTGCTTTCTATTATGTTCTACTTTAAAGTAACTTAGTCATTATCGCCACGTGCGTATATAACTCATTTAGTAAAATTTTTGTCACGTGACCGAGCATCGTCTGCTTTGAAGTAAATTCACGATTCAATTTGTTTGTCAATTAACCATTTTCCTCTCACTATGAGTAATTTTCAATATTCATTTATCACACTTGCAAATTTGTAAAGTTTCATTTTCCCATTCATTTAAAAATTCAGATTTGTCCTTTGTTTGCTTTAACGAATCCGTTCATCAAAACGTGGTCATTCCAAGATGGCGGACTTCCCTTTTAACGTAAACATCCCTCCACCGCCTAAGACGGAAACGCTTAGCCCCGAGGAGATTAACGCTAGGCTTAAGGAACAGGAGATGACATTAACCTTTGTTTGTGAGGACGCAGACCTAGCACTTCATGCTCTGGCTTCTGTAGATTTTCCCAGCATGGGTCCAGAAGCCGTAAGTCCTTTTAAAACCCTTATTGGTAACGTAAGAGAAGAACTTTTTAATTACAAGAATTTTTGGAGACGTCATTACGACCATCCTATTGTCAAATTGAATTATCCCGTGCTTGCTGCTTGTTCAAGTAAAGTTGAAATTGCTTTTAATAGCCTAATGGCTCATCCTAATTTAACTATCAAACCTAATCAATCTAATTCTTTTTCGAGGGTGACACCTTCAGTGGCACGTCCCGTTGGAAATGTCATGAACGTTCCCCTAATTGAAACACCTAATGTCTCAGCAGCCTGGCACAATGTTCATACTTTAGCACCAATTCCCCAACCTGTTCATTCTTCACATTCCGGTACTATGTTGCCAACACGGCATACGATTAATGAGTTTGTGTCAGTCCCACGTGCTCCGTCCTCATCTCCAAACCTTAAGCCACCAGCGTTTGATCGCCCTCAACCCCCTTTGTCTTTACCGCCGGTGACAGTTCGTCCCGGAGGAGAAACCATTCATTGTCTTAAAATGGACCCCCCTCGTGGTAGCTCAAATACCACACAACTTAACTGTGTGCGTGATAGCCAGCAGAGGCTTGTACCGGTAGAGTCATTCATTAAATCTGTACCATCCCACGGACCAGTGCTCACGTTACCTGACTGTCCAGTTCTTAAGCCCGTAACATCCGCTCCAACCCGTGTTGACACTAAAACATCCCCGTCAGGATTTGAAACCCGCTCTCAGAACGAGCCGCGTGATCGAAACCTAAAGACCCCAGCAGTCATAAAGGGTCCCTTTGCACTGACAGCGGATTTAGCGAAGGTCATACATGTAGACCTAGCACCGGAGATTAGAGCCTGTTTACGATTCACCTTGTTTAAGGATAACGGTACATTGAACGTCATTCATTATTTTCATTCAGTCATATATGACGTCACATTAAACTTTTATTATTTATGCCAAGTCGTACAGCAGCATTTTCCAGGCCAATCCCATGCTTTAACTTCGAAGCGTAAATGTAGCTTTTGCCCTGACAATTTGTCATATTACTACAATCTCCCTGACATCCTTCAGCTCGTGCTGAATATAACTTTTACTTTTAATGCTCCCCTTGCAAACGTTTTTCTTAAAACCGACATCCAAGACTTTCCCAGTCAGAAATACGATGTCCCCATGGACCTAGTTTGTCTCGATTTATCATTCAGGCTATTGTCAAATAATTTTTCACCTTTTAACGGCAAGAAGGAGGTAACTTTTCTCCTTTTGTCAGGCGACGAGTACAAAGTTTTCATTACGCCAGTAATTTTCTTTGTAAAAACATTTCATGTAAAACGTTGGGTGTCAGACTTGGATTGGGATTCACCCCCATAATTTTTAATTTGTCATGGGCCGGACTTGTTGCTGAACTCGACCGTTATTAGCTTACGTTTTGTTTGCTCTATCTATTGTGAATTTCACCAGTTTATTAAATCTGCCCAATGTACTGGGTGGATCGCAAGGCCTTGAAGAGGCTAGCCTCCCAAAACCCTTCAGGAAATACTAAAATACGGCTATATTTTAACAAGTTTATTACAAAAATAATCATTTAATACGAGGGAAATACATAATTAAACATTTACTCGACATACAAAAGAGACACTTGACTAAATGACCACATGCGTTACTGAAAAAAACTAAGTCCGCACCGGACTCAAAATTAAGCAAAATTAATTAATCTTTTAGTAAGTTACCTCGATAAACGGCATACCGAGGCCTTTTCACGTAATTTACAAGACAACACTGATCCCCAATCACAAGGATCGACTAAACATTCATAGATACAAATTTTACAGAATACTTGTAAAACCTATATGGAAACCGACCTGGGTACAATAGGGGGGGAGAGAGTACAATTAAGGACTTACTTCGACTGAGGACGTCGGATCAAAGAGGTAGAGCTGAGCTCTGCACCCCCCGACGTCACCTTGTTCCCGCATTTTTTCTGAACCTAAATTTCTAGATAGAATATTTTCATCATGTTACAATAAAATGACATTAAATTTCTTAATCATAAATTACAAATGCTCGATGTCTTTAGCCTCAGCGCCTCCCCTACCAGGCGGTTGCTCTCTAGGTTCTAAAACAGTCTCGTCTTAAACCACATTAATTCGCCCGCGAGTTCTCTCAACCCTCCCTCCAATTTGACGTAACGTAGGTGGAGTTAAATGGCGGGAATTTCGAGTGATCAGTTCGAAATTCCCGACATCCTCCACGCCCCAAAATAAAGGAGCGATGAAACGTCGGTCAATTGGACAAGGCTGGACTCGGGGTGGGGGGAGTGACTTACTCCAAGACTCTGTTAGGCTCACTGCGTAGCGCTCCGCAACGACTCGAACAGAGTACACACAATGTACAACACACAGCAATGTTACCCCGGGGCAATAAACTCTTACAGGTGTACACAAAATAATAATCCAAATGTACCTATACAACAGCTCAAATTAGGCAATGGGCCTAGCAATTGAAATGTACTCGTGTATAATACATATAAGGAATCAAATGGAATGGCAATTAGGCAATGGGCCTAAGACAAATCAGCTTGTCAAAAAAACAGCAGAAAATAGCAGTAATGTACACATACATGTTACAGACAATTCAAATGGCAAGCAAGTAGACAATGGGCCTAAAACAAATCAAGAAATAGCAATGGAAATGCATACATAACAATTCAAATGTAAAGGCAATTAGGCAATGGGCCTAAGACAATCAGAAAATGGCAAAAAATCGCAATGGAAATGCATACATAACAATTCAAATGTAAAGGCAATTAGGCAATGGGCCGAAGACAATCAGAAAATGGCAAAAAATCGCAATGGAAATGCATACATCACAATTCAAATGTAAAGGCAATTAGGAAATGGGCCTAAGACAATCAGAAAATGGAAAAAAATCGCAATGGAAATGCATACATAACAGTTCAAATGTAAAGGCAATTAGGCAATGGGCCTAAGACAATTGAAAAATCACAATTGAAATGTATTCACACAATACCAAAGTCAGTCTGCCTTTATTCACATTAACCTAAATTTCTAGATAGGATATATTCATCATGTTACAATAAAATGACATTAAATTTCTTAATCATAAATTACAAATGCTCGATTTCTTTAGCCTCAGCGCCTCCCCTACCAGGCGGTTGCTCTCTAGGTTCTAAAACAGTCTCGTCTTAAACCACATTCATTCGCCCACGAGTTCTCTCAACCCTCCCTCCAATTTGACGTAACGTAGGTGGAATTAAATGGTGGAAATTTCGAGTGATTAGTTCGAAATTCCCGACACTATCCGTACCCCTAGGGTGGGAAGAATTGAGTACATTTAATCGTTCTATTATTATTGCATCGTACGTTTAAAGTTAAAACTGGTCATATGTTTAACTTAACGCTTCTGTGAAGCATTCCCTGCGTGTCCAATTTTCCCCAAATTCACGTGAAAGCATAACTTTTGATTAAATTGATTCTAATTAACGCCAACAGCGTTTTGTTAACTTTAAACGGGCGTTGATGTGAAGAACAACTTCACTCATCATTCAGCCAGTAACCTTATCTTGCTCATACTAACAAGTAGTTGAATCAAATTTGCCGGAACTAACCCCTCTCCCTTTTTTCTCCCCTTTATCCCCAGGGTGTGAAGAATTTTCTTCACTCAATCGTATTTATAGCTCTCTTCTACTAATACTATAGCTACCCCTTGAACGTTCTCTCCTGCATTCAATTTTCTTTAATAAAACATAGAGAAGACTAATCTAAACTTAAACTTGTTGACATTGGCGCACGCCATGCTCGTGACGTCACAGCGTAGATACGCACAACAGAGGGCCTTAGTCGTAACCCCGACGTATGTTGGTTCTTTCCTTAACTACGTGGGTAAACTGAATTTTGATATAAATTTCAATACTGCTGAATTAATGCATCTTATATTTCTCAATACCAATTTAGGTTTGTTAATTTTAAGATGTATGCCCATCGCACCAGCCCATTACTAATTAATCATTTAAACTATTAATGTTTAGCAAGCCAGAATAGGTAGGATTGTTGTATGTACATAAACTCCCTTAGAGCAGCAAGATTTCTCTAAAGTATTTGGTACAAAATCCTGCCTCCTCTGCACTCCTTGCAACAATACATTGCCCTGTCCTGAAGTCCCGATATGGCACCCCCAATGGATTACCGCGCGCATCATGACCGTCACTTGTTTGGCAAGGTGAAGCCAGGTGATCTCTTCGACTTTAGTGTCGGCCCATTCGATCAGAAGCCGGCCTGGACGACTGACCTGCCTGGTCAGTGAACCCGTCCACCTCTGGCTCACCCCCCACCCCTCTCTCCCAAAACTCGACTCACAAAAGATTGCTGCCGGTCGGAGAGATTGAGAAGAACAGGACCCTGGTGTACCATAGTTGGAGCCAAAGTGAGAATTTTGGGGTGAGCCAGGCAAGAGTGCAACATGCCAATTAGTGCGACGTCCAGATCAACAGCCATCACGGGCATAGGACTAATCTCAAAGAAGTGCAGGTACTACAACAATGACCAATTAGTTTTCCCCCATTATTTATTAGCATAGACTAATATTAATTTGCTTAGAATAACTGGCTTTTACACTATTCAGACTGTGTGCGGTTGGATTGTGTGTATATATTTTTTCTATACAATTTTTTGCCTTTTGAGACTAACACAGTCTCTGGGTCACATGGGCCACGTGTCCGACCTAATTTTGATTATCAATTATTGTAGACCACGCGTCTAATCAACTATTTTTCCTTATTTGAATTGCATTTCTTTTAATACCATTTTTTGTGTTGTTAAGATATCCGTTTTCTTTTAATGTAAATTTGTGAAATAAATCAATTTTAGCTTAATTAAACCTCCTTAGTATTTTTGCTCCCTCGTTTATTTAATGTTTAAACTGAGAATATTTGAAGAGTAAACCTAAGTAAGTTTATAGGTGGTAACAGCGAGGAACTTTGTATTTAATGTATCTGCTTCGAGGGTAAAGATCCTTATCTTTAAACTTGTAAACTACTTTACATCACTGCTCCCATTTTGGATTTTGTCTAATTACATTAACGTAAAATACCTGTCCAGCATCTCGCTAGGGTAGCTAGGACGGAGTCGGAACAGAGCCTGAGAGTGAGATGACTATAGACCTGACAAAGCTAGAGTAGGCCATAAATTATTTCTAATTCTACGTGTGGAGTTCTCCGGCCTCTGAACAGTAAAATTTCCCCCTTTTGTATTTAAGAGTGATGGTTAGTGAATTGTGACAGTAAAGTGTTAGCAGGGCGTTTGTGCCCCGAGAGTAAGTGCTCATTATCCTCCCCTGTTGAACTTTATGTAACTGTCATAAGGAGACTTTCCCGGACTAAGTTCCCACTCAGAACATAAAAAATTCTCCTCACGAGTGGTCCTTCGAACTGGATCTTTTACCTTTGACTTGTGAAGCATTAACGTAATTAATCAGCTTGATTAAGCAAATAGTAACTCGCTATATCACTTACCCACACGCACACAGCCAGTTTGTCGAATGTGTAATGCCCAGACTTTAATTGGGAAGAGAAATTTGTAATCATCATGATCTTTTTGTATCGACCACGTGTATAAGGAAAGAACTACGTAGCCAGGTTAATTTGTTGTTTGAATGTTCTCTACAGAAAGACTAGAATTTTTCGTAGGAACTTCACTTTGTCTCGGATCTGTTCACCCACGTGTTGTGGCGGAATCCACTTATACCAGAAAGTTCTAAGCTACTTGAACTAAGGTTTTGTTGTTCAGACGCCCGTGTTTACTGCTCAGCTAGAGCGCCGGTGTACTCGTTCTGTCAACTAATTTTGCTAAATAAGCACCTAATTTGTAACATTTTGTACCTTGGTCTACCTTCCTTTGGGTCGTTTACCTTCCCTAACCAACCTTAACTTTTCTAACTAACATCCCCGTATACCTAGCACGTGTCCTTGTCCTAAAGAGTGAATTGGCGCAACATAATTTTAAGTCTTCTTACAAGTAACGTAGAAACTTAACACCAAGTCCGTTTCATTCCACGTGTTTGTTCCGAGATGGCGGATCTTGTTTGCAGCCCAAACTAAGGGTGCGTAATTGTTTGCTACCGTAAGTAAATTACTGCGTGTAGTTCATTTAATTTCCTTTAGCGAGGATATTTTTGTTTTACCTCCGCGTGAGGGAAATTTTATCTTTGTTTAGCCTCCACGAGAGTGCACTTTAAAGTCGTTGCCTTGTGCGCCTATCTACATTTTGAATAGTTCAGTGGCTGCCTTGGTGCGCCCATAATTGTGAAATCGTCACAACAGTGTCAGCCTCGACCTGTTATTTTCACCTTTAACTTACCTTTTTGCATTCATAAGCCCATGTGCTTTCTAATATGTTCTACTTTAAAGTAACTTAGTCATTATCGCCACGTGCGTATATAACTCATTTAGTAAAATTTTTGTCACGTGACCGAGCATCGTGTGCTTTGTTGGGCTCGGTCAGTTTGAAATTTCCAATGTAAATTCACGATTTACAATTTATTTGCCAATTAACCATTTTCCTCTCACTATGAGTAATTTTCAATATTCATTTATCACACTTGCAAATTTGTAAAGTTTCATTTTCCCATTCATTTGAAAATTCAGATTTGTCCTTTGTTTGCTTTAACGAATCCGTTCATCAAAACGTGGTCATTCCAAGATGGCGGACTTCCCTTTTAACGTAAACATCCCTCCACCGCCTAAGACGGAAACGCTTAGCCCCGAGGAGATTAAGGAACAGGAGATGACATTAACCTTTGTTTGTGAGGACGCAGACCTAGCACTTCATGCTCTGGCTTCTGTAGATTTTCCCAGCATGGGTCCAGAAGCCGTAAGTCATTTTAAAACCCTTATTGGTAACGTAAGAGATGAACTTTTTAATTAAAAGAATTTTTGGAGACGTCATTACGACCATCCTATTGTCAAATTGAATTATCCCGTGCTTGCTGCTTGTTCAAGTAGAGTTGAAATTGCTTTTAATAGCCTAATGGCTCATCCTAATTTAACTATCAAACCTAATCAATCTAATTCTTTTTCAAGGGTGACACCTTCAGTGGCACGTCCCATTGGAAATGTCATTAACGTTCCCCTAATTGACACTTCTAATGTCTCAGCAGTCTGGCACAATGTTCATACTTTAGCATCAATTCCCCAACCTGTTCAATCTTCACATTCCGGTACTATGTTGCCAACACGGCATACGATTAGTGAGTTTGTATCAGTCCCACGTGCTCCGTCCTCATCTCCAAACCTTAAGCCACCAGCGTTTGATCGCCCTCAACCCCCTTTGTCTTTACCGCCGGTGACAGTTCGTCCCGGAGGAGAAACCATTCATTGTCTTAAAATGGACCCCCCTCGTGGTAGCTCAAATACCACACAACTTAACCGTGTGCGTGATAGCCAGCAGAAGCTTGTACCAGTAGAGTCATTCATTAAATCTGTACCATCCCACGGACCAGTGCTCACGTTACCTGACTGTCCAGTTCTTAAGCCCATAACATCCACTCCAACACGTGTTGACGCTAAAACATCCCTGTCAGGATTTGAAACCCGCTCTCAGAACGAGCCGCGTGATCGAAACCTAAAGACCCCAGCAGTCATAAAGGGTCCCTTTGCACTGACAGCGGATTTAGCGAATGTCATACATGTAGACCTAGCACCGGAGATTAGAGCCTGTTTACGATTCACCTTGCTTAAGGATAACGGTACATTGAACGTCATTCATTATTTTCATTCAGTCATATATGACGTCACATTAAACTTTTATTATTTATGCCAAGTCGTACAGCAGCATTTTCCAGGCCAATCCCATGCTTTAACTTCGAAGTGTAAATGTAGCTTTTGCCCGGGCAATTTGTCATATTACTACAATCTCCCTGACATCCTTCAGCTCGTGCTGAATATAACTTTTACTTTTAATGCTCCCCTTGCAAACGTATTTCTTAAAACCGACATACAAGACTTTCCCAGTCAGAAATACGATGTCCCCATGGACCTAGTTTGTCTCGATTTATCATTCAGGCTATTGTCAAATAATTTTTCACCTTTTAACGCCGAGAAGGAGGTAACTTTTCTCCTTTTGTCAGGCGACGAGTACAAAGTTTTCATTACGCCAGTAATTTTCTTTGTAAAAACATTTCATGTAAAACGTTGGGAGTCAGACTTGGATTGGGATTCACCCCCATAATTTTTAATTTGTCATGGCCCGGACTTTTTGCTGAAATCGACCGTTATTGGCTTACGTTTTGTTTGCTCTATCCGTACCCCTAGGGTGGGAAGAATTGAGTACTTTTAATCGTTCTATTATTATTGCATCGTACGTTTAAAGTTAAAACTGATCATATGCTTAACTTAACGCTTCCGTGAAGCATTCCCTGCGGGTCCAATTTTCCCCAAATTCACGTGAAAGCATAACTTTTGATTCAATTGATTTTATTAACGCCAACAGCGTTTTGTTAACTTTAAACGGACATTGATGTGAAGAACAACTTCACTCATCATTCAGCCAGTAACCTTATCTTGCTCATACTAACAAGTAGTTGAATCACATTTGCCGGAACTAACCCCTCTCCCTTTTTTCTCCCCTTTATCCCCAGGTTGTGAAGAATTTTCTTCACTCTTCTTCTTTCAATCGTATTTTTAGCTCTCTTCTACTAATACTATAGCTCCCCCTTAAACGTTCTCTCCTGCATTCAATTTTCTGTAACAAAACATAGGGAAGACTAATCTAAACTTAAACTTGTTGACATTGCGGTAACTAAATACTTCAGAGAAATCTTGCTGCTCTAAGGGAGTTTATATACATACAACAATCTTACCTATTCTGGCTTGCTAAAAATTAATAGTTTAAATGATTGATTAGCAATGGGCTGGTGCGATGGGCATACATCTTAAAATTAACAAACCTTAATTGGTATTGAGAAATATAAGATGCATTAATTCAGCAGTATTGAAATTTATATCAAAATTCAGTTTAGGAATTTGATCTCGACCCACGTAGTTAAGGAAAGAACCAACATACGCCGGGGTTACGACTAAGGCCCTCTGTTGTGCGTATCTACGCTGTGACGTCACGAGCATGGCGTGCGGCCATGTCGGTTTCATTGTATATTATTACATGGCAATGTATCCTAGTATTCCAACTACTTTTTCTTATAGGAAAAATTACGCTCCCTTCGAAAATAACACTCGTTCCCGTCGCAAATGAATAGTTACAGAAATATATACATCTATATCCGCCGATAATGGGGGACCCCCTTTGGGAACCCGGGGTTTTGGGTGGGGAAAACATACTGGGGAACCGATATATAACCGTATATCAGTCCTTTTCTTCTCTATACATTTCTTTCTGGTATTTATTATAACCGTAGGAAAAGACAAATCAGTATACCTGGATATATTTGGGAGGAGCCGTTTCAAAGGTTATTTCTTGTAGTAATACAGTAACCAGTGCTGCCAACGCCTGATGTAGATTAAATGTTAGCATTCCATACCTGATGTAGCTCAAATGTTAGCATTTCATGCTAACATTAGCACCCATTTGTTCGTTCGTTCGTTCGCCCCATCTTCCGTCCTGCGCGTATATAACCCCCCTGCGCAGGAGTTTCTCTCCCTTATTACTCTTTTTTTACCGTATTATTTTCTCATTGTATATTCGCAGTCACTGTTATTTATCATACATTCCATTTTCCCTTCTTATATTGGGTTTATTTGTTTGGTTATTTCCTTTCCCATTTGTACGTACGTTCGTTCGCACGAGTTTCCGTCTTGCGCATATATCACCCCCCTTCGCAGGAGTTTCCTCTCCCCTATTACTCTTTTTATTACCGTGTTTTTTTCTCATTTTATATTCCCATTCCATATTATTTATCATTCCTTCCATTTTTCCTTCCTATATTGGGTTTATTTGTTGGGTTATTTCTTTATCTCTTCCTGGTTGCACATATATACTTACTCTGGACTAGTTTTTTTATCCAGTTAATTCTCGGTATGATCATCTCATTTTATATTCCCATTCAATATTATTTACCGTTCATTCCATTTTTCCTTCCTATATTGTTTTTATTTATTTTTGTTGGTTATTTCTTTTGCTCTCCTCTGTGTCTTATAAATCCTTTCTCTGGTCTAGTTTCCGTATTTAGTTAATTCATGTTTACCCGCTAGAGTTCTTTGTTTTTCCCTTAACCAATCACCCTAGGCCTATGCAGATATCTCCATACCCCCCCACTTCCTTTATCCCTATTACCGCTCTTTTCCTACGCTTTGTTCCAATGCCTTTACCGTTGTAACCTTTGACCTGGTGAGGTGTTCTGAATTACTAGTGCGGTTTCTATTTTCGTATAGGCAAGTCATTCACGTGTTTTATTGCTATTCTGAATCCATCATTCGTAAAACTAAGAAGAAACGCCGTTGTGGTTATACCGTTACTGCCTATAAAGGTACTTTTTTGGGCAAAAGTCGTCTACCCCCATGGAAGATAATATGTGCCATCAACTTTTTGCATAAACATTCGGACCATGAGACCCTCATGGATGGTATAGACATATGTTCGAAAACTAGTGTCGATTGGAGAAGTTTCTGTTCCCAGGTTACCGAATACTTCGACGTTTTCTTCATAAAAGTAAGTCATTCCTCAATAGCCATTATACGTGTTTTGTGACCGGGGTACTTCTAGGCAAGGTTAGGTGGGTTTGTTAGGTTCTGTGGTCTTTCTGTACTATTTATATATTGTGTAACAGTTATATGGAACAATTATTTAATATTCGAATGGAAATATTTATCATCTCTTCCACTAGTAATGGCATCGTGTCGTTGGTAGTTGGTGTTCCATTCGTCACCGTTGGTAGTACTGTGAAACAAAGTAAGCCATTCCCCAATGCTTATTATATGAGTTTTGTGACCGGTGTACTTCTAGGCAAGGTTAGGTGGGTTTGTTAGGTTCTGTGGCCTTTTGGTACTTTTTATTTATTGTTTAATAGTTATATGGAAAAATTATTTAGTTTACGTATGGAAATATTTAGCATTTCTATCTCTAGAAATGTCATCGTGTCGTTGGTAACACTGTGTACCATTCTTCATCGTTGGTAGTTCTGTCAACCATTGGTAACGTTGCTAATGTTATCGTCCCCTACATCTGTTGTTTAAATATTTTAACTCGGTATATATGTCATCAGTGTTAATATTTATATGGTTCATTTGTATTGTATTTCATTGTGTGATTTCGCACAGGAAATATATGATTTCCTATAGTAGATATCGTGATTTAACTGGTTTTCTCATTCATTTCATCCGTAATATCATCAACCAATTCGTCAACTTATAACTAACCGAATTGGTTGATCTGTTTGTTTGCGATTGAAATGATCATCAAAATCGGTTAAATCACGTTATTTGCTATAGGAGATCATATATTTCTTGTGCAAAATCACACCATCGAATAATATACAAAATTACCCAAAATCCTGCCTCCTCTGCACTCCTTGCAACAATACATTGCCCTGTCCTGAAGTCCCGATATAGCACCCCCAATGGATTACCGCACACATCATGACCGTCACTTGTTTGGCAAGGTGAAGCCAGGTGATCTCTTCGACCTTAGTGTCGGCCCTTTCGATCAGAAGCCGGCCTGGACGACTGACCTGCCTGGTCAGTGAACCCGTGCACCTTTGGCTCACCCCCCCCCCCCACCCTCTCTCCCAAAACTCGACTCGCAAAAGATTGCTGCCGGTCGGAGAGATTCAGAAGAACAGGACCCTGGTGTACCATAGTTGGAGCCAAAGTGAGAATTTTGGGGTAGGCCAGGCAAGAGTGCAACGTGCCAATTAGAGCGACGTCTAGGTCAACAGCCATCACGGGCATAGGACTAATCTCAAAGAAGTGCAGGTACTACAACAATGGCCAATTAGTTTTCCCCCATTATTTATTAGCTTAGGCTAATTTTAATTTGCTTAGAATAACTGGCTTTTACACTATTCGGACGGTGTGCGGTGGGATTGTGTGTATATATTTTTTCTATACAATTTTTTGCCTTTTGAGACTAACACAGTCTCTGGGTCACATGGGCCACGTGTCCGACCCAATTTTGATTATTAATTATTGTAGACCACGCGTCTAATCAATTATTTTTCGTTATTTGAATTGCATTTTTTTTATACCATTTTTTGTGTTGTTGAGATATCCGTTTTCTTTTAATGTAAATTTGTGAAATAAATCAATTTTAGCTTAATTAAACCTCCTTAGTATTTTTGCTCCCTCATTTATTTAATGTTTAAACTGGGAATATTTGAAGAGTAAACCTAAGTAAGTTTATAGGTGGTAACAGCGAGGAACTTTGTATTTAATATATCTGCTTCGAGGGTAAAGATCCTTATCTTTAAACTTGTAAACTACTTTACATCACTGCTCCCATTTTGGATTTTGTCTAATTACATTAACGTAAAATACCTGTCCAGCATCTCGCTAGGGTAGCTAAGACGGAGTCAGAACAGAGCCTGAGAGTGAGATGACTATAGACCTGACAAAGCTAGAGTAGGCCATAAATTATTTCTAATTCTACGTGTGGAGTTCTCCGGCCTCTGGACAGTAAAATTTCCCCCTTTTGTATTTAAGAGTGATGGTTAGTGAATTGTGACAGTAAAGTGTTAGCAGGGCGTTTGTGCCCCGAGAGTAAGTGCTCATTATCCTCCCCGGTTGAACTTTATGTAACTGTCAAAAGGAGACTTTCCCGGACTAGGTTCCCACTCAGAACATAAAAAATTCTCCTCATGAGTGGTCCTTCGAACTGGATCTTTTACCTTTGACTTGTGAAGCATTAACGTAATTAATCAGCTTGATTAAGCAAATAGTAACTCACTATATCACTTACCCACACGCACACAGCCAGTTTATCGAATGTGTAATGCCCAGACTTTAATTGGGAAGAGAAATTTGTAATCATCGTGATCTTTTTGTATCGACCACGTGTATAAGGAAAGAACTACGTAGCCAGGTTAATTTGTTGTTTGAATGTTCTCTACAGAAAGACTAGAATTTTTCGTAGGAACTTCACTTTGTCTCGGATCCGTTCACCCACGTGTTGTGGCGGAATCCACTTATACCAGAAAGTTCTAAGCTACTAGAACTAAGGTTTTGTTGTTCAGACGCCCGTGTTTACTGCTCAGCTAGAGCGCCGGTGTACTCGTTCTGTCAACTAATTTTGCTAAATAAGCACCTACTTTGTAACATTTTGTACCTTGGTCTACCTTCCTTTGTGTCGTTTACCTTCCCTAACAGACCTTAACTTTTCTAACTAACATCCCCGTATACCTAGCACGTGTCCTTGTCCTAAAGAGTGAATTGGCGCAACATAGTTTTAAGTCTTCTTACAAGTAACGTAGAAACTTAACACCAAGTCCGTTTCATTCCACGTGTTTGTTCCGAGATGGCGGATCTTCTTTACAGCCCAAACTAAGGGTGCGTAATTGTTTGCTACCGTAAGTAAATTACTGCGTGTAGTTCATTTAATTTCCTTTAGCGAGGATATTTTTGTTTTACCTCCGCGTGAGGGAAATTTTATATTTGTTTAGCCTCCACGAGAGTGCACTTTAAAGTCATTGCCTTGTGCGCCTATCTACATTTTGAATAGTTCAGTGGCTGCCTTAGTGCGCCCGTAATTGTGAAATCGTCATAACAGTGTCAGCCTCGACCTGTTATTTTCACCTTTAACTTACCTTTTTGCATTCATAAGCCCATGTGCTTTCTAATATGTTCTACTTTAAAGTAACTTAGACATTATCGCCACGTGCGTATATAACTCATTTAGTAAAATTTTTGTCACGTGACCGAGCATCGTCTGCTTTGTTGGGCTCGGTCAGTTTGAAATTTCTAAAGTAAATTCACGATTTACAATTTGTTTGTCAATTAACCATTTTCCTCTCACTATGAGTAATTTTCAATATTCATTCATCACACTTGCAAATTTGTAAAGTTTCATTTTCCCATTCATTTGAAAATTCAGATTTGTCCTTTGTTTGCTTTAACGAATCCGTTCATCAAAACGTGGTCATTCCAAGATGGCGGACTTCACTTTTAACGTAAACATCCCTCCACCGCCTAAGACGGAAACACTTAGCCCCGAGGAGATTAACACTAGGCTTAAGGAACAGGAGATGACATTATCCTTTGTTTGTGAGGACGCAGACCTAGCACTTCATGCTCTGGCTTCTGTAGATTTTCCCAGCATGGGTCCAGAAGCCGTAAGTCATTTTAAAACCCTTATTGGTAACGTAAGAGATGAACTTTTTAATTACAAGAATTTTTGGAGACGTCATTACGACCATCCTATTGTCAAATTGAATTATCCCGTGCTTGCTGCTTGTTCAAGTAAAGTTGAAATTGCTTTTAATAGCCTAATGGTTTATCCTAATTTAACTATCAAACCTAATCAATCTAATTCTTTTTCAATGGTGACACCTTCAGTGGCATGTCCCGTTAGAAATGTCATTAACGTTTCCCTAATTGAAACTTCTAATGTCTCAGCAGTCTGGCACAATGTTCATACTTTAGCATCAATTCCCCAACATGTTCAATCTTCACATTCCGGTACTATGTTACCAACACGGCATACGATTAGTGAGTTTGTGTCAGTCCCACGTCCTCCGTCCTCATCTCCAAACCTTAAGCCAACAGCGTTTGATCGCCCTCAACCCCCTTTGTCTTTACCGCCGGTGACAGTTCGTCCTGGAGGAGAAACCATTCATTGTCTTAAAATGGACCCCCCTCGTGGTAGCTCAAATACCACACAACTTAACCGTGTGCGTGATAGCCAGCAGAGGCTTGTACCAGTAGAGTCATTCATTAAATCTGTACCATCCCACGGACCAGTGCTCACGTTACCTAACTGTCCAGTTCTTAAGCCCGTAACATCCCCTCCAACACGTGTTGACGCTAAAACATCCCCGTCAGGATTTGAAACCCGCTCTCAGAACGAGCCGCGTGATCAAAACCTAAAGACCCCAGCAGTCATAAAGGGTCCCTTTGCACTGACGGCGGATTTAGCGAAGGTCATACATGTAGACCTAGCACCGGAGATTAGAGCCTGTTTACGATTCACCTTGCTTAAGGATAACGGTACATTGAACGTCATTCATTATTTTCATTCAGTCATATATGACGTCACATTAAACTTTTATTATTTATGCCAAGTCGTACAGCAGCATTTTCCAGGCTAATCCATGCTTTAACTTCGAAGTGTAAATGTAGCTTTTGCCCGGACAATTTGTCATATTACTACAATCTCCCTGACATCCTTCAGCTCGTGCTGAATATAACTTTTACTTTTAATGCTCCCCTTGCAAACGTTTTTCTTAAAACCGACATCCAAGATTTTCCCAGTCATAAATACGATGTCCCCATGGATCTAGTTCGTCTCGATTTATCATTCAGGCTAGTGTCAAATAATTTTTCACCTTTTAACGCCGAGAAGGAGGTAACTTTTCTCCTTTTGTCAGGCGACAAGTACAAAGTTTTCATTACGCCAGTAATTTTCTTTGTAAAAACATTTCATGTAAAACGTTGGGTGTCAAACTTGGATTGGGATTCACCCCCATAATTTTTAATTTGTCATAGGTCGGACTTGTTGCTGAACTCGACCGTTATTGGCTTACGTTTTATTTGCTCTATCCGTACCCCTAGGGTGGGAAGAATTGAGTACTTTTAATCGTTCTATTATTATTGCATCGTACGTTTAAAGTTAAAACTGATCATATGCTTAACTTAACGCTTCCGTGAAGCATTCCCTGCGGGTCCAATTTTCCCCAAATTCACGTGAAAGCATAACTTTTGATTCAATTGATTTTAATTAACGCCAACAGCGTTTTGTTAACTTTAAACGGACGTTAATGTGAAGAACAACTTCACTCATCATTCAGCCAGTAACCTTATCTTGCTCATACTAACAAGTAGTTGAATCACATTTGCCGGAACTAACCCCTCTCCCTTTTTTCTCCCCTTTATCCCCAGGGTGTGAAGAATTTTCTTCACTCTTCTTCTTTCAATCGTATTTTTAGCTCTCTTCTACTATTACTATAGCTACCCCTTAAACGTCTCTCCTACATTCCATTTTCTTTAACGAAACATAGGGAGAACTAATCTAAACTTAAACTTGTTGACATTGGCGCACGCCATGCTCGTGACGTCACAGCGTAGATACGCACAACAGAGGGCCTTAGTCGTAACCCTGGCGTATGTTGGTTCTTTCCTTAACTACGTGGGTCGAGATCAAATTCCTAAACTGAATTTTGATATAAATTTCAATACTGCTGAATTAATGCATCTTATATTTCTCAATACCAATTAAGGTTTGTTAATTTTAAGATGTATGCCCATCGAACCAGCCCATTGCTAATTAATTAATCATTTAAACTATTAATTTTTAGCAAGCCAGAATAGGTAGGATTGTTGTATGTATATAAACTCCCTTAGAGCAGCAAGATTTCGCTAAAGTATTTAGTACAAAATCCTGCCTCCTCTGCACTCCTTGCAACAATACATTGCCCTGTCCTGAAGTCCCGATATGGCACCCCCAATGGATTACCGCGCGCATCATGTCCGTCACTTGTTTGGCAAGGAGAAGCCAGGTGATCTCTTCGACCTTAGTGTCGGCCCATTCGATCAGAAGCCGGCCTGGACGACTGACTGCCTGGTCAGTGAACCCGTCCACCTCTGGCTCACCCCCTACCCCTCTCTCCCAAAACTCGACTCACAAAAGATTGCTGCCGGTCGGAGAGATTGAGAAGAACAGGACCCTGGTGTACCATAGTTGGAGCCAAAGTGAGAATTTTGGGGTGAGCCAAGCAAGAGTGCAACGTGCCAATTAGTGCGACGTCCAGGTCAACAGCCATCACGGGCATAGGACTAATCTCAAAGAAGTGCAGGTACTACAACAATGGCCAATTAGTTTTCCCCCATTATTTATTAGCTTAGGCTAATTTTAATTTGCTTAAAATAACTGGCTTTTACACTATTCGGACGGTGTGCGGTGGGATTGTGTGTATATTTTTTTTCTATACAATTTTTTGCCTTTTGAGACTAACACAGTCTCTGGGTCACATGGGCCACGTGTCCGACCTAATTATGATTATTAATTATTGTAGACCACGCGTCTAATCAACTATTTTTCATTATTTGAATTGCATTTCTTTTGATGCCATTTTTTGTGTTGTTAAGATGTCTGTTTTCTTTTAATGTAAATTTGTGAAATAAATCAATTTTAGCTTTATTAAACCTCCTTAGTATTTTTGCTCCCTCATTTATTTAATGTTTAAACTGGGAATATTTGAAGAGTAAACCTAAGTAAGTTTATAGGTGGTAACAGCGAGGAACTTTGTATTTAATATATCTGCTTCGAGGGTAAAGATCCTTATCTTTAAACTTGTAAACTACTTTACATCACTGCTCCCATTTTGGATTTTGTCTAATTACATTAACGTAAAATACCTGTCCAGCATCTCGCTAGGGTAGCTGGGACGGATTCGGAACAGAGCCTGAGAGTGAGATGCCTATAGACCTGACAAAGCTAGAGTAGGCCTTAAATTATATCCTATTCTACGTGTGGAGTTCTCCGGCCTCTGGACAGTAAAATTTCCCCCTTTTGTATTTAAGAGTGATGGTTAGTGAATTGTGACAGTAAAGTGTTAGCAGGGCGTTTGTGCCCGAGAGTAAGTGCTCATTATCCTCCCCTGTTGAACTTTATGTAACTGTCATAAGGAGACTTTCCCGGAATAAGTTCCCACTCAGAACATAAAAAATTCTCCTCACGAGTGGTCCTTCGAACTGGATCTTTTACCTTTGACTTGTGAAGCATTAACGTAATTAATCAGCTTGATTAAGCAAATAGTAACTCACTATATCACTTACCCACACGCACACAGCCAGTTTGTCGAATGTGTAATGCCCAGACTTTAATTGGGAAGAGAAATTTTTGATCATCATGATCTTTTTGTATCGACCATGTGTATAAGGAAAGAACTACGTAGCCAGGTTAATTTGTTGTTTGAATGTTCTCTACAGAAAGACTAGAATTTTTCGTAGGAACTTCACTTTATCTCGGATCCGTTCACCCACTTGTTGTGGTGGAATCAACTTTTACCAGAAAGTTCTAAGTTACTTGAACTAAGGTTTTGTTGTTCAGACGCCCGTGTTTACTGCTCAGCTAGAGCGCCGGTGTACTCGTTCTGTCAACTAATTTTGCTAAATAAGCACCTAATTTGTAACATTTTGTACCTTGGTCTACCTTCCTTTGTGTCGTTTACCTTCCCTAACCTACCTTAACTTTTCTAACTAACATCCCCGTATACCTAGCACGTGTCCTTGTCCTAAAGAGCGAATTGGCGCAATATAATTTTAAGTCTTCTTACGAATAACGTAGAAACTTAACACCAAGTCCGTTTCATTCCACGTGTTTGTTCCGAGATGGCGGATCTTGTTTACAGCCCAAGCTAAGGGTGCGTAATTGTTTGCTACCGTAAGTAAATTACTGCGTGTAGTTCATTTAATTTCCTTTAGCAAGGATATTTTTGGGCTCAAGCCATGTCGTCCTGATGGAAGTTCCTATAGGGTAGCTTCCTAGGGTATATTATAACTACGGCGATATTCCCAGAGAATTTACCTTAAGGTACCCAGAATTCTAACTCCTGGAGCGAATATCCCTAATGAAAGGGATATCGCAAAATATCAGAGGACGTATTCTTGACACGCCACATGGCAATCTGCACCCCAAACAGAGATAACACATCGAAGGGGTCAATTGGCAAGAAAACGAAAACGAGAAAGAAAAAGGGGGAGCCGCTCCCAAGGCTCCCTTTTCTCCCGTTTCGTAAGCGTGCCTGGCGCCAATCCTGGCGCCATCTGTATTCCTTTTTGCGTAGCTTAACAACTCGGTGTTTTTTCCTGTGTTTCTCGCAAATCTTGGATTTATTCATCTTTTCATGGCTTCTCCAACTTCTTCGGCCTCTGATAAGTTGAGTACCATTTCTTTTATGTATAAATGTAGGCTCTTGGTAAATTTTAAAGTGATTAATAGTAATAATCTTTGTTACAAGAGCCGTTGCCTACCGGAGGTGTCATGGACGCTGTCGCTCGCTAGGTATGAGTTTTAGTTAGCCAGAGCGACATTCCCGGTTGTTTTGCTTTAATGAATTTTAGCTATTTAGCGTTACATAGGATTTCCTTTCTCGTGCTTTTAGTATTATTTTGGCGAAGTATTCGCCAACTCTGGCCTACGCTAGGCCATGTAGCCTAGTCGTTTGGTCCTAGTACTTTCCTGCATGATTTTGGATTTCCGAGCGTTTTAAAATTTTATTGAAGCTTTAGGCTGTTTTTTATACATTTAAGATTATGTTGAATATTTCCAAGATAGTATACGAGTGAGTTTCGGTGATTTAGGTAATCGATTCTCTTGGTGCCTAGGCTAAGTTGCTTATGGAGCTTTAGTATACTTTCTCATACTCCCCGGTTGCTTTCTTTTCTTCGGAGAAGGTATGCAATCCCTTTCCCTCTGTTTAAGCCTTGGGCTTAACCCTAGTGGTTTATCTAAATTAACTTTCGATACAACTATACTGGGGTGTTACTGTACCTCCCTGTTCCAGTAAGTCTGGCTTCAGGGAGGGACAGAACATCAGAGTTTTTAGTCTGAGTCTGTGATTGTCTGGCTTGGGGTAGAGTCTCCCTCGCTGGCCTGACACAAACATAGGAGGCTTAGCCTCCTTAGGTCACTGCCGAAGGTTTCTGTACGCGATGATTCCTTCTTTTTTGATCTAGCAGACTAGTCCTTGTTGCTGTTCTCGGTGGGAGGATAAGATCCTTTCCCTGGGAGTAGCAACACCTTCCGTGCTTTGGTTCAGTGGGCGCGGGCAAGTACTGCTGGCCTCCCTCCTTGGATCTCCCTTAGGCTAAGATGAGTTTTCTTGGCTGCGGGTGATTCTTCACTAAAGCAAGGTTGGTAGGACCCTCTTTTGTCCCTTCCCCCTCTATCTCCGTAATGGCTTAGCCATTACAGTACTGTACGTCATTCTACATCTGGACCTAGGATAGGTTAGGGTGTGGAATTGACTCAGTCCCTTGCCGGCTGGCAGAGTCTGCCGGCCAGCAAGGGTCTTCTGCTTTGAGTGCTGCCCGGACCTCCCTTGGTCCCTCATCCATGTCTGCCTGTAGAGCCAGACGGCATTGGTCAGGAAGCCTGAATTAGATTCTCCCCTTCCTTATATGCACTCTTCCGGATTGCCGGGCTTGGAGGTAGTTTACGCTCTTATCCCGGCATCCATTCTGTTTTCTTCTAGTGCTGTACCCGACTCGGCTGCCGGCCTATGAGGCCGGCAGCCGGGCAGTCGTAGTCCTCTGGTTCTGTTGCTGCTGGCCGGCATCGGTTTTTTACCTTTGCCGGCCGGCTATTGTCAGCCCTTGTCTGCCGGTCGCTATGAGCAGTGGCCGGCAGCCGGGTACTACCTTGTGTAGTTGCCGGCCGGCAGTCATTGCCGGCCGACATTGGCTGTTGCCGGCCGGCAGTTACTGCCGGCCGGCACATGCATTTGAACCAGCGTTCTGCTGCCTTATAGCTGTTAAGTAGTATATTTTAAAGCTAGTTATGGTGTGTGCCGGCCGGCACATTACCTTCTATACTGTACCAGTATTCTTCAGTATAACATATACTGTAGGAAGAAAACTATAGTATAAGTTTTGGTACAGCACTGTGTGTTCTAAAACTTTTGTGTTGTCTTGCACAGCTCTTTGGTGTTGCCTTACATATAAGAAAGTGAGTTCTTTCTTGTCTATTATCCGGTATTTTAAAATCATACCTGAGGTGTGAGCTACACCTGTTTCCTCTGGAAACCTTTCATTGGTTACTCTAGGACAGATTAACCATACGATTTTATTATCTGGAAGGCTGCAACAATTGGTTGTGAAGGAAACACAAGTGTGTGTCTTTCCTTTCTGATTTGTTATGCTAAACTTTGCATATCCAGTGATACGTAGTTCACTTGATACTCATGGAAATTTCTTCTCTTTACCGGAGGACCATCCGAAGTGCGGAAGTGTTTTCTGCAACGTCCGCAGTAAGAACCTCTGCGGACATGAGTTTTGTAGGAGGCACGCAGCATGCGCTGTCTCCAAGGGTGATCTCCAGTATTGGGACCCTCAGGTATGTACCGTGTGCACTAACCTGATTACTGAGACCTTTGATTCCCCTAGGACGGCGGAATCAAGGGATATAGCAAGGGAGAAGCTTTGTACCTGGGTACGGGGCTTCCAGAAGAACACCTCTGGACCTTATCTTCCAAGTGAGAAGATGAGGGCTTACCTTTTCCCTAGGGCATCAGCTGATGCAGTGATTCCCCAGCCTCAAGAGGAGATCCCCCAAGTTCAGATCCAGGTGGATGCTGAAGTCGCGGTCGCCTTGCAAGACATCCAGTTGGAAAACAGGATGTCTGACGTGTCCGAGCGTCTGGAGGAAGACCTCCTGGCAGGAGCCCAGGATGAAGTTCAAGCCCCAGACATTGTAGAGGAAGAGGTCGACGAGGTGTCGGCTACTCCGGTTCAGATCCCTGAGCCTATTCCCTCAACATCGTCCGCTCTCCCAGTAGAGCTGGGACAGGCCCTCTCCTCCATTGTTGGAATGATCCAACAAATGCAGAAGGAGAATCAGGAGAAGGCGGCTGCAATGGAACTGTAGATGCAGAGGCTTGCAGCATCACATGGGCCCCAGAAAAGGCTCAATGTGAAAGACCTTCCCTTGTGCTCAGATGCTAACCCGTGGAGGTATGCTGAGCACATGCCGATGACGACTGGAAAGATCGTCATCTCGGATAAGTTGGGCTCAGTTCCCCTAGAGGAGGTGGAATTCTGGCCCAGCAAGGGGTCATATCCGGACTGTTATGTCCGGTTGAGGAAGGAACCAGCTTCAAAGGAGGAGACAGAGCCGAAGGAGGTCATAGTGATGGACCATGCTATGGCTCAAGCTTTGATTTCATCCTCGATGAAAGAGAGGGGCTTCACGAACTCAAAGGTAGCTGCATTGAGTAAGAAGCTCCCTTCCTTTGTGTCCTCTCCTGCTAGAGCCTTCCCCTTTTTACAGAAAGGGTTTGCGGCTGTACTAAAAGCAGTCGAGGCCGGCAAGCCTTGCCCCTCCCTGGAGGAGTGTAAACCCTTGTCGCTGGCCCTGCCTATGGACCACAAAGACTGGAAGGACGTCCATCTTACCTTCTCAGTCGGGAAGTTGGAGGCTGATATTGCCGGACGTCAGTTCGGCGAGGACCTCCCTAAGCTGTCTGACTTTCTTTTGCGGAGAGAGCTCGAGACAAAAGAAAGACTGGCTGCCTCAATGTCTCTTCAGACTACTCTTGAGACGATGGCAAGTGACCCCAAGGTCCTTGAAATGTTCATGGTAGTGGCCAAGACTCATCTGGCCACAGTGACGAAGGATCTTTATAGCTTCGTCAGGGCGAGGAGAGCTTGTAGGGAGTTCGTGTTCACCTCGGCTACAGTGAAGCACGAGCCAAGGAAGCTAATCTCCTCCAACATTTGGGGCAAAGACCTTTTCCCTAGCGAACTGGTCAAAGAAGTTGTTGATAAGGCTGCCACGGAGAATAGAAACCTTCTCCAGAAGTGGGGCCTGGCTATCAAAAGAAAGTCTTCCCCGGATGAGGGTCCTCAACCAAAGAGGAAGACTATGAGGACTAGGCTACCATCTCGGCCAGCCAAGCCACTTAGACAGCAACAGCAACTCCAATTGCCATTGCCTTCAGTGCCCCAGATGGTGGCACAAACCCCGACCACATTCCAGTGGGTACCCCAGGCCGTGTCGACACAGTCCACGGCATTCAACCCAACGTTCGAAGGGCAGTCAACTTCCATTCGAGCAAAGCCTAGAGGAGCAGCCAGAGGCTCGTCTAGGCACCCCTCAAGAGGAAGGGGATTCAGGGGTGGTCGTGGTCAGGGAGGCAAGACCTCAGGACGGTAGTCCAAGTGAGATGATGCCGGTAGGAGGGAGGCTTCAGAATTTTCGGGATCGGTGGACCTTCGATCCCTGGGCCCACAGCCTACTCAAGAACAGACTGGGCTGGAGCTGGTACAGCACTCCACCCCCGTGCCCTCGGTTTTTCCAACACTCCACCCCCGTTCTGGAGGAGTACATCCAAGAACTGTTGGAGAAAAAAGTGATCCGAAGGGTGAAGTCCATCAAATTCCAAGGGAGGCTGTTTTGTGTTCCCAAGAAAGACTCGGAAAAACTCAGAGTCATTCTGGACTTATCGCCACTCAACAAGTTCATAGTGAACTGCAAGTTCAAGATGCTAACACTGCAACACATAAGGACCTTACTGCCCAAGAGGGCATATACCGTGTCCATAGACTTGTCAGACGCCTATTGGCACGTTCCAATCAACCGTCGACTCTCCCCCTACCTAGGGTTCAAGCTACAACGAAGACTATACGCCTTCAGAGCCATGCCATTCGGGCTAAATATAGCCCCAAGGATCTTCACGAAGCTTGCGAGCGTAGCTCTCAAACAATTACGCCTAAAGGGAATTCAGGTAGTAGCCTACCTGGACGACTGGCTGGTGTGGGCAGCATCCAAGACAGAATGCTTGCAAGCTTCCAGTCAAGTGATCCAGTTCCTAGAGTATCTAGGCTTCAAGATCAACAGAAAAAAGTCTCGACTTTCTCCATCTCAAAAGTTCCAGTGGCTGGGAATCCACTGGGACCTAATGTCACACCGTTTCTCCATCCCGGCGAAGAAAAGGAAGGAGATAGCGGGTTCTGTCAAGAGACTTCTAGTGTCCGAAAGGATATCAAGACGCGAACAGGAGAGAGTACTGGGTTCTCTCCAGTTTGCTTCGGTGACAGACCCGGTGCTAAGAGCACAGCTAAAGGATGCAACCGGAGTTTGGAGAAGTTATGCATCAAACGCGCGAAGAGATCTGAGAAGACCAGTTCCGCTTCGGCTACGTACTCTTCTCAGGCCTTGGTACCAAGCCAGACATCTAAAGAAGTCGGTTCTTCTTCAGCCACCTCCCCTGTCAGTGACAATTCACTCAGACGCCTCGAAGGAGGGATGGGGAGGTCACTCTCATCGGAAAGAAGTCCAGGGGACTTGGTCCAAGCTATTCAAGACCTTTCACATAAACTTTCTAGAAGCTATGGCAGTGCTCCTTACCTTAAAGAAAGTCTCCCCGCGTCACTCGATCCACATAAGGTTGGTGATGGACAGCGAGGTAGTTGTGAGATGCTTGAATTGACAAGGATCAAGGTCACCACCTCTCAACCAGGTGATGTTGGCCATCTTCCGATTGGCGGAAAAGAAGAAGTGGTACCTGTCGGCAGTTCACCTTCAAGGAGTCCGCAATGTGACAGCGGACGCTCTATCCAGGTTCACACCGATAGAGTCGGAATGGTCCTTAGACGCAGGATCATTCTCCTTCATTCTGAGTCAAGTCCCAGAACTGCAGATAGACCTCTTTGCGACGAAAGACAACAAGAAGTTACCCCTGTACGTGTCCCCGTACGAGGACCCCTTAGCGGAAGCAGTGGACGCGATGTCCCTCGACTGGAACAGATGATCCAGGATTTATCTGTTCCCTCCTCACAACCTTCTGTTGAGGGTCCTCAACAAACTGAGATCCTTCAAGGGGGTAGCGGCAATAGTGGCCCACAAGTGGCCGAACAGCGTGTGGTTCCCCCTGGCATTGGAACTACGGTTGAAGTTTCTACCGCTACCAGATCCAGTTCTGACCCAGCGAGTCCAGAAGTCGACTGTCTGCGCTTCATTACAGAAAACCCGGACCCTGCAGCTCATGATTTTCTCTCCCTAGCGGTGAGAAAGCGTTTCGGGATTTCGAAAGCCAGCATAGACTTCCTAGAGGAATATAAGTGCAAATCTACTAGAAGGCAATATGAGTCATCTTGGAGAAAATGGATGGCCTTTGTCAAGGCGAAGAATCCGCAGGAGATCTCGACAGACTTCTGCTTATCTTTCTTCATCCACCTCCATGGTCAAGGGTTGGCAGCTAACACGATTTCGGCGTGTAAGTCTGCTTTGACAAGACCCATTCTATATGCCTTCCAGGTCGACCTCGCTAACGAGATCTTTAATAAAGTTCCGAAAGCCTGCGCTAGGCTCAGACCTTCAGCACCTCCAAAGCCCATTTCATGGTCTTTAGACAAAGTTCTTCATTTCACTTCTCTGTTGAGCAATGAGGAATGTTCGTTAAAGGATTTGACCCAAAAAGTTATTTTCCTATTTGCACTCGCGTCCGGGGCCAGGGTTAGTGAGATTGTAGCCCTCTCGAGAGAGGGAGGTCGTGTTCAGTTCCTGGATGGGGGAGAACTGAACCTGTTTCCGGATCCTACGTTTCTCGCCAAGAATGAGTTACCCACCAACAGGTGGGGTCCCTGGAGAATCTGCCCTCTGAAAGAAGATGCATCTCTATGTCCAGTAGAATGCCTAAAGGTCTATCTTCGTAGAACTTCAGACTTCAAGGGTGGTCAACTATTCAGGGGAGAAACATCAGGCTCAAATTTATCTCTGAATCAACTCAGAGTGAAAATCACATATTTTATTCGCAAAGCGGATCCTGACAGTACACCCGCAGGTCACGATCCGAGGAAAGTTGCCTCATCCTTAAATTTCTTTAATTGTATGGATTTTGAACATCTCCGTTCATACACTGGCTGGAAGTCTTCCAGAGTGTTCTTTCGCCACTATGCAAAGCAAGTAGAGGAACTAAAGAGATCAGTGGTAGCAGTGGGTCGCGTCGTTAACCCTACTATTTAAATCTGCGAGGAACAGTGGTCTTAATTGGGACGATTAATTCCAGGGTGAGTGTGTAGTTACATACTGTACTACAAATTAAGTGACGGCACTGAGTTGCCCACGTAGACTGTTCCATTTCCAAAGGTGAACCTAGCATAAGTGCAGACATGTGTGCCGAGTGTTTCTAACGCTAATGTGATTGATTTGTAATACAGACTTTTATGACTTTGATACCTCGGTATCTTAAAAGTGGTAATAATGTTTTTTTCTTTCAGATAAACAAGTTCTGTTTACTATCATACTTATGCTTAAAGTTTTGGTTATCCTTCTATATATATATATATATATATATATATATATATATATATATATATATATATATATATATATATATATATATATATATATATATATATATATATATATATATATATATAATTGTTGTTAACCTGTCTATTTATTGTCTGTCAATAAACTTGTTCTTGAGAACCTTGCGTCTCCTTCACCTGTGTCAATTTATTGGTATAATTGACCATTCATTCTATGTACTTTATCTGGGATAATTCTAATAGATTGTTCCTTTATGCAAGCTATGTTGCATTGGTTTATGCTTTCCCTTAACGGGAGGACTCCATCCCATAAGGGGACGGTGGCGGATTTACAAGTTTCCTCCTATGCGGATATAAACCTTTGTCCAATACAAGTATTGTGCGGAGAACTGGTCGATATTTCATATTGACGCAGTGGTTCTTTACAAACTATGCTTTACTTAATATAGGGTGAGACCACTATACTGGCTTGCCTGGTATTCATACATAGGTATATGTACTCTTCGAGACTTTTCCAGAGTCTAGTAGGACTCTTCCCTGTAGGGGGCAGGAAGCTCTAACATGGTTTATGGTTAGTTGAAAAGATGTATAACGGTAACATCTTAGGTCTCTAGGTCTAGTCGACCGGGAAAAATTACCTCCGGGGAGTACGGCACGTTCTGAGAATCCACAGATACAGTAATGCTCTGGTATACTTCCATCAGGACGACATGGCTTGAGCCAAAAAAAACGGATTTTGAGCGAAGCAAAAAATCTATTTTTGGGTGAGATGGCCATGTCGTCCTGATGGACCCGCCCTTCCCTTTCTATGAAAGGGCTGTAGGACCCCTCCCTACATACAGTATCTGTAGCACCTCGTGTATCGCTACAAGGAATACAGATGGCGCCAGGATTGGCGCCAGGCACGCTTACGAATCAAGGAGAAGAGGGAGCCTTGGGAGCGGCTCCCCCTTTTTCTTTCTGGTTTTCGTTTTCTTGCCAATTGACCCCTTCGATGTGTTATCTCTGTTTGGGGTGCAGATTGCCATGTGGCGTGTCAAGAATACGTCCTCTGATATTTTGCGATATCCCTTTCATTAGGGATATTCGCTCCAGGAGTTAGAATTCTGGGTACCTTAAGGTAAATTCTCTGGGAATATCGCCGTAGTTATAATATACCCTAGGAAGCTTCCCTATAGGAACTTCCATCAGGACGACATGGCCATCTCACCCAAAAATAGATTTTTCGCTTCGCTCAAAATCCGTTTTTTGTTTTACCTCCGCGTGAGGGAAATTTTATATTTGTTTAGCCTCCACGAGAGTGCACTTTAAAGTCGTTGCCTTGTGCGCCTATCTACATTTTGAATAGATCAGTGGCTGCCTTGGTGCGCCCATAATTGTGAAATCGTCACAACAGTGTCAGCCTCGACCTGTTATTTTCACCTTTAACTTACCTTTTTGCATTCATAAGCCCATGTGCTTTCTAATATGTTCTACTTTAAAGTAACTTAGTCATTATTGCCACGTGCGTATATAACTCATTTAGTAAAATTTTTGTCACGTGACCGAGCATCGTCTGTTTTGTTGGGCTCGGTCAGTTTGAAATTTCTAAAGTAAATTCACGATTTACAATTTGTTTGTCAATTAACCATTTTCCTCTCACTATGAGTAATTTTCAATATTCATTTATCACACTTGCAAATTTGTAAAGTTTCATTTTCCCATTCATTTGAAAATTCAGATTTGTCCTTTGTTTGCTTTTACGAATCCGTTCATCAAAACGTGGTCATTCCAAGATGGCGGACTTCACTTTTAACGTAAACATCCCTCCACCGCCTAAGACGGAAACGCTTAGCCCCGAGGAGATTAACGCTAGGCTTAAGGAACAGATGATATTAACCTTTGTTTGTGAGGACGCAGACCTAGCACTTCATGCTCTGGCTTCTGTAGATTTTCCCAGCATGGGTCCAGAAGCCGTAAGTCATTTTAAAACTCTTATTGGTAACGTAAGAGATGAACTTTTTAATTACAAGAATTTTTGGAGACGTCATTACGACCATCCTATTGTCAAATTGAATTATCCCGTGCTTGCTGCTTGTTCAAGTAAAGTTGAAATTGCTTTTAATAGCCTAATGGCTCATCCTAATTTAACTATCAAACCTAATCAATCTAATTCTTCTTCGAGGGTGACACCTTCTGTGGCACGTCCCATTGGAAATGTCATTAACGTTCCCCTAATTGAAACTTCTAATGTCTCAGTAGTCTGGCACAATGTTCATACTTTAGCATCAATTCCCCAACCTGTTCAATCATCACATTCCGGTACTATGTTGCCAACACGGCATACGATTAGTGAGTTTGTGTCAGTCCCACGTCCTCCGTCCTCATCTCCAAACCTTAAGCCACCAGCATTTGATCGCACTCAACCCCCTTTGTCTTTACCGCCGGTGACAGTTCGTCCCGGAGGAGAAACCATTCATTGTCTTAAAATGTACCCCCCCTCGTGGTAGCTCAAATACCACACAACTTAACCGTGTGCGTGATAGCCAGCAGAGGCTTGTACCGGTAGAGTCATTCATTAAATCTGTACCATCCCACGGACCAGTGCTCACGTTGCCTGACTGTCCAGTTCTTAAGCCCGTAACATCCGCTCCAACCCGTGTTGACGCTAAAACATCCCCGTCAGGATTTGAAACCCGCTCTCAGAACGAGCCGCATGATCGAAACCTAAGGACCCCAGCAGTCATAAAGGGTCCCTTTGCACTGACGGCGGATTTATCGAAGGTCATACATGTAGACCTAGCACCAGAGATTAGAGCTTGTTTACGATTCTCCTTGCTTAAGGAAAACGGTACATTGAACGTCATTCATTATTTTCATTCAGTCATATATGACGTCACATTAAACTTTTATTATTTATGCCAAGTCGTACAGCAGCATTTTCCAGGCCAATCCTATGCTTTAACTTCGAAGTGTAAATGTTACTACAATCTCCCTGACATCCTTCAGCTTGTGCTGAATATAACTTTTACTTTTAATGCTCCCCTTGCAAACGTTTTTCTTAAAACCGACATCCAAGATTTTCCCAGTCATAAATACGATTTCCCCATGGACCTAGTTTGTCTCGATTTATCATTCAGGCTAGTGTCAAATAATTTTTCACCTTTTAACACCGAGAAGGAGGTAACTTTTCTCCTTTTGTCAGGCGACGAGTACAAAGTTTTCATTACGCCAGTAATTTTCTTTGTAAAAACATTTCATGTAAAACGTTGGGTGTCAGACTTGGATTGGGATTCACCCCCATAATTTTTAATTAGTCATGGGCCGGACTTGTTGCTGAAATCGACCGTTATTGGCTTACGTTTTGTTTGCTCTATCCGTACCCCTAGGGTGGGAAGAATTGAGTACTTTTAATCGTTCTATTATTATTGCATCGTACATTTAAAGTTAAAACTGATCATATGCTTAACTTAACGCTTCCGTGAAGCATTCCCTGCGGGTCCAATTTTCCCCGAATTCATGTGAAAGCATAACTTTTGATTCAATTGATTTTAATTAATGCCAACAGCGTTTTGTTAACTTTAAACGGACGTTGATGTGAAGAACAACTTCACTCGTCATTCAGCCAGTAACCTTATCTCGCTCATACCAACAAGTAGTTGAATCACATTTTCCGGAACTAACCCCTCTCCCTTTTTTCTCCCCTTTATCCCCAGGGTGTGAAGAATTTTTCTTCACTCTTCTTTCAATCGAATTTTTAGCTCTCTTCTACTAATACTATAGCTACCCCTTAAACGTCTCTCCTACATTCCATTTTCTTTAACGAAACATAGGGAGGACTAATCTAAACTTAAACTTGTTGACATTGGCGCACGCCATGCTCGTGACGTCACAGCGTAGATACGCACAACAGAGGGCCTTAGTCGTAACCCCGGCGTATGTTGGTTCTTTCCTTAACTACGTGGGTCGAGATCAAATTCCTAAACTGAATTTTTATATAAATTTCAATACTGCTGAATTAATGCATCTTATATTTCTCAATACCAATTAAGGTTTGTTAATTTTAAGATGTATGCCCATCGCACCAGCCCATTGCTAATTAAGTAATCATTTAAACTATTAATTTTTAGCAAGCCAGAATAGGTAGGATTGTTGTATGTATATAAACTCCCTTAGAGCAGCAAGATTTCTCTAAAGTATTTAGTACAAAATCCTGCCTCTTCTGCACTATTTGCAACAATACATTGCCCTGTCCTGAAGTCCCAATGTGGCACCCCCAATGGATTACCGCACGCATCATGACCGTCACTTGTTTGGCAAGGTGAAGCCAGGTGATCTCTTCGACCTTAGTGTCGGCCCATTTGATCAGAAGCCGGCCTGGACGACTGACTGCCTGGTCAGTGAACCCGTCCACCTCTGGCTCACCCCCTACCCCTCTCTCCCAAAACTCGACTCACAAAAGATTGCTGCCGGTCGGAGAGATTGAGAAGAATAGGACCCTGGTGTACCATAGTTAGAGCCAAAGTGAGAATTTTGGGGTAGGCGAGGCAAGAGTGCAACGTGCCAATTAGTGCGACGTCCAGGTCAACAGCCATCACGGGCATAGGACTAATCTCAAAGAAGTGCAGGTACTACAACAATGTCCAATTAGTTTTCCCCCATTATTTATTAGCTTAGACTAATTTTAATTTGCTTAAAATAACTGGCTTTTACAATATTCGGACGGTGTGCGGTGGGATTGTGTGTATATATTTATTCTATACAATTTTTTGCCTTTTGAGACTAACACAGTCTCTGGGTCACATGGGCCACGTGTCCGACCCAATTTTGATTATTAATTATTTTAGACCACGCGTCTAATCTACTAATTTTCATTATTTGAATTGCATTTCTTTTGATACCATTTTTAGTGTTGTTAAGATGTCCGTTTTCTTTTAATGTAAATTTGTGAAATAAATCAATTTTAGCTTAATTAAACCTTCTTAGTATTTTTGCTCCCTCATTTATTTAATGTTTAAACTGGGAATATTTGAAGAGTAAACCTAAGTAAGTTTATAGGTGGTAACAGCGAGGAACTTTGTATTTAATATATCTGCTTCGAGGGTAAAGATCCTTATCTTTAAACTTGTAAGCTACTTTACATCACTGCTCCCATTTTGGATTTTGTCTAATTACATTAACGTAAAATACCTGTCCAGCATCTCGCTAGGGTAGCTGGGACGGAGTCGGAACAGAGCCTGAGAGTGAGATGACTATAGACCTGACAAAGCTAGAGTAGGCCTTAAATTATTTCTAATTCTACGTGTGGAGTTCTCCGGCCTCTGGACAGTAAAATTTCCCCCTTTTGTATTTAAGAGTGATGGTTAGTGAATTGTGACAGTAAAGTGTTAGCAGGGCGTTTGTGCCCCGAGAGTAAGTGCTCATTATCCTCCCCTGTTGAACTTTATGTAACTGTCATAAGGAGACTTTCCCGGACTAAGTTCCCACTCAGAACATAAAAAATTCTCCTCACGAGTGGTCCTTCGAACTGGATCTTTTACCTTTGACTTGTGGAACATTAATGTAATTAATCAGCTTGATTAAGCAAATAGTAACTCGCTATATCACTTACCCACATGCACACAGCCAGTTTGTCGAATGTGTAATGCCCAGACTTTAATTGGGAAGAGAAATTTGTGATCATCATGATCTTTTTGTATCGACCACGTGTATAAGGAAAGAACTACGTAGCCAGGTTAATTTGTTGTTTGAATGTTTTCTACAGAAAGACTAGAATTTTTCGTAGGAACTTCACTTTGTCTCGGATCCGTTCACCCACGTGTTGTGGCGGAATCCACTTATACCAGAAAGTTCTAAGCTACTTGAACTAAGGTTTTGTTGTACAGACGCCAGTGTTTACTGCTCAGCTAGAGCGCCGGTGTACTCGTTCTGTCAACTAATTTTGCTAAATAAGCACCTAATTTGTAACATTTTGTACCTTGGTCTATCTTCCTTTATGTCGTTTACCTTCCCTAACCAACCTTAACTTTTCTAACTAACATCCCCGTATACCTAGCACGTGTCCTTGTCCTAAAGAGCGAATTGGCGCAACATAATTTTACGTCTTCTTACGAGTAACGTAGAAACTTAACACCAAGTCCGTTTCATTCCACGTGTTTGTTCCGAGATGGCGGATCTTGTTTACAGCCCAAACTAAGGGTGGGTAATTGTTTGCTACCGTAAGTAAATTACTGCGTGTAGTTCATTTAATTTCCTTTAGCGAGGATATTTTTGTTTTACCTCCGCGTGAGGGAAATTTTATATTTGTTTAGCCTCCACGAGAGTGCACTTTAAAGTCGTTGCCTTGTGCGCCTATCTACATTTTGAATAGTTCAGTGGCTGCCTTAGTGCGCCCGTAATTGTGAAATCGTCACAACAGTGTCAGCCTCGACCTGTTATTTTCACCTTTAACTTACCTTTTTGCATTCATAAGCCCATGTGCTTTCTAATATGTTCTACTGGTGCTACTATAGCGTGAGGTCTACCACACTAAAGCGTGAGGTCTACCTCCCGTTAGCACTATAGCGTGAGGTCTACCGCTGAATTATTCGCCCATCATAGATAAGACACATTTCATACATTTGTTTAAGCAATAAACACTCAATTTAAACATATTTTAGAAATGTCTTAAAATGATAATTGGAATTTTAATTACAATGAAAAAAAAATAATAAAGGTAAAAATAAACATGTTATATATTTCCATATTTATTCTAGCGATACAAAACAATAAACACTTAATTTGAACATATCTTAAAATGACTTAAATAGGTAATTGGATTTCTAATTACATTAAAAAAAAAAAGAATAAAGGTAAAAATAAACATGTTATCGGTCTACTGCTAAATTATTCGTCCCTCATAGATAAAACACATTTCATACATTTGTTTAAGCAATAAACACTTCATTTAAACATATCTTAGAAATTACTTAAATAGATAACTGGATTTCTAATTACATTAAAAAAGGAATAAAGGTAAAAATAAACATGTTATCATATATTTCCATACATTTATCCTAGCGGTACACACTTCGTACATCGTCTAAGAAAGACAAATAGATCATTGGAATTTTTTCTCATCACCTTCCAGCAAAAATAAAGATGAGACTGGAACAGCTGACGACCAACACCTCGCATTAATCTCTTCAGAATCACCGTTTTAGCGTCCAACCACGATCGCTTAATTGCCTGTGTGTGTGCTCCTGTCGCTGGATCCCCATAATATTGCTGGTGGTTCACTGTAGAATGCTAGTACTCAATGGCATTTAGGTTGCGGGAGGTCCAAGCTTGTCGCGTGGTAGACCTCACCCTCCGCCTGGGTAGGCAACATATGGCGGTAGACCTCACGCTATAGTAGCACCGTTCTACTTTAAAGTAACTTAGTCATTATCGCCACGTGCTTATATAACTCATTTAGTAAAATTTTTGTCACGTGACCGAGCATCGTCTGCTTTGTTGGGCTCGGTCAGTTTGAAATTTCTAAAGTAAATTCACGATTTACAATTTGTTTGTCAATTAACCATTTTCCTCTCACTATGAGTAATTTTCAATATTCATTTATCATACTTGCATATTTGTAAAGTTTCATTTTCCCATTCATTTGAAAATTCAGATTTGTCCTTTGTTTGCTTTAACGAATCCGTTCATCAAAACGTGGTCATTCCAAGATGGCGGACTTCCCTTTTAACGTAAACATCCCTCCACCGCCTAAGACGGAAACGCTTAGCCCCGAGGAGATTAACGCTAGGCTTAAGGAACAGGAGATGACATTAAACTTTGTTTGTGAGGACGCAGACCTAGCACTTCATGCTCTGGCTTCTGTAGATTTTCCCAGCATGGTCCCAGAAGCCGTAAGTCATTTTAAAATCCTTTTTGGTAACGTAAGAGATGAACTTTTTAATTACAAGAATTTTTGGAGACGTCATTACGACCATCCTATTGTCAAATTGAATTATCCCGTGCTTGCTGCTTGTTCAAGTAAAGTTGAAATTGCTTTTAATAGCCTAATGGCTCATCCTAATTTAACTATCAAACCTAATCAATCTAATTCTTCTTCAAGGGTGACACCTTCTGTGGCACGTCCCGTTGGAAATGTCATGAACGTTCCCCTAATTGAAACTTCTAATGTCTCAGCAGTCTGGCACAATGTTCATACTTTAGCATCAATTCCCCAACCTGTTCAATCTTCACATTCCGGTACTATGTTGCCAACACGGCATACGATTAGTGAGTTTGTGTCAGTCCTACGTGCTCCGTCCTCATCTCCAAACCTTAAGCCACCAGCGTTTGATCGCCCTCAACCCCCTTTGTCTTTACCGCCGGTGACAGTTCGTCCCGGAGGAGAAACCATTCATTGTCTTAAAATGGACCCCCCCTCGTGGTAGCTCAAATACCACACAACTTAATTGTGTGCGTGATAGCCAGCAGAGGCTTGTACCGGTAGAGTCATTCATTAAATCTGTACCATCCCACGGACCAGTGCTCACGTTACCTGACTGTCCAGTTCTTAAGCCCGTAACATCCGCTCCAACCCGTGTTGACGCTAAAACATCCCCGTCAGGATTTGAAACCCGCTCTCAGAACAAGCCGCGTGATCGAAACCTAAAGACCCCAGCAGTCATAAAGGGTCCCTTTGCACTGACGGCGGATTTAGCGAAGGTCATACATGTAGACCTAGCACCGGAGATTAGAGCTTGTTTACGATTTACCTTGCTTAAGGATAACGGTACATTGAACGTCATTCATTATTTTCATTCAGTCATATATGACGTCACATTAAACATTTATTATTTATGCCAAGTTGTACAGCAGCATTTTCCAGGCCAATCCCATGCTTTAACTTCGAAGCGTAAATGTAGCTTTTGCCCTGACAATTTGTCATATTACTACAATCTCCATGACATCCTTCAGCTCGTGCTGAATATAACTTTTACTTTTAATGCTCCCCTTGCAAACGTTTTTCTTAAAACCGACATCCAAGACTTTCCTAGTCATAAATACGATGTCCCCATGGACCTAGTTTGTCTCGATTTATCATTCAGGCTAGTGTCAAATAATTTTTTACCTTTTAACACCGAGAAGGAGGTAACTTTTCTCCTTTTGTCAGGCGACGAGTACAAAGTTTTCATTATGCCAGTAATTTTCTTTGTAAAAACATTTCATGTATAACTTTGGGTGTCAGACTTGGATTGGGATTCACCCCCATAATTTTTAATTTGTCATGGGCCGGACTTGTTGTTGAACTCGACCGTTATTGGCTTACGTTTTGTTTGCTCCAAGGTATATAGATTGACCAGGTAGAGTCATTTGTGGGGGATAGCGGCTTATCCCCCCAAGAACCGCGTCACCTGGAGGTCATGTCAGGGCGAAAAGTCATCCAGCTACCGTTTCATTCAAGTGTCGATCACAGGTCACTCCAGTCATCTCTGCAGTGATTTAGTTCGACATTCTTCGAATAAAACCATCGTTTTGATTATTTATATAATCTAGATTATTATTTAAATAATGCCAAACAACTGCACCGTATTTGGTTGTTATTCAAATAGTAGAAAAAAAAGGAGGTATCCTTTTGCCGATTCCCTCGTGATGAGGAAACAAGAAGGAAATGGGTTCATCGTTGTAAGAGAAAGGACAACTTTAACCCTACTACTCATCGCATATGCAGTAAACATTTTGAAGAAAATGCACAAAAGACAGACCTGCAACAGGAACTTCTTGGATCACGAGCCCCAGCAATGAAATACTGACGTCTGAAGAGCAATGCAATCCCAACACTTCACATGCCTCATTCACAAGGTTGGTAATCTTTCTTTTTCAATTTTTCAGTATTACTTGAAAAACCTATTTACTTTTTTTTTTTAATTAGTCACACTATTTACACTCATAACAGCTGTTATCTGTGCTTATATATGGGGCTTTGTGTGTACATATATAGTAAATAGAAAGAGACTGTAAAGGGAAAACTTGGCATATTTCATTCCTCAGTCACGATCATATTAATACAAAGTCTTATGACAACTGATGCTATATATATATATATATATATATATATATATATATATATATATATATGTGTGTGTGTGTGTGTGTGTGTGTGCGTGTGTATGTGTGTGTAAGAGAAAGAGAGGTATTAAAATGTTTTTCTTTCTACATTTCAGATGATAGTGTATCTGGTACATCTCGAATGAAAAGGATAAAAGAGAAAAATCGGAAACGCTTAATTGCAGAAATGTTATCAGGTTGTGAAAATTAGCTTCATGATTACAACAATGTTTCCTGTGGAGAAGACTATCCTCAAAGTGAAGAAAGGATTCATACAGCAACACTAGAAGAGTTGCAGAGTCAATTGAACAGCGTTACTCAAGAAAGAAATGATCTCCTTACAAAGAAAGAGCAGTGAGATAAAGAAAGGTTACGTTTGTTGGAGGATTTAGAGATTATGAGAAATGAAGCATCATGTTGCAGAGCGTTTTTAGAAAAAAATTTTCTCCTTCACAGGTGCAAAACATTATGAGTGGAAGAAATGTGAAACGTTGGGAAGATGGTGACATTAGTCGTGCAATAACATTGAAAAATTTGAGTCCTAAAGGTTATCGGTACTTACGTGATCAGTGCAAGATTCCTCTTCCCTCAGAAAGTACCCTAAGGCGTTGGGTATCAAAAATCATTGTTGACCCGGGGATCTTACACACAGTTTTTGAAATACTAAATGAAAAGGGCAAGGAAATGAAATAATATAGTCGTTTATGTGTAATTTCCTTTCATGAGTGTAGTGTTTCTCAAATATGGTGTTATGACCAAGGATCAAAGACAATTTATGATCCTAAATCTCGTGTACAGTGCATTATGATCAGAGGAATAACAGAATCTTGGAAACAACTAATATATTATAATTTTGATACCAAGGTTACCAAGGAACTGTTATTTGATGTAATTACAAAAGTGGAGTCTATCGGTTTTCCTGTTGTGGCTATGGTGTGTGACATGGGTCCTACTAATATCAGTTTATGGAACAGTCTCAATATAGGAACAGAAAATCCTTCATTTGAGAACCCCTCTGTACCCGAAAGAGAAATTCATGTCTTCGCCGATGCTCCTCATTTAATCAAGTTAGTGAGAAACAATTTTCTTGATTCAGGTTTTGAATTACAAAATAGAAATTTTGTTCTAAGTGGATGTGTTAGGGAAATTGTCAACCGAAGTAAACGTGATTTGAAACCCACATATCGTTTAACAGAGAAACACATAAATGTAACAGGTACACAACGTATGAATGTGAGGAAAGCAGTGCAGCTTCTTTCGGAAACAACATCTAAAGCTTTAGATTTTTATGGAAGTCAGGGACTTTTGAAGAGCATGTACTGGGAAAGTACAAGGGACTTTATAAAGATTGCCGACTCCTGGTTTGATGTGTTCAATTCAAGGGCATCTTATGACAGAAAAAAATTTAGACATGCCTATGGGGTGCAACTATCGGAACAGAATAAAATCCTTGACAATATGAAGTGTACAGCTGAAACGATGCGAGTTTTGAAAAGTAATAAAATCTACCAGTTCCAAAAGGGACTTATTGTGTCATGTAAATCCTTGCCAAGGTTGCATGATATGTTGAAAAGTAAATATGATGTATCATACATAATTACCTCCAGACTTAACCAAGATGGACTGGAAAACATGTTTGGCTGTCTTAGACAAATGGGTGCAACTTATGATCATCCTACGCCAGTTGAAGTCAAACACCGAATAAGGTCATATTTACTTGGCAAAGGAAACTCTATAACTGGAAAAAATTGTAGCTCGATGAAGGAGTGCGATTCTTCAAATATGTCGGAAGGAATGTTCAGTCAAGAGAAAAGTTGTGAAAATAATGATTCAAATGAAACTGATCTTGAAAGAGAGCTTATGATTTCTGCAATGGTGTTTGCCTCTACTGAAGATGAGAAGATGCCAGAAGAAGATTCAGAAAACTTTGAAAATGAATTTTATGAAAGAACTTTAGAGAATGTTGCAGACGAAGAGGGCCTTCGATATGTTGGAGGTTATGTGGCATCTAAATTTCCAGATTATCAGTTCTTAGGATGTAAACTTAAAAAAGTGAAAGGTACCTGGATTAGTGCAGTAGAACGACATGATGATAAATTAACGGAACCAAGTGCTGATTTTTTTTGAAAAATTAAAGGTAATGGAAAAAAATGTTTAACACATACAATGGAGAAAATACACTGAGACCAGGCAATGGAGTATTATACGACTAGGCACGCCATATTGAAAATTGTGTATCCTTGCCTTTTAAAGTAATAATGTTTTTTGTTAGATGTCGGATGTTTTTTAGGATGAGAGTTCTGAATGCCCAAATTATATCAAGTAGGCAAAAAAAGAAAAAGATCCATAAATTAACTAAATAATGCCATAGATTTAATTTTTTTTACTTTTACTAAATATTTCTCATTTCTATTATGAAGCCAGATACTATTATGTGTTATCTAGGTATATTTATGTTAGTTTATCAAATAATGTATTGTAAAATTGTAAAAAAGTCTTTGTAAATAAATACCAGGTCAAATGTTAATTGAATATTTTTCAAGTCCTATCAAGCATATTAATTTATGGTTTCTATTATATATTAGAGATCCAAGATTACCAATCCATGATTTTGTATGTGCATTACAGTGACCTATATGAGTTCAAAAGAACACCAAATGTATACAAGATAACAGAGGGAAAAGGACATCACACACACTTACAGACACGCCTAATCCCTTCGACCCAAGGTACTTAAGTTCAGTTGTTCCCAGGGTTGTGCTTGCCTTGATCGCTCCCACCCTGACCTCCAGGAGCGTCACGGAAATACCCCACAACTACCCCCGCGACTAAAGTGACTGAACCTCTCTCCCTTATTCTATATACCTTGGTTTGCTCTATCCGTACCCCTAGGGTGGGAAGAATTGAGTACTTTTAATCGTTCTATTATTATTGCATCGTACGTTTAAAGTTAAAACTGATCATATGTTTAACTTAACGCATCCGTGAAGTATTCCCTGCGGGTCCAATTTTCCCCAAATTCACGTGAAAGCATAACTTTTGATTCAATTGATTTTAATTAACGCCAACAGCGTTTTGTTAACTTTAAACGGACGTTGATGTGAAGAACAACTTCACTCGTCATTCAGCCAGTAACCTTATCTCGCTCATACTAACAAGTAGTTGAATCACATTTGTCGGAACTAACCCCTCTCCCTTTTTTCTCCCCTTTATCCCCAGGGTGTGAAGAATTTTCTTCACTCTTCTTTCAATCGTATTTTTAGCTCTCTTCTACTAATACTATAGCTACCCCTTAAACGTCTCTCCTACATTCCATTTTCTTTAATCAAACATAGGGAGGACTAATCTAAACTTAAACTTGTTGACATTGGCGCACGCCATGCTCGTGACGTCACAGCGTAGATACGCACAACAGAGGGCCTTAGTCGTAACCCCGGCGTATGTTGGTTCTTTCCTTAACTACGTGGGTCGAGATCAAATTCCTAAACTGAATTTTTATATAAATTTCAATACTGCTGAATTAATGCATCTTATATTTCTCAATACCAATTAAGGTTTGTTAATTTTAAGATGTATGCCCATCGCACCAGCCCATTGCTAATTAATTAATCATTTAAACTATTAATTTTTAGCAAGCCAGAATAGGTAGGATTGTTGTATGTATATAAACTCCTTAGAGCAGCAAGATTTCGCTAAAGTATTTAGTACAAAATCCTGCCTCCTCTGCACTCCTTGCAACAATACATTGCCCTGTCCTGAAGTCCCGATATGGCACCCCCAATGGATTACCGCACGCATCATGACCATCACTTGTTTAGCAAGGTGAAGCCAGGTGATCTCTTCGACCTTAGTGTTGGCCCATTCGATCAGAAGCCGGCCTGGACGACTGACCTGCCTGGTTAGTGAACCCGTCCACCTCTGGCTCACCCCCCACCCCTCTCTCCCAAAACTTGACTCACAAAAGATTGCTGCCGGTCGGAGAGATTGAGAAGAACAGGACCCTGGTGTACCATAGTTGGAGCCAAAGTGAGAATTTTGGGGTGAGCCAGGCAAGAGTGCAACGTGCCAATTAGTGCGACGTCCAGGTCAACAGCCATCACGGGCATAGGACTAATCTCAAAGGAGTGCAGGTACTACAACAATGTCCAATTAGTTTTCCCCCATTATTTATTAGCTTAGCCTAATTTTAATTTGCTTAGAATAACTGGCTTTTACACTATTCGGACGGTGTGCGGTGGGATTGTGTGTATATATTTTTTCTATACAATTTTTTGCCTTTTGAGACTAACACAGTCTCTGGGTCACATGGGCCACGTGTCTGACCCAATTTTGATTATCAATTATTGTAGACCACGCGTCTAATCAACTAATTTTCATTATTTGAATTGCATTTCTTTTGATACCATTTTTTGTGTTGTTAAGATGTCCGTTTTCTTTTAATGTAAATTTGTGAAATAAATCAATTTTAGGTTAATTAAACCTCCTTAGTATTTTGCTCCCTCATTTATTTAATGTTTAAACTGGGAATATTTGAAGAGTAAACCTAAGTAAGTTTATAGGTGGTAACAGCGAGGAACTTTGTATTTAATATATCTGCTTCGAGGGTAAAGATCCTTATCTTTAAACTTGTAAACTACTTTACATCACTGCTCCCATTTTGGATTTTGTCTAATTACATTAACGTAAAATACATGTCCAGCATCTCGCTAGGGTAGCTGGGACGGAGTCGGAACAGAGCCTGAGAGTGAGATGACTATAGACCTGACAAAGCTAGAGTAGGCCTTAAATTATTTCTAATTCTACGTGTGGAGTTCTCCGGCCTCTGGACAGTAAAATTTTCCCCTTTTGTATTTAAGAGTGATGGTTAGTGAATTGTGACAGTAAAGTGTTAGCAGGGCGTTTGTGCCCCGAGAGTAAGTGCTCATTATCCTCCCCTGTTGAACTTTATGTAACTGTCATAAGGAGACTTTCCCGGACTAAGTTCCCACTCAGAACATAAAAAATTCTCCACACACACACACACACACACACACACACATATATATATATATATATACATATATATATGTGTGTGTGTGTGTGCGCGCGCGTGTGTGTGTGGGTGTGGGTGTGCGTGCGTGTGTGTCTATATATGTATGTATTTTGTATATTTTCTATATCATCTGTCTATCTATCTATCTATCTATCTATCTATCTATATATATATATATATATATATATACATACAAACGAATGGTTGAGTTTCTATGTTATAATTTAATGGAAAACCTAATAGCCTTAGATTAAAAATGAGGTTGTCCATTACCATGGGATAATTTCCATAAAGGGATAAAGGGATGTCAAAATATGATTTAGTTGCTCCAAAGAGACATTCGGAAATGGGAGTGGGATTAACGAAAAGGGGTAAGCCTAGGCCTAAACTGGCAATAAACAACATCTGTGAGCTGTGACTCACGTCACTGGTTGAAAAGAAATTTGTGATTCGAAATATTTATGATACTATTATACAGATTCTCTATTTTCTCATGAAATACTCAAAGTATCGATACCTCTGATACTGGGCTGATATCGAAAGTTTCGATACTTGAGTATCGAATAGGAATATTGATACGCCCGGCAGGGCCAGCTACGGTCTATCAGACTATCAGCTGTTCGACAAGCAGTGACGAAGTATTAACACAGAAAGTTATTCGTTAGTGGCTGTCGCCTAGATCCTCCCAGTTTCTGAGTCATCGGTACTTACAGTTTCGTCTTCCAATATGGTAGTAGTTTAACAAAATTTTCTCCACCTTATGGTATATCTCTTAGAATTCCACTCTGTTCTTTATGCAGTGAATTACGTCGAAGTTCACTAACCTTGCAGTGATGTCTATCGACGCTTGACCTAATATCTGGTTACATGTTGAATCGTCCCCATGATAATTGTACGGTATATTACCGGTATATTCGTAAGACTGTTAGTTCAAATAGCAAAATATTGGGAATTTGATAATGCTATTAGGTAAAAGCAATTTACACTACCTGTTGTCTATAGCCAGCTCCTTAGATACCACACAGATGCATGAGTCGATGATGACTGGTGTTTACTAAATCCATTTGAAAGGAGACTAAGGTCATGTGTGTTCATTTTCCTAGGAAATCAAAGTGTTCCATTGAAAAGGGGTCGATGTGGTTAAAATAATCGTTAGAATTATAGAACAACACGGGACAACATTTCATGGGGTGTGTATGATATCGGCCACCTGTATGAATTATTACGGCAGTATAATTGTACTGTATTACAGGGCAATGTAACCTAGGAAAAAACTACTTATTCCTATAGAAAAAAATCGGTAAATATCTAGGAGAAGGCCGCACCCGGTTTTCAAGTATTAACGACGAAAAACGGCAAAAAACGACCAGATTATTGTTGCACATCACATAGAAACATGAGGAAATGAATAAAAAAGAAACTAAGACTTAACTCTTACACACAAAATGTAAGCATAAACCTACTACTACAATTATGGGGGACCCCAGTGGGAAGCGGGTTTTTTGGGTTGGGGGAGGAGGAGAAAAGTGATTTTCGGGCACTACCGAACTTAATACAACCACCTAACCTAACCTAGGGGCCCTGTACCCCTACCTAGGCCTACTGAGGGGGCTCCGCCCCCCATGCGACCCCCCCTTAAGGCCACAGTGATTTTTAGGGCACCACCGAAACTAATACACCCACCTAACCTAACCTAGGGGCCCTGTACCCTACCTAGGCCTACCGGGGGCGGCTCCGCCTCCCCTGCGACCCCCCCTTAAGGCCACAGTGATTTTCAGGGCACTACCGAACCTAATACACCCACCTAACCTAACCTAGGGGCCCTGTACCCCTACCTAGGCCTAGCCCCTGCGACCCCCCACCTTAAGGCCACTACCTAACACATCCATCAAACCAAATCCAAAGTGATGGTATTGCTGTATACATCGTTCTACTATCACCATTATAATATACTCTATAAATTAATGAAGCTTACCTTAAACTGTTGGTTCATAAAGATGTGCTGCTGCTTTGAGGAAAACGTGAAGCCGTTGCGGAGGTTCCCTGACATGCAGGACAATTTTTATTTTGTAAAATTAAATTGTCTCTCTGGCACAAATCCACTAGTTTTTCAATATTCCCCGAATAAGTTAAAACAAATTCACCGTAACTTAGGAAACAGTCAGGACAAGAAACTTCTTGTGCAATATGAGATGACGTGCTTGCTATGGCCTCCATGTCTAAGAACGAAATGAAATGCCTGGGCAAGATAATGTATTGTCGCGCTGTGATTGGCCAGCCGTGTAAGACGTCATAGTGGATAGGCGCTGTGATTGGCCAAACGTGTAAGACGTCATAGTGGACTAGTTTGTCTGCGGATTATAGTAGTTACAGGGCTCATTTGAGCTAAAAACAAGACACAGTCAACAATAACAACAGACTTAGAAAAAATCTGGGAGGAAGACGAGTAGCGTGAGTGTGATCGTCGATATTTCGACTTATTGAATTTCACTAAATTATCTCACTCGTATATCACTATTTACAGTGAACCCTCGTTTATCGCGGTAGATAGGTTCCAGACGCGGCCGCGATAGGTGAAAATCCGTGAAGTAGTGACACCATATTTACCTATTTATTCAACATGTATATTCAGACTTTTAAAACCTTCCCTTGTACGTAGTACTGTTAACAAACTACCCTTCAATGTACAGAACACTTAATGCATGTACTACAGTACCCTAAACTAAAAAAGGCACAAATATTAAAGGCGATTTTATATCATGCGTTTCCTAACCACGCTAAAAAGCACGATAAAAAATGGCAACCAATGTTTTGTTTACATTTATCTCTGATCATAATGAAGAAACAAACTGGAGGTAGAGCTTCGCTTATTACCCAGACATATTTCCCATACTTTTCCCTTAGAACTACATCACATCTTCCTACTTTAGATATATATATATATATATATATATATATATATATGTGTGTGTGTGTATATATATATATATATATATATATATATATATATATATATATATATATATATATATATATATATATATATATATATATATATATATATATATATATATATATATATATATATATATATATATATATATATATATATATATATATATATATATATATATATATATATATATATATATATATATATATATATATACACACATATACATACCTACATATATACATACATACATATATACATAAATACATGCATACATACATATATATATATATATATATATATATATATATATTACTATATATATGGGTTATGGAAAAAATCCGCGATGGTCGAACCGTGAAGTAGCGAGGGTTCACTGTACATACATTCCTACACATTTTGGTAAAAATTCATTGAATAACACTGATATCGGTAAATTTACAGTTTCATCCATTATGGGGAAACTGGAATAAAAATATATTTGTTGTATCAGAAATAGTGTAGTTCCAACGAATTTAACGTTTATTTTGACCGCAAACCATCCGATTTAGAGATTTACTATGTAATTGGAGTTAAAACAACAAGTTGTTTCAGAATGCAGAAAGACCCTACTTCATCCCAACAATTATGGGGGACACCAGGTGGGAACCGGGGTTTTGGGTGGGGGGGGGGGGGCGTCAAATGATATTTGCAATAAATGAATACTTATCCTTCCACCATCCCTCCCCCTATACCCCTATCTAGCCCTACCGGGGGGGGGGGGGCTCCGCCCCCCCTGCGACCCCCCTTAAGGCCACAGTGATTTTCAGGGCACTACTGAACCTAAGAAAACCCACCTAACCTAGCATAGGGGCCCTGTATCCCTACCTAGGCCTACCGGGGGGGGGGCTCCGCCCCCCTTAACGACCCCCTCCCCTTACAGCCACTACCTAACACATCCATCAAACCAAATCCAAAGTGATGGTATTGCTGTATACATCGTTATACTATCACCATTATAATATACTCTATAAATTAATGAAGCTTACCTTAAACTGTTGGTTCATAAAGATGTGCTGCTGCTTTGAGGAAAACGTGAAGCCGTTGGGAAGGTTCCTTGGCATGCAAGACAATTTTTATTTTGTAAACTTAAATTGTGTCTCTGGCACAAATGCACTAGTTTTTCAACAAATTCATTGTAAGTTAGGAAACAGTCAGGACAAGAAGATGGAATTTCAACTTCTTGTGCAACATGAGATGACGTGCTTTCTATGGTCTCCATGTCTAAGAACGAAATGAAATGCCTGAGAAGAAAATGTATTGTCGCGCTGTGATTGGCCAAACATGTATGACGTCATAGTGGACAGGCGCTGTGATTGGCCAAACGTGTAAGACTTCATAGTGGAATATACTCTATTTTTTATAGCGGTGCATATTTGCACTTGACTCACAGGGGTGCCCTTTTAGCTCGGAAAGGTTCCTGATACCTGAATGGTCGGAAGTATTTTTGTCCGAACACCTTCATTGTTCTCGAATGATTACCAAGGAATGTGAATCGAAACTTATTTATTAACCTATATTTCTCCATCATATATATGTTTTGTCAATAAACAATGTGAAAGAATAAATATATTATAAAGAATCGTCTTGGTAAGTCTAAATTTAATAACACAATCCGCCGAAGTCAACGACAGCAGCTTGTTTTCGGATGCACGCTTTGTAATTTTGTAATTTTTCACATATTTTAACACAAATTGGGTTAGATTACACTCAGCATAAGTTAAACATGTTATTATAAACTTTCTTTGAATACCAGAACTTACCAAAAACATGGAATTAATAAAACCCGATATTTGTGAAAACTTATGGGGAGGTAAAAGAACAGCCTGTAGAGGCCTGGCGGAAAAACGATCCCTTCTGACTCGTAGACGCAGTTTGTTTTTTTTCTTTCGTAATATAGTTCGGCCTATTCCTTTCAGTTTAAATAGTCTTACATTGTTTCTCTTCGTATTATTTTGTTTAGTATTATCCCACATTCCTATTCCTCACCGAATATCTATCTATTTTCCCCGATATCCCTTCTTTCATATAGGCCTATGTGATATCCGCACTACGATTCCTTATGTTTTGCACCTTACGTCAGTAAGTATGTAGATAATAATAACAACATAAATGTTATGCTGTGTAGCAAGTATAACCTATTCTGTAAACCTGATATTAAGCATAGTATTTTTTTATTCCCGCCTCTACACTATTTTAATGAGACTAGCACGCGCTTCCCTTCAAGCCATCACTATCGACAGAGGATAAGAAATAAGGAATCGTAGTGCGGATATCCCATATATGAAAGAAGGGATATCGGGGAAAATAGATAGATATTCGGTGAGGAACAGGAATGTGGGAAAATACTAAAGAAAATAATACGAAGAGAAACAATGTAAGACTATTTAAACTGAAAGGAATAGGCCGAACTATATTACGAAAGAAAAAAACAAACTGTGTCTACGAGTCAGAAGGGATCGTTTTTCCGCCAGGCCGCTACAGGCTGTTCTTTTACCTCCCCATAAGTTTTCACAAATATCGGGTTTTATTAATTCCATGTTTTTGGTAAGTTCTGGTATTCAAAGAAAGTTTATAATAACATGTTTAACTTATGCTGAGTGTAATCTAACCCAATTTGTGTTAAAATATGTGAAAAATTACAAAATTACAAAGCGTGCATCCGAAAACAAGCTGCTGTCGTTGACTTCGGCGGATTGTGTTATTAAATTTAGACTTACCAAGACGATTCTTTATAATATATTTATTCTTTCACATTGTTTATTGACAAAACATATATATGATGGAGAAATATAGGTTAATAAATAAGTTTCGATTCACATTACTTGGTAATCATTCGAGAACAATGAAGGTGTTCGGACAAAAATACTTCCGACCAATCAGGTATCAGGAACCTTTCCGAGCTAAAAGGGCACCCCTGTGAGTCAAGTGCAAATATGCACCGCTATAAAAAATAGACTATAGTTTGTCAGCAGATTATAGTGGTTACAGGGCTCATTTAAGCAAATACAAGACACAGTCAACAATAACAACAGACTTAGAAAAAATCTGGGAGGAAGACATGAGTAGCGTGAGTTTGATCGTCGATATATAAAGAACTAGGCATTTGCAACAGATAATATTTTACAGAAATACTACAAAAGACTTGCTTTACTCGGGAAATATATTATTATAATAGATTTCCCATAATGGATGAAACTGTAACAATACCCTGATATCTTCATGCGGCCCTCTCCTAGACATTAACCAAAAAAATCCCCTCTCGGTATTATTGTAGTGTATTACAGGGCAATGTACCCTAGGAAAAAACTGCTTATTCTTATAGAAAAAATTACGCTCTTCGAAAATGACAGTTGTTCCCGTCGCAAATGAATAGTTTCAGAAATATATATATCTATATCCTACGATAATGGGGGAGCCCCAGTAGGAACTCGGGGTTTTAGGTGGGGAAAACATACTGGGGAAACGATATATAATCGTAGAACAATCCTTTTCTTCTCTATACATTACCTTCTTGAATGTATAATAAACGGAGGAAAATACAAAACAGTATAGCTGGATAAACTTTGTAGGTGCCGTTGCAAAGACTATGTCTCATGAAAAAATACAGTAACCAGTGCTGCCAACGTGTAATGTAGATCAAATGTTAACGTATCATGCTAACATTAGCAGTGTTTTTCATTTAATTTTTCTCATTCTACTTGCCCGTTGTAGACGCTCTTGTACATAGACGTTTGTACATAGCAGGTTTCAACTTTCTGCACAAAAACCCCGCCTCCCTGCGCAGAGACTTTTCCCCCACCAATAGGATTTCTTCTTCTCTGATCGTGAAATGTAACTGTTCGTCTCTCTACCAGCTCTGTTGAAGTCTATTACTTGATTAGTTATGTAATACCCTCGTATACATATTACGTTTGACCCCAGTATTACTCGTTTTATTATCCGATACCTTATAAAATCACCTCATTTTATATACCCATCAAATATTATTTATCATACATTCCATTTTATCTTCATTTATTACTTTTATACATTTTTTTATTACCTTGTCACTCCCATATTTCACATAAATACTTGCTCTGGACAAGTTTCCCATTCTGTTCTTTCATGTTTACTCTCTAAACTCCGTTGCTTTTCTGTTAACCAATCACGAACCCATACGTATGAAAGTTTTTACAGGGGGGTTAATATTTCCCTACCCCCACCTTCCAACAAGCCCAAGTCACGTCTTTGTTAGTTCAAGTGTCATCTTTTGCGTATTTTACAATCTAAGTATTAGAAAATAGTAACCTTTTCAGTAATCCATACTTGAAACTATTTTGGTGTATTCTAATGTTGATAATTTTCTTAAATCACGTAATGTAATATACCAACTTTTACAGTGTTCCAAGTGCAGTGCTAATCTAAGGCAAAACACTCAAGACACCATAGACTCAGTCACAACACCCCCGTGACCCCTAAGTTACGATGTCACGGTCATAAAAGTAAGTTATCAATTTCTTTAACTTTGTGATAGGTTTATTATATTTTGTTTGAGTGTGAAGCTCAGCATTACCAATTGCCAATGCATACGAGGGTGATGTTTTATTTTCCTGTGATCGTAAGTGGGGAATGAGAACCATTATATTTAACGTTGCTAATGTTAGCATAACATTACTAATGTTAGCGTGCGCAGCTCAACATTACCGCTTGCCAGTACATACGAGCTTGATGTTTTATTTTTAAATATTTAACTTAGCCGGTGAATATATAATAGCTGACGTCTCCGGCGGCTCGACAGAAAAACACAAAAACTCGCGAGCGATCGCTATGAAGGTTGCGGGTGTGCCCACCAGCGCCAACTATCGGCCAGATACCGCATATACATGTAAACAGCTCCAGTTCTTCTCTGTCGGTCTGATCGACAAGGTGTTCCATTACTCGCTGTTAACCTGGAGTTTTTCAACAGTCTTGGTGAAGTACTTCTTTTTGGTTTGAGCTTTCGCAGTGCAGGTGTTTTATCTTCAACTTAAACTCTTGAACTCTTTTTTGGATAGATTTAATTGTTGATGACTTTGGATTGTTTTTTGGACTTTCTTTGACTTTTCAAAATGGCTGACCCTTCTCCAATTCCTAGATTTCGTAAATGTAATGCTAGGGATTGCAATAAGCGTCTTCCAAAGGCCTCTCTCGACCCACATACTGTGTGTTCTAATTGTCGGGGTAAAACCTGTCAATTAGGAGATCGGTGTGATGAGTGCGTGGGCCTTTCGGAATTCGATTGGCTTGAGTTTGACAAGTATTCTCGTAAGCTAGAGAGAGATAGGGTGAGGAGAAGTTCCTCTAGATCGTTAGAATTTTCCTCCTCCCATGCCCCTGAACCTAATCCTTCCCCAGTAGTAGTTGTGCCTGAACCCTCTACTAGCACTCAGGAACCATCAATGCGGGATATGTTACGTGCCATTCATGCTTTGGGCGAGAGAGTTGAGTCGTTAGCTACGGACCGTAATCAACTCATGGCGGACGTAAAAGAGTTAAAGTGTCAGAGTGCCACATTAGAAAATCGTGGGAAAGTGATTAGTGCGCAAAGTGTTATCAGTGTTGCGACCGAGGGTTCGTCTGTTCGTGCCTGTCGTTCGCCTAGTCCAAGACCTCTTGCAAGCTCCCAAGCCCCAGGGAGAAGTAATGTCGTAGGACTTATGGGTTCGAGAGGCTTTAACCAACGAACAGACGTTCCCTCTATGGTTTCAGGCGTGTCTCTTCAAGACCGCCCCTACCATAAGATGAGCGAGACGGTTTTCTCCTCGTCATCCGAAGGCTTATCGCGTAAGAAACCGTGGAGCAAGGTTTCGAGACCCTTAAAGCGAAAGTCAGTCCCTTCAGGACAGGTCCAGCGTCCTGGTTGTAGCCATTGGGACAGCTCTGACCCTGTGCAGTCATCGGAAGACTGCTCGCCGCCTAAACAGAAGCGTAACACAGGCTCCGAGAGTCTTAGTGTAGGCAATGTTTTGCAGTCACAGACGTTACCCTCGTCTCTTACCGCACCCATTCCCGTTGATCCTAAATGGGTTGTATTGCAAGACATGCAGAATAAGCTTGCCTCTCTTATGGAGGACTATTCTACTGAAAAGGTTCACGATGATCCTCGCCGCTTAGCTGATCGAGATCCTGGCCGTCAGCCGCCCAAACGAGCCTTTGCTCGTCCTATTGACGTTGGCGTTACAAAGTCACGTCAGTCACGTTTTGTAGAGCCTCACTCGATGCAGTCCCGTGTTGACTTTCAGCCGCATGTGGACGTTCAGCCGCTGCCGAATGCTCTTGTTGACGTTCAGGACGTTCGCCAACCAGCGAAGTTGACTTGTTTTGACGTTGAGCGTCAAGCACCGCAGTCAAGAGTTGTTTTGACTGCTCAGTCTAGGCAGTCAAGGCAGTCTCGAGTTGACGTCGAGCGTCCTCCCGCTCCTGTTGTTGTTGATAGTCAGGCTGTTAAGCAGTTACATGACTTAGCGTCCTGGACTGCTACTGATGCTCCGGTGCGTGTGGACTCTGCTTGTCAAGCATTGCCACCAAGGCAGGTCTCTCCCTTGCTTGTAACTCAGCAGTTATCGGACGAAGCTCCTTCAGATGAGGACGTTGCTGATCCTCATCCTGATGATAATCCTTCAGATGTAGATGAACCTAAGGCGGTTCCTCCTTCGATGGACTTTAAGAAGATCATGATGATTTTCAAGGATCTTTTTCCAGATCACTTTGTTGCTGTTGCTCCTCGTTCGCCTCCGTCTGAGTTTGCTCTAGGCTTACCTGCTACCAAGCCAGCCTTTACTAAGCTAGTGCTTTCTCGCTCTTCCAAGAGGGCTTTACGTCTTCTAGGCGACTGTTTGGATACCAGGAGGAGTTTGGGGAAGATGGCCTTTGCCTTCCCTCCTTCTAAGCTTGCTTCTAGATCGAGCGTCTGGTATGACACGGGAGAAGTTCTCGGCTTGGGAGTCCCTGCCTCTGCCCAGGGTGACTTCTCAAGCCTCGTAGACTCTCCCCGTCGCCTGGCCATGAGACGCTCGAAGATTTGTTGGTCCTCCTCGGACCTTGACCATCTGCTTAAAGGCGTATACAGGGCCTTTGAAGTGTTTAACTTTCTTGACTGGTCATTAGGAGCTTTAAGTAGGAAGATCTCGTCTGCCGACCAAGATGTTTCCTTACTTATCATGTCCTGTATGGATAAAGCCATCCGCGATGGCTCCAATGAGCTCGCCTCCACCTTTACGTCGGGAGTCTTAAAGAAGCGAGAAACCCTTTGCTCTTTCCTTTCGGCAGGAGTTACTCCCTCTCAGAGATCGGAACTGCTCTTTGCTCCCTTATCAGCGGCCTTGTTTCCACAACAGCTGGTTAAGGATATAGCTGCTTCGCTTGTGCAGAAGGACACCCATGACCTGATGGCGTCCTCTGCTCGCAAAGGGGCTCCTTCTTCATCCTTTGCTGTGAGACCCAGGATCGAGACTCCTGCATCTAGATTTATCCCGCCCTTTCGTGGCAGAGCTCCCAGCAGGGGAGGCTCTCGTACCGAGGAAAAGAGAGGTAAGAAGAGAGGAGCCAAGTCCTCCCGTGGCAGTCTGACTGCCCACAGCCTCAGACAGCGGTAGGTGCCAGATTGAAGAGCTTCTGGCAGGCCTGGGAGAAGAGGGGTGCAGACCAAGAGTCTGTTCTGTTGCTCAGAGAGGGGTACAAAATACCGTTTGTACGCAAACCTCCTCTAGTAACAACTCCCATAGACCTCTCTCCCAGGTACCGAGAGGAGTCAAAGAGACAAGCCCTAAATCAAGAAGTGTGTCTGTTGCTAGAGAAGGGAGCGGTGGTGAAAGTCTCGGACCTTCAATCACCGGGGTTTTACAACCGTCTCTTCCTAGTCCCAAAGCATACAGGAGGTTGGAGGCCGGTGCTAGACGTCAGTGCGCTCAACGTTTTTGTTACAAAAACAAAATTCACGATGGAGGCCACGAAGTCCGTCTTAGCAGCGGTCAGAGAGGGAGACTGGATGGTCTCTCTCGACCTACGAGATGCGTACTTCCACATTCCTATACACCCAGATTCCCAACCGTTTCTGAGGTTTGTTTACAGGAATGTGGTGTACCAGTTTCGAGCCCTGTGCTTTGGGCTCAGTCCTGCTCCTCTCGTGTTTACGAGGCTCATGAGGAATGTGGCAAAATTCCTCCATCTATCGGGAATCCGAGCCTCCCTGTACTTGGACGACTGGCTTCTCAGAGCATCGTCCAGTCATCGCTGTCTGCAGGATCTACATTGGACGTTGGGTCTGGCCAAGGAGTTGGGACTTTTGGTCAACTTAGAAAAGTCCCAACTGATCCCATCCCAGACTATTCTATATTTGGGGATGGAGATTCGCAGTCCAGTTTTTCGGGCTTTTTCGTCTGCCACCCGAATAGAACAAGCCCTGCTCAAAGTCCAACTAATGCTGAAAAGAGAACGTTGTTCAGTCAGGAGTTGGATGAGTCTCGTAGGGACTCTCTCATCCCTGGAGCAGTTTGTCTCGCTAGGGAGACTACACCTTCGGCCTCTCCAGTTCCATCTAGCCTCTCACTGGAACAAGGACAAGACATTAAAGACGGTATCAATCCCAGTCTCCGAACCAGTAAAGGCATGCCTGAAATGGTGGGACAGCAATATCAGTCTGAGAGAGGGACTATCCCTAGCAGTCAAGAACCCAAACCACGTGTTGTTCTCAGACGCGTCGGATTTGGGTTGGGGTGCGACTCTGGACGGTCGGGAATGCTCGGGTCTGTGGACCTCAAGTCAGAAGAGCATGCACATCAACGGCAAGGAGCTATTAGCAGTCCACTTGGCCTTGATGAAATTCGAAAGCATTCTTCGAAACAAAGTGGTAGAGGTCAACTCAGACAACACCACAGCTTTGGCGTACATCTCCAAGCAAGGAGGCACACACTCCCTCACGCTGTATGAGATCGCAAGGGACCTTCTCATATGGTCAAGAAATCGAGGCATCTCCCTGTTGACGAGATTCATCCAAGGGGATTTGAACGTCTTGGCAGACTGTCTCAGTCGGAGGGGTCAGGTGATACCCACGGAATGGACCCTCCACAAGGACGTGGGCAAGAGTCTTTGGGCGACTTGGGGTCAACCCACCATAGACCTCTTTGCCACCTCGTTGACCAAAAGGTTACCGATCTATTGCTCACCAGTCCCAGATCCAGAGGCGATCCACATAGACGCATTTCTACTGGATTGGTCTCATCTGGACTTATATGCATTCCCACCATTCAAGATAGTCAACAAGGTACTGCAGAAGTTCGCCTCTCACGAAGGGACAAGGTTGACGTTGGTTGCTCCCCTCTGGCCCGCGAGAGTGTGGTTCACCGAGGTACTTCAATGGCTGGTAGACATTCCAAGAAGTCTTCCTCTAAGGGTAGATCTCTTACGTCAGCCCCACGTAAAGAATGTTCATCAAAGCCTCCCCGCGCTTCGTCTGACTGCCTTCAGACTATCGAGAGACTCTCAAGAGCTCGAGGCTTTTCGAAGGAGGCAGCCAGTGCGATTGCGAGAGCTAGGAGAGCTTCTACCATCAGAGTATACCAGTCGAAGTGGGAAGTCTTTCGAGACTGGTGCAAGTCAGCATCTGTGTCCTCTAACAGTACCTCTGTAGCCCAAATCGCAGATTTTCTTTTACATCTGAGAAATGTTCGCTCCCTCTCAGCTCCCACGATTAAGGGCTACAGGAGCATGTTGGCTTCGGTCTTTCGTCATAGAGGCTTAGATCTTTCCAACAATAAAGATCTCCAAGATCTCCTTAAGTCTTTCGAGACCTCTAAGGAACGTCGTATGGCAACTCCTGGATGGAACTTAGACGTGGTCCTAAGGTTCCTCATGTCAGACAGGTTTGAGCCATTACATTCAGCCTCCCTGAAGGATCTCACCCTCAAGACGCTTTTCCTAGTGTGCTTGGCTTCGGCGAAAAGGGTCAGTGAAATTCATGCCTTCAGTAAGAACATCGGCTTTTCTACAGAAAAAGCCACATGTTCACTTCAACTTGGTTTCCTGGCCAAAAATGAACTGCCTTCTCGTCCTTGGCCTAAGTCTTTTAATATACCTTGCCTGTCAGAAATCGTAGGCAACGAACTTGAAAGAGGGCTGTGTCCAGTTAGAGCTCTTAAGTTCTACTTAGCTCGTACTAAGTCCTTACGAGGTGGATCTGAGGCCTTATGGTGCTCAGTTAAGAAACCATCATTGCCTATGTCAAAGAATGCTTTGTCATATTTTATCAGATTTTTAATACGAGAGGCTCATTCTCACTTGAATGAAAAAGACCGATGCTTGCTTAAGGTGAAGACGCACGAAGTAAGAGCTATAGCAACTTCCGTGGCCTTTAAGCAAAATAGATCTCTGCAAAGTATTATGGACGCTACCTTTTGGAGAAGCAAGTCGGTATTTGCGTCATTTTACTTAAAAGATGTCCAGACTCTTTACGAGGACTGCTACACACTGGGTCCATTCGTTGCAGCGAGTGCAGTAGTGGGTGAGGGTTCTACCACTACATTCCCTTAATTCCAATATCCTTTTAATCTGTCTCTTGAAATGTTTTTAATCTTGTTTTTGGGTTGTACGGAAGGCTAAGAAGCCTTTCGCATCCTGGTTGATTTGGCGGGTGGTCAAATGTCATTTCTTGAGAGCGCCCAGATTAGGGGTTTGATGAGGTCCTGTTGTATGGGTTGCAGCCCTTGATACTTCAGCTCCTGGGAGTCTTTAAGCATCCTAAGAGGATCGCTGGGCTTCGTGAGGAAGACAGACTAACAAGGCAGAGTAATCGTCTAAGTCAACTTCCTTACCAGGTACCTATATATATTTGGGTTTTGTTATGATATAACTGTCAAAAACTCTAAGCATATACGCTGTAAACTTTATTAATTCTGGTCTCTACCCACCACCATGGGTGTGAATCAGCTATTATATATTCACCGGCTAAGTTAAATATTTAAAAATGATATTTTGATTATAAAATAAATTTTTGAATATACTCACCCGGTGAATATATAAATTAAAGGCCCCCCCTTCCTCCCCGATAGAGACCCAGCGGGATGAGAAGAACTGGAGCTGTTTACATGTATATGCGGTATCTGGCCGATAGTTGGCGCTGGTGGGCACACCCGCAACCTTCATAGCGATCGCTCGCGAGTTTTTGTGTTTTTCTGTCGAGCCGCCGGAGACGTCAGCTATTATATATTCACCGGGTAAGTATATTCAAAAATTTATTTTATAATCAAAATATCATTTTCATGTGAGTGAAGCGAGCTAATGGCGAACCAAGAACAATCATATATAATGTTATCGTAACAGTACTAACGTTACCGTAATGTGAGTGAAGTGATATAACAAAAAGCATTATATTGGGTTTGTGACCTGGGAACTTCTAGGTTAGGTTAGGTGGGTTTGTTAGGTTCTGTACCCTTTTTGTACTTTTTTATATATTGTGTAAAGAGTATATGGAAAAATTCTTTAAAATACACACGATAATAATACCGTATCATTGCTAACGTTAGTAATTCTACTGTAGCGTTGGTAACGCTGTGTATCACCGTAACGTTGGTAACGTTGTCTCCCGTTGGTAACGTTGCTAATGTTACCGTTCACAGTACATACGTGAGTTAAGTGACACCGAATTCTAAGAAGTCATTATATTTAAGTGTTTTAACAAAATATATATAATAAAAGACATTATATTTAATCATTTCAACAGAAAATATATATTTTCCTGTAGAAAATAAGGTGATTTAACCGGTTTTCACCTTTATTTCATCCGTAATAACAGCAACCAATTTGGCAACTTAAAGTTAGTTTAATTGGTTGATCTGTTTGTTTGCGGTTGAATTGAAGGTCAAATTCGGTTAAATCATGTTATTTACTTTAGGAAAACATATATTTTCTGTTCGAAATCACACCCTGTAATACAATACAACTTTACCCCGCTCTTCGAAAATGACACTCGTTCCCGTCGCAAATGAATAGTTTCAGACATATATATATATATGTATATCCTATGATAATGAGGGACTCCCAGTGGGAACTCAGAGTTTTGGGTTTGGAAAACATACTGGGGAAATGGTATATAATGGTAAAACATTACCTTCTTGGATGTATAATAAACGGAGGTAAAGACAAAACAGTATAAGAGGATAAACTTTGGAGGCGCCGTTACAAAGGCTGTCTCATGAAAAAATACGGTAATATTGAGCTGCGCAATCTAACATTGGCAATGTTATTGTAACATGCTAACATTAGCAGTGTTTTTCATTTTATTTTTGTCATTCTACTTGACGGTTGTAGTCGCTCTCGTTCGTTCGTTTGTACATAGCAGGTTTCGACCTTCTGCCCAAAAACCCCTCCTCCCTGCGCATAGACTCCTCCTCCACCAATAGGATTTCTTCTTCTCTAGCCGTCAAATTTAACTATTCGACATCACCCGCTTTATTCAAGTATATGACTTAAACCAGTACAACTATACTCTCCCTTTTATGTAATACCCTCGTATACATATTACGTTTGGCCTCAGTATTACTCGTTTTTCAATATTAAACTTACCCGATAATCATGTAGCTGTCAACTCCGTTGCCCGACAGAATTCTATGGAGGGATACGCCAGCTATCACAATACTAGAAGGGGGTGTACTTACCAGCGCCACCTGTGGCCAGGTACTCAATCATTTGTTGTTGACACCTCCTCAATTATTCCTCTGTCGTGCTTCCGGCTAGACGTTCTGGGATACGCTTATGGTCTTCGAGTTTATTCATGGATATTTGGTGAAGTATTCTCTTAGATTAACGGCTGTCGCATTACTGGAATCCTTTTTATATTAGCTAGATAGCTTTTATATAAATATTGGTTAACGGTTTATGAATTTTTGCTTGTTTTTGGATCACCCTTTGACTAACTCTTTGAAACAAGATGTCTGACGTTTCGCAAGCTCCCTCCCATAGGCGATGTAGGTCTTGCAATAGGCGTATTCCGAAGGCCTCGGTAGATCCTCACACCGCTTGTTCTGACTGTAGGGACAGGCCCTGTCTATTAGAAAATCGATGTGAGGAGTGCGCCGGACTTTCGGAATTGGAATTTGTCCGTCTTTTAAAATATTCATCTAAGTTAGAGAGAGGTAGAGTTAGGAGAAGTTCTTCTCACTCTTCTATGTTTTCCTCACCTCATGATCCCCTACCTTTTCCTACCCCTGTAGTGGCTACCCCCGAACCTACTGTGTGCCCTCCGCCTGATATGTCAACTGTTTTGCGTGCTATTCAGGCTTTAGGAGATAAAGTAGAATCAGTGGTAAGTGACCATAAGTCTCTGATGGCCGAGGTTAAAGAACTAAAGGTCAAGAGTGCAGTGGGTGGAAATAGTGCCAGTGCTGTGACGAGTGCTAGTGTCTGTGCAGTGCCAAGTGCTAGTGGTGCCAGTGTGGTGCGTGAGGATTTTTCTGTGCGAGCCAGTCGTCCTCCCAGTCCGGGACCTCTTGCAAGCTCCCATGCCCAGGGGAGAAGCAATGTCGAAGGGCTTAAGGGTTCGACAGGCCTTGTTAGGCGCACAGAATTATCCTCGGTGGTTGCGGGCGTGTCTTCCTTAGACCGTCACTCCCACCTGCAGACGATTGAGCCCGTCTTCTCGTCCGCTGATCAACGTGCAGGGAAGAAACGTTGGTCTCAGGTCTCGAGACCGCTTAAACGTAGAGTTCAGTCAGCGAGTGCTCAGCCAGGTTGTAGTCATTGGCTCAGCTCCGACTCGCCTCAGTCATCGGTCGACTGTACTCCGCCCAAGAGGAGTAAGGTTCTGCCTATACAGAGCCCGACTGTGACTTTACCTCAGTCTGTTATCGTTTCTGCCGACCCCAAGTGGACCCTGCTTCAGTCCATGCAAGCTCAGCTTTCGGACTTGATGCGTGAGTGTCGGGCTGAGAGTGTTGCTCCTCCTCCTCCGCCTACACTCCCTCCACCTGTTCTCGCTCCGCCTGTGCTCGCCCAGCCTGCACCTGCTCCGCCTGGTCGCAGCACCATCTGCCAGGCGTACGATGTTGAGCCACTTTCGGAGTTTGCTGTTCACAGTGTTGTTCAGCCTCAGCCTTCTTTAAGGCAACCCTTGCTTTGGGATCAGGAGAGTTATTCCACTCTTCCTCCTCCTCCTCTTGCTGCTCCACCAGTGGTGCAACTCTCGGTTGGGGTACAACAACCTCTCCCCTCCGTGAGTCTGTCTGCTCAACCATCGCTGCAGCGAGCTCAACCCTCCTCTAGGCAAGCTCCTCTACACCCTGGACTTGCGCCTCAGGAGCCTCAGCTTGCGAGAACTTTACCTTGTTCTGCGCAGCCTCAACCTCTTCATGCTCCACTCATCTCACAGGAACAGGAACGGACTACTCCGCCTCCGTCCTCCGCTCAGCTTGTGCAATCCTTGGGTTCAACTCTTGCTAGGAGTCAACCTCCTTCACCCATGCGCCTGCCTTCTGCTTCGTCTGTTGTTCAGCCTATGCAGTCTGAGTCTCAGGTTTTCCCTCAAGATGAGGAAACCTCTGTTATTGTTCCTACCCGTTCTGACTCTGCGGTTCAGCATTCTGGTCCTATTGCTTCGCTACCCTCTGCTGATGAAGTGTCGGATGATGAGGAGGCACACCTTGATCCCTCATCAGACGTGGAGGAGTCTAAGCTTTCTCCATTGTCTATTGATTTTAGAAAGGTCTTGGCTCTACTCAGGGAGATTTACCCAGACCACTTCGTCTCTGCTATTCCCCGCTCACCTCCATCTGAGTTTTCGCTGGGCGTTCAACAAACTAAGTCCAACTATACGAAGCTTGTCCTAGCTAGATCCTCCAAGAGGGCTTTAAGGATCTTAGGGGAGTGGCTTCAGTCTAAACAACATCTTGGCAAGACTTCCTTCATGTTCCCTCCAACGAAGCTCGCTTCGAAAGGTTGCGTTTGGTATGCCACAGGGGAAGCACCAGGCTTGGGAGTACCTGCCTCTGCCCAGGCTGACTTCTCAAGTCTGGTGGACTCGCCTAGGAGGACTGCGATGAGACGCTCGAAGGTTTGTTGGACCTTCTCAGACCTGGATCATCTTCTGAAAGGGTTGTTCAGAGCTTTCGAAATGTTCAACTTTCTCGACTGGTGCCTGGGAGCCCTCAGCAAGAAAACCTCTCCTGCGGACAAAGATTCTGCCATGCTAATTATGTCCTGCATGGATAAGGCCATCAGAGATGGATCGGGTGAGCTAGCGTCGTTATTTGTATCAGGGGTGTTGAAGAAAAGGGAACAACTGTGTACCTTCCTCTCAGCCAGCATTACACCGTGCCAACGGTCACAACTCCTTTTTGCTCCACTCTCAAAGTTCCTCTTTCCCGAGGAGCTAGTTAAGGACTTGTCGGCTGCCCTGATACAGAAGGACACGCACGATCTTGTAGCCTCATCGGCTCGTAAGTCTAAGGTTACCACCTCTGTCCCCAAGACTTATCGCTCCCCAGTTGCTGATACCCCGGCTACGAGGTTCATACCGCCCTTTCGTGGTAGAGCCCCCAGCCGAGGAAGCTCCCGTCCAGACTCTCACAGGAGCAAGTCTAGGAAAGGACCCAGGACATCTAAGGGAAAGAACTGACTCTCAGATTCTCCAGACAACAGTAGGAGCCAGACTCAAGATCTTCTGGCGAGCCTGGGAGAAGAGAGGTGCAGACGCACAGTCTGTCAGTTGGCTGAGGTACGGTTACAGGATTCCATTCTGCCTCAAACCGCCTCTGACCACATCGCCCATCAACCTCTCTCCCAACTACAAAGAAGAGGACAAGAGGCTAGCATTGCAACAGGAAGTGTCGCTACTTGTGCAGAAGAAGGCAGTGGTTATAGTCCGGGACCATCAATCCCCGGGCTTCTACAACCGTCTCTTTCTTGTGGCCAAGAAGACAGGAGGTTGGAGACCGGTGCTGGACGTCAGCTCTCTCAACGAGTATGTCACCAAGCAGACGTTCACAATGGAGACGACCAAGTCGGTCTTAGCAGCGGTCAGACAGGAGGACTGGATGGTCTCGTTGGACTTGAAAGATGCATACTTTCACGTTCCCATTCATCCAGACTCCCAACCTTTCCTGAGATTCGTTTTCGGAAAGGTTGTCTATCAGTTCCAAGCCCTGTGTTTTGGCCTAAGCACAGCTCCTATGGTCTTTACTCATCAGATGAGGAATGTAGCGAAATTCCTGCACTTGTCGAACATCAGAGCCTCCCTCTATCTAGACGACTGGCTGTTGAGAGCCTCCACGAGTCGTCGTTGTCTGGAGAACCTCTCTTGGACTTTAGATCTAATCAGAGACCTAGGTCTATTAGTCAATATAGAGAAATCTCAACTCATTCCCTCCCAATCCATTGTGTACCTGGGAATGGAGATTCAGAGTCGGGATTTTCGGGCTTTTCCATCGGCCCCCAGGATAAACCAAGCCCTAGAGTGCATCATGAGCATGCTGAAGAGGAGCAATTGCTCAGTGAGACAGTGGATGAGTCTCACAGGGACCCTCTCATCACTGGCCCTGTTTGTCGAGCTAGGGAGACTCCACCTCCGCCCTCTTCAATTCCATCTTGCGGCTCATTGGGACAAGGGCTCGACTCTAGAAGCAGTCTCTATCCCTATCAACCAAGAGATGAAGACCACTCTCCTGTGGTGGAAGCACAATCTCCTTCTCAAGGAGGGTCTTTCATTGGCCATCCAGACCCCCCACCTTCATCTCTTCTCGGATGCATCGGACTCGGGCTGGGGTGCGACCTTGGACGGACGGGAATGCTCAGGAGTATGGAACAAGGAACAAGGATTACTCCACATCAACTGCAAGGAACTGTTAGCAGTTCATCTTGCCCTGTTGAACTTCAAGTCCCTCCTGCTAGGCAAAGTGGTGGAGGTGAATTCAGACAACACCACAGCCTTGGCTTACATCTCCAAGCAAGGAGGGACCCATTCGAGGAGCCTTTACGAGATCGCAAGGGACCTCCTCATTTGGTCAAGAGGTCTAAACCTCACACTGGTCACGAGGTTCATCCAGGGCGATATGAATGTTTCAGCGGATCGCCTCAGCAGAAGGAATCAGGTCATTCCCACGGAATGGACCCTCCACAAGAGTGTGTGCAACAGACTTTGGGCCTTGTGGGGTCAACCTACCATAGATCTGTTTGCCACCTCCATCACCAAGAGACTTCCGCTTTATTGTTCCCCTGTTCCAGACCCTGCAGCGGTTCATGTGGATGCGTTTCTTCTGAACTGGTCCCATCTCGACCTGTACGCATTCCCTCCGTTCAAGATCATAAACAAAGTTCTGCAGAAATTCGTCTCGCACGAAGGGACACGGCTGACGCTGGTTGCTCCCCTTTGGCCTGCAAGAGAATGGTACACAGAGGTACTTCAATGGCTAGTCGACTTCCCCAGGACTCTACCTCTAAGAGTGGACCTTCTACGTCAACCACACGTAGACAGGTTGCACCCAAACCTCCACGCTCTTCGACTGACTGCCTTCAGACTGTCGAAAGATTCGCTAGAGCTAGAGGCTTTTCGAAGGAGGCAGCCAGTGCGATTGCCAGAGCTAGAAGAATTTCCACTCGTAGAGTCTACCAGTCTAAGTGGGAAGTCTTCCGAAGCTGGTGTAGAGCCAATTCAATATCCTCTACCAATACCTCTGTGATCCAAATAGCTGACTTCCTTCTTCATCTTAGGAATGAGAGATCCCTTTCAACACCTACGATTAAAGGGTATAGGAGCATGTTGGCCTCAGTTCTCCGCCACAGGGGTTTGGACCTGTCTTCCAACAAGGACCTTCAAGACATTCTCAAGTCTTTTGAGACGTCTAAAGAACGTCGTCTTTCCACTCCAGGCTGGAATCTAGACGTAGTCTTAAGGTTCCTTATGACATCTAGGTTCGAACCTCTCCAGTCAGCTTCCTTCAAGGATCTTACCCTCAAGACTGCTTTTCTCGTTTGCCTTGCAACAGCTAAGAGAGTCAGTGAGGTTCATGCCTTCAGCAAGAACATTGGTTTCACAACCGAATCTGCAACATGTTCTTTTCAGCTTGGATTCCTAGCAAAGAACGAGCTTCCTTCACGTCCTTGGCCTAGATCGTTCGATATACCTAGCCTCTCCAACATGGTAGGTAACGAACTAGAGAGAGTTCTTTGCCCTGTCAGAGCTCTCAAATATTATCTGAAGAGGTCTAAACCTATTCGAGGACAGTCAGAAGCCTTATGGTGTGCCATCAAGAAACCCTCGAGACCCATGTCCAAGAATGGGCTTTCATACTATATAAGGCTTCTGATCAGAGAAGCACACTCTCACTTAAAGGAGGAAGACCTTGCATTGCTGAAGGTAAGGACCCACGAAGTAAGAGCTGTAGCTACTTCGTTGGCCTTTAATAAAAACCGTTCTCTGCAGAGCATTATGGATGCAACCTATTGGAGGAGCAAGTCAGTGTTTGCATCATTTTATCTGAAAGATGTCCAGTCTCTTTACGAGAACTGCTACACCCTGGGACCATTCGTAGCAGCGAGTGCAGTAGTAGGTGAGGGCTCAGCCACTACATTCCCTTAATCCCATAACCTTTTTAACCTTTCTCTTGAATACTTTTATTGTTGTTTTTATGGTTGTTACGGTAGGCTAAGAAGCCTTCCGCATCCTTGGATTTGGCGGGTGGTCTATTCATTCTTGAGAAGCGCCTGGGTTAAAGGTTTGGTAGAGGTCCTTTAGTAGGGTTGCAACCCCTTGTACTTTGGCACCTTTGGGTTGATTCAGCCTCCAAGAGGAACGCTGCGCTCAGTAAGGAAGACGAACTTTAAATAAAAGGCAGAGTAACGGTTCTATTCGACTTCCTTACCAGGTACTTATTATTTCATTGTTATTTGAGATAACTGTTATATGAAATATGGGATACTTAGCTATCCTTTAATCATGTACACTGGTTTTCACCCACCTCCCTGGGTGTGAATCAGCTACATGATTATCGGGTAAGTTTAATATTGAAAAATGTTATTTTTATTAATAAAATAAATTTTTGAATATACTTACCCGATAATCATGATTTAATCGACCCTCCCTTTCCTCCCCAGAGAGAACCAGTGGACCGAGGAATAATTGAGGAGGTGTCAACAACAAATGATTGAGTACCTGGCCACAGGTGGCGCTGGTAAGTACACCCCCTTCTAGTATTGTGATAGCTGGCGTATCCCTCCATAGAATTCTGTCGGGCAACGGAGTTGACAGCTACATGATTATCGGGTAAGTATATTCAAAAATTTATTTTATTAATAAAAATAACATTTTATTATCCGATACCTTATAAAATCACCTCATTTGTTCCATAACTGAAATACAAACCACGCTATTTACATGGGGTATTACTTTCGGCGTAGCTGAAATGGCGAGCCATTAGATTTTTAACGAGGGTTAACTACTCCCTCGCTAGTTAGCGAGGGGGTAGGAGAGGGGTAGCTAGCTACCCCTCCCCCCTCACACACCGGTGAACTGATTCACTTCACTTTTGGCTCGGGTGATGGGCAGACGTGTCTGCTCTCACCCTTGCTTGGCAGCCTTTAATGTTTTGTCTTTACTTAATTACTTACTCTTGGGGTCGAAGAAGAAGAGTCGATGACGATTCATTGTTTATTAATCAGATACCCAGATTACAAGTGCCTGCAACAGGCTCCGCACGTCTTTATAAATGCGCGGGAAAACATATCGTACACACGGATCCCACATGCCCCTCCAAGGTTGACATGTAATAATTACAACAATTACACTGCAATCTGATAATTATCAAATGGGGTAAATCAGTAACAAAACAGATAGGATGCACAATGTAGCATCTAGCTACACAAAAATAATCAGAGTAAATAAATCAATAATCGCTTAATAAAAATGGGTCGAATTGGCATAATAGAAATGGATCAACTGCATACTGCAAACATAGCCATACAAGAAAAAATTAAAACATTCACAGAACAAAGCAATGTGAGCAACACTATCAGATGTATAGTATAGCATGAATTTTCAATAATTCTTTAAAAAAAAAAAAAAAAATCCATAATAACACGTGGACAAGGAAATCATCTATTTATAGGCTAGCAGTACACAAAAGCAATGACAATTACATATTATTTAACAAATTCAGTGAGCCAGCCAGGTTCTTTCCTGGAGCGTTGCGGTCTCGTAGCACGGGGTAGACTGGGTGTGGGGGAGCTAGACCTGGGCGGGCTCTCACTGCTGCTGTCAGCTGGTGTGGTGCTAGGGGTTGGGTCAGACGGTGGGCTGGGCGTGGGACAAGCTATCTGTCCCTTTAAATGTTTTCTGTTGCGCAATGATAACCTTCCACTCCCGTCAAGCCTTACTGTGTACTGCCTGTATGGGTGATGGGAGATGATGACACCTGATCTGTCCCACCTTTTAGTCCCGGGATCTTGAATCCTAACCTGGGTGCCCTCATGCAATGGAGTCATGTTGCAAGAGCGTTGTCTTGGTGATTGGGGAAATCTGTCACTAGACGATGCCATCAATATTTCCCGCTGTCGAAGGGTTCTTCTCCAGTGGCGATCTACCTTATACTGCTGTCTTGCTGTAGGAACACCATCACGAAGTGCTCTTCCTGTTGCTAGTTGAGCTGGTGACTTGCCTATCTCTCTCAAGGGCGTATTCAGGTATTGCAGCATTGCCTGTGTGCACCTGTCGTTGTCCAAACTACCGTTGGCCCCCGTGTTCGAGCGGATGATTCTTTTGGCGGATTTCACAGCAGCCTCTGCCCTCCCATTTGACTGCGGATAATGAGCAGATGAAAGGCGGACAGTAACCCTCCATTTCTTAAGAAAGTCCATCATCTCCTCACTAGCCAAGTTAGTGCCTCCATCAGTGGAGAGTTGCTCGGGAGCCCCCTACCTGGAAAAGTAGCCACGTAGTTTCGCTATAATTTTGTTGGAACCAGTTCCCTTGGGGAAATGCGCTATTTCTAGCCAACCCGTCAGTCTGTCAGCGTAGGCCAAATAAACTTGTCCTTCGAGTTGAAAGAGATCAGCCACCGTCTGCTGGAAGGGGTACTCAGGGGGAGGGGTAACAATCATGACTTCTGGCGGTGAAGAGGGCGTGTGCAGGTTGCAGACATCACAGGAAGCTCGGCATTGTTCCAGGTCGCCTGCTATTCCAGGCCAATACACGGTTGCTCTTGCACGACGTAACATCGAATCTAGCCCTTGATGGCTGGCATGCAGGTTCCTTGCTACTTTATTACGTAATGAGTCAGGTACCACTAATCTCACTGCCCCCCCCTCATGGGAATATGTCACCATACTTTGTGCAGCAGCCAACCTGTCCCTTACGCTGTAGAAGGGTCGAAGACACTGTAGTTCTTGGGATTTTTACTTAGGCCAGTCCCCAGCACGGACTCTTGCAAGCAACAGCTGGTATACGGGATCATTATTTGCTGCGTCCATGACCATCTCTTCGTCCATTGTAATACCGTCATCTTGGCTCAATACAGCTACTGTTGCTACTGCTACCGCCGCGGAGATATCTTCTTCTTGTATGGTGTCCTCCTTATCTGGGACTGCCATTAGGGAGGGGTACCGAGATAGAAAATCGGCTGCTGAATTCCACTTTCCTGGCAGGTACTTTATTGTGAACTTATATTGCAGAGTCTTTTCTTTAAGGCGGAATAACCTTGGGTTCACCACATCTGTGAGGGCCCTATCCCCCAAAAGCTTCACTAGTGGGCGGTGGTCTGTTACGATAATGAGGGAGGGGCATCCCAACAGAAACAATCTTGCTTTCCGTAGACACCAGGCCACTGCCAAAGCTTCTCCTTCCACTGCTGCGTATCCGGATTCGGCAGCAGACAGGAGACGACTCCCACACAGAGCCAGCCGCCAACCCCCTTTGCAACAAAAAGGGGTCTCTAGGGAGGTACAACCACAGTACTGTTGCAGGACAACGAAACCTATACCTTCCCTACTCCAATCTGTGATTACTGCTGTAGGCCTAGTCTTGTCGTAATACCGTAGTCCATCCTTTGCCAGCCGACAAATAATATCTTGAGCCTGTCGGAACTTGTGTTGCAGTTGTTCGTCCCAATATACCTTCTTTCCTGTAGATTTCTTCAGTAGTTCCCGGAAGGGCTCCATGAGGGGCGCGGTGGCCAAAAAGGGTGCCAGCTGGTTGACGAAACCATACCAGGATCTGATATCCGTAACTGATGGTTGGGCTGGCATGGGAAAGTCTCTTATGGCAGCCAACCTTTCACTTGTAGGCTCATACGAGTCCCACCCCAGGTGAAAACCAACAAAGGTAGCCTCTCTCCTGCAAAATGAGAACTCTTCTGGTTTTAGGGTAATGCCTTTCTTCGCGCAGGTAGCCAGAAAATCAAAGGTGTGCCAAAAGGCTCCCTCAACACTTATGTCATGCAGAAGGGTGTCGTCTACACACTTGTACTTGCGAGGAATATCCATAATTGCGTCATCAAACCGTCGAGTGTAGGCATCGGAAGCTGCACAGTGGCCCATCGGGGTGCGACCATACTGGTACCTGCCCCATGGGGTTATGAAAGTTGTCAGTCTTCGGCTGTCCTCATCCAACTCCACCTGGTGGAAACCCCAGAACGCATCTGCAACAGTCTTATAGCCATCCTTTTTGGCCACTACTACCATTCTGGCGCACCACTCTGTGGCCTCCCCCGGTGGTACTGGCTGGATGATGCCCCTACGTACGTCCTCCTCCAGCTGAGCCTTGACTTCATCTTCCCAGTGCTTTGGGACCGCTGCAGGTGTGTGGCAAGCATAGGGTATGGCCCCGGTGACGAGGTGGATGCGGTGGGGTGGGCCCTCCATAACTGGGAGGGGTGACTTGGAGGTGTTGAAGGTTGTCGCCGAAAAACGTTGGAGTAGCCAATCTTGAAGTAAGGGAACGTTTTCTTCCAGCGGGGGGAATGGTAACACTGTCGGACGTGAGAGATCCACCTCCTCTACTGTATCAACGGTGGCAACACTGGCGAGATGATAGGGGAACGTAGCTGGGACTAGACCCAACTCTTTACACATTGACAATGACAAGTATAAATTTGTTGCAGAATTCACGAAGAAAATCTCCTGCATAGAGGATCGACCATTTAATGATACACAACACTTAGTTGCCCCTAAACACTTCAAACGAATGCCTGCAACATCTCTCAGCGTCTGCTGCTTTTCAACTTTCGCGGGGTCGAGGTGCAGCAGCTGCAACAGCTCGCTGCCAGCGACGCAAACCTGGGCCCCCGTATCGGCAACGGCGGTGGTGGGTACACACTCCCTCCCCCCCGGCACTGACACTGATACATTTAATAACGGTTGTCCTGCAACGGCGGTAGATGCAATCACTACAGCACTAGATACTTCTGGCAGGACCTTACGTTTGCCCCTACAGCATTTCTTCAAATGCCCCACTTTCTGGCAATTATAACAAGTAACACCTTTGGCCAAACACGAATTCTTATCAGAGTGCGAACTGCCACAGTTGCCGCACCTCGTTGGCGGCGTACGATGCACAGCACGGTGGATAGTGGCGGCTGCACACTCCCCCTCCTCCGTGACATTGGCTGCCTCGACTGGCGGATAACTTGCAATTTGGCGGGAAATTTTCCCGCTCTCACCTACATCCCTAACCGCAGCTTCAAATGCTATGCACTGTGCCCTGAGGGCGTCTACGCTATCATACCTATGATAACTTTGAAAAATTTCTCTTTTAAGCACTAAATTATTCAACCCTACCATCACTTTACGCAATAGCATATATTCAGACAGATCGGAATTACACTGTGGGCACTCGAACTTGCAATCTAGAGCTAACTGAGAACACCTTTGAAAATACACATTGATAGGCTCATCCGTGGCCTGAACATCATTAAAGAATTCGCTCCATAGCACTGCTTGGTTGGATGACCGTAGTACTAGCTTTTCAACGCTATCTAATGCCTCCTTGGGGCTCATACATGACCATTGGGCCGCTGAGAACTTTGCATCTAAAGCTCTCTGTAGAGCTGGCACACACAGAAGACGGATGTGCATGACGGCCTCCAAACTAGGCCACCTGTTCAGGTGAATCCAGCACTCCATAGACCGCCTCCATGTCCTGAACGCCGCTGAAGACATTTCCACATCACACTTCTCAGGAGCTGAAGCATTGGACACCCGTGGCACTCCGGCTACCGGCAGGTTAGCCACCTGGGTTTGCAGTGCAGTGATAGCTCGTTGCTGGGACATAATGGTGTCGCGGGCCTGACGAAGTGACGGAGTTGCGATGGCCCTCCTGGAGGGCGTTGCAAGACGAGGTCTAATAGGTGGTGCCATCCTGATCTACGCTCCACAGGCGTAGGTTCATATCTCACTGCGCCATCTTGGGGTCGAAGAAGAAGAGTCGATGACGATTCATTGTTTATTAATCAGATACCCAGATTACAAGTGCCTGCAACAGGCTCCGCACGTCTTTATAAATGCGCGGGAAAACATATCGTACACACGGATCCCACACTTACTTTTTCTTGTACTTAATATATATATAAACATTCTTTATGTTTATGTATATATTTGGGTATAGAAATATAGTAAGTTTCCTTTTCAGGTTTGTGCTGTGTGTGTGTAGTGTACGACAATGTCACCGCGTAGTACCAGGCCACCGCGGTTTCAAATCATGGGGCGCGGCCTCTCCCTTGGTCCCTCGGTCGTTCCTTCAGCTTCCGATAATTCGGCCGCCGTGGGGAATCGTCATCGCTGGAGTTTCTTCATTCATCTGTTTTCTCCGCTGTTCCTCCTTTCCTACGGGGAACTTGGACTCTCAGCGAAGGGAACGTGGAAGTTTAGATTGACTACGGTCTCTCTCTCTCTCCTCGAGGTCGTTCACCCTTTTACTACTACTACGTAGTATTGCGGAAGCTTCTTTCCCGTGCGGGTTGAGTTGCTATTCCGTTTTATTTGTCTCAATTATTTTCAATGAAATCTAATTGTATTTGTTAACTTTTCAGCTTTCTGTGGAGAAGTCTTCCCTTCAGGGTTCAGTGGAGAAATCTTCCCTTCGGGGTTCAGTGGTTCTTACTATTTGTGAAGATTCTTAGATGTACATAATTATAATTCTGTTATAATTCTGTTTTTGTTACAGTTCTCCGCCCTCCCCCTTCTCCCGTGAGTGTCAGTGGGGGAGGAGGGTGCATACTTAATTTGTAATTCTTATGTTTCTCTTCCCTCGGGGTTTCTCTTCGGAGTTCCTCCCGGGGGTATTTTTGTTAACTAATTATTTATTTTTCCCAGTTAACAATCCAGTTTTTCTTCGTTTGCCTAATGTGCCAACGAAGCAGAGCTGCCTTGTTTGTGCTTGGGGAGTCTGCTGTTGCTGCCGTCTCTCTAGGACATCGTCATGGGCGTGTTCCCTTCTCTTAGAAGTTCTCCCGTGACAACTGTCAGCTCTTTAGTTCATCTTAGAACGCTAGGAGGTTCGTCTCCAGGGATGGGTAACTTCCCTTCCGATGGAGGTTCCCTTCCCAGGTGGAGTTTTTCCCCTGCAGAGGGGGAACTTCTCATTCCTTAATAATTCCTGGTTGGGTTTTCCTGGTCCTCGGGCGGTTTTGCTCTTGGTGCTGAGCGACCGCTCTTGTAACCATGCTCATGGGGCTGAGCGGTTGCAAGGCCGGACCATGGAATTTCCTGTGACTATGCTCTTGGGGCTGAGCTGTCACACCTGCAGCTATGCTCAAGGGGCTGAGCGGTCGCACCTGCAGCTATGCTCAAGGGGCTGAGCAGCTGCAGGATCATCTGGTGTCCTCTCTCGTTCGTGAGGGAGGCCACTCATAAGGACTCCTCTTCGGAGGATTGCTCCTTATAGGTCAGCTTGCTGATCCAACGGCCTAAGGGGCGCCATCATCAGTGTCTTCTAGTCTCTTCTACGAAGTATTCTCTCTCCTTCGCGAGAGAGGCCAATCATAGAGACTCCTCTTCGGAGGATTGTTCCTGTTTAGACCAGCTGGCTGTTCGGGATCTCTCCGCAGTTCGCCATCTCCTAGACCTGCTGACCTGCCGTCTCCGTTCCTGGCTGCTGACTCCGGTCCCTTCGGGGCAAAGGGGCTTTCTCACTCTGTGAGTAAGTCCCTTAAGCGCCAGGTATCCCCTGCGCGCCAACGTTTTCCTGCGCGCTTGCAAGCGCTCGCCTACTGTTCCTGGTGTTCCTGAGACTTCCTTCCAGAGGAATCCTGTTCCAGTCCTGAGTTAGCGCACAGGCGCTCACCAGAACTTCCAGTGTTGATCGTCCCAGTTCCTGATCGTCCTGTCAGCTGTCCCTTCATTCTACCGCGCGTGCTCGTGCTCGCCAACGATCTTCTTACGCGCACTAGCGCTGACAACGATCTTTTGCGCGCTAGCGCTGACGATCTTCTTTTGCGCGCTAGCGCTGACGATCTTCTTTCGCGAGCGAGCGCTGACGATCTTCTTACGCGCGCAAGCGCCGACGATCTTCGAGCGCAGTCGATCTTCTTACACGCGCAAGCGCCGGCGATCTTCTTTGGCGCGCTAGCGCTGATGATCTTCCTACGCACGTAAGCTCCGACAATCGTCTGCGCGCAGGCTCCGATGGTTCACCGCGCCAACGATCTTCTTACGAGCGCAAGCGCCGACGATCTTCTTACGCTCACAAGCGCCAACGACCTTCTTACGCGCGCAAACGCCGACGATGTTCTTGCGCGCACAAGCGCCGACGATCTTTAAGCGCCGTCGATCTTTAGCGCTGACGATCTTCTTTTGCGCCCAAGCGCCGACGATCTTCAAGTGCCAACAACCTCGTACGTGCGCGCGCCTACATTTTCACGGGCTCTTCATTCTGTTCCTGCACGTCAATCTGATTCCTGCTCACCCTATGAAGTCTCGCTCGCACCCGAGAGTGTTTTCAACGGTCTCTCGCGTGCTATCCCTGGGTTTTTCCCAGCGCGCTCCCTTTACCAAGGTGAGACCTTCTCCCACTGCACCAATGGGAGAAACCCCACCTCGAGCAGGAGAATCGTACTGTGTTAGGGAGAGAAGAGCCCTCAGACTTCTTTGTTGGAGTTACGTATTCCTCCTAGGAGGGAATCGAAGGACTCTAAGAGTTCCCCCAAGTAGAGCCTTTGGGGACAGGAGATTTTGCTGCCGGTTCACCAGGAAGAGAGCAGCATGATTCAGAGCACGCCTTCTGGCAAGTCCTGACTCTGATGAGGCATCTCAACAAGTTCAAGGACTTAGAGACCCCCCCTCGTGAAGGCAAGGTTACGGTCCTGGACCAAGTCAATGGCACTCAGAAACCCTTTAAGGCCAGTGTGGCTCTGCCTTGGTCCCAAGGGGTGAAGAGTGCCAGAGATAAGGTCGAGGGCCAGCTTTCCCAGCTCGCCTCCTCCAGCCGTTCCTCTGCTGGTAACAAGCTCCTCCCACCTCGTGTGCAACAGAGGAGGTACTTTGAGATCATGGAGGAGCCTTGTTTAGCTCTCCCGCTCCACCACTCCGTGGAAGAGCTTACCAGGGGAGTCTCTCTTGAGAGACTCTCTAGCCGGCAGGTGACATTCTCGGCAACAGAGATCCTGAGTCAGGAGAAGGTCGCAAAGTGTGGCTGGATGTCTGGCTCGGGTCTCTGGGCGTCCTGCTGCGACCCGAGGATCTGTCCAAGGAGAGCACCAGGAAAGCCCTGGAGACCTTCCTCCTCTCAGGCAAACGTACCATCGAGTTCCTGGCCCACCAAGTTTCGAACTTGTGGGCAAACTCGATCTTGAAACGACGTGATGCGATGGCCGAGAGCTTCCACTCGAAGGTCCCAGCCGTGGATGCCTGCAAGCTCAGACACTCTTCCATCCTAGGAAAGAGTCTATTTGAGCCCAAGGATGTAGAACAGGCAGCTGAGAGGTGGAGGAAATCGAACCACGATTCTCTTCTTCAAAGGGCTCTTACATCTAAGCCCTACAAGCCTCCAGCACCTTAACAACCTCGCCAATCCAAGACGACGAAACCGGCAGTGGCAGCAAAGACGAAGGTGTCCAAGCAGTAGCCCTTTCCTGTCAAAGACAAGAAGGGAGGAAAGTCCTCCAGGGGAGGCAAGAATCCTAGAGGGAGCGGCCGAGGCCGCAAGCGCTAGGATTGGCAATCCCCCTGCATGTCCACCAGTGGGGAGATGCTTGCAAAGTTGGGCATTCAGGTGGCAGCAACTCGGGTCCGATTCCTGGACGATCTCCGTGATCAGTCAGGAATATCGCGTCCCGTTCATAGCATCTCTTCCTCCCCTGACAGCGAATCCAGTGTCGTTGAGCTCCTGTGCCATGGGATCAGTAAAGGGGCTAGCCCTTCAGGCAGAAGTCGAGACCATGCTCAAGAAGGATGCTCTCCAGGAGGTCGTCGACGGCTCCCCAGGCTTCTCCAGTCGACTCTTTCTCGTAAGAAGGCGTCTGGAGGCTGGAGACCCGTCATCGACCTCTCAGCTCTGAACAAGTTTGTCAAACAAACTCCGTTCAGCATGGAGACAGCAGACACGGTCAGACTTGCAGTGAGACCGCAAGACTTCATGTGTACACTGGATCTGAAGGACGCGTACTTCCAGATCCCAATCCATCCGTCTTCCAGGAAGTACTTAAGATTCAGCCTAGACAACAAGATCTACCAGTTCAAGGTGCTGTGTTTTGGTCTCTCCACAGCATCCCAGGTATTCACCAGAGTGTTCACCCTGATATCTTTGTGGGCACACAGGATCGGCGTCCGTCTCCTCCGCTATCTGGACGACTGGCTGATCCTGGCAGACTCGGAGTCGACCCTTCTTCGACACCGAGACAAGCTTCTGGGACTTTGCCAAGATCTAGGGATCATGGTAAATCTCTAGAAGTCTTCTTTGCTTCCATCTCAACGACTGGTATATCTAGGCATGATATTGGACACCAATCTCCACAAAGCCTTTCCATCAGACGACAGGATAGCAAGGCTGAGGAGGGTCGCAGATCCTTTCCTCAGACGAGGAGAGCTTTCAGCCCAATCGTGGTTACGTCTCCTAGGGCACCTTTCCTCCTTGGCCCGTCTGGTTCCAAACGGCCGCTCAGCATGAGATCCCTGCAATGGCGGCTCAAGTCCCGTTGGAATCAAGGCCACGATTCCCTGGACTTTCTGATCCCTATGGGTCCTGCGGAACGGACGGACCTTCAGTAGTGGGTGACGGACGGAAACCTTCGAAAGGGAGTGGATCTTCTCGTCCTCCCCCCGGATTTGATGCTGTTTTCGGACGCTTCAAAAGGAGGGGGGGTGGGCGGCACGTTCTGAACCACAGGATCTCGGCCTATGGTCAGAATCAGAAAAGTGCCTCCACATAAATCTGCTAGAAATGAAGGCCTTATATCTGGCACTTCAACAATTCCCACAGATCCTGGCAGGTCACTCCATGGTGGTCATGAGCGACAACACCACGGTAGTGGCTTACATCAACAAGCAGGGAGGTACCTTTTCACAACAGTTATCCCATCTAGCAGCTCGCTTCATTCCGGGCAAGAGGAATGTGCTCGCTGACAGTCTGAGCAGAGCATCGCAGATTGTGAGTACCGAGTGGTCTTTGGATCCTCTAGTAGCCAACAAAGTCCTGACTTTGTGGGGTTCCCCGACGGTGGACCTGTTCGCGACAGCCTTGAACTTCAAGCTTCCGCTGTACTGTTCCCGAGTCCCGGACCCCAAGGCACTCTGGCAAGATGCCTTCCAACAACGGTGGGACAACATCGACGTTTACGCCTTCCCACCGTTCTGTCTGATGAGAAGGGTGCTCAACAAGACCAGACTTTCGGTCAACTTGTCAATGACCTTAATAGCTCCCCTATGGCATCATGCAGAGTGGTTCCCGGACCTTCTGCAGCTCCTGACGGAACTCCCGAGAGAACTTCCTCCACGACACGAGCTACTCCAAGCAACCACACTGCATCATCTTCCACAAAACCGTAGCATCGCTTCGGCTTCACGCGTGGAGACTATCCAGCATCTCCTCACAGAGAGAGGCTTTTCGCAACAAGTTGCGGAAAGGATGTCTCGACACCTGCGAAAGTCATTTGCAGGGGTCTACCAGGCGAAGTGGAGAGTCTCCTGTGGTTGGTGTCGTGGAAGGGGTATCTCTCCTCTCGATGCCACTATTCCAGCATTAGTGGAGTTTCTTGTGTATTTGCGGGAAGAAATGCGCCTTTCGGTCTCGGCGGTGAAAGGCTATCGCTCAGCCTTAAGCTTGGCCTTCAGGCTGAAAGGAATGGACATTTCCTCCCCGCTGGAACTTTCTCTACTCATAGGAAGCTACGAGCTTACCTGCCCTTAGTCGGAAGTGAGACCTCCTCCATGGAACGTGGTTCGTGTCCTCAGGTCTCTTAAGAGACCTCCGTTCGAACCATTACGCCAGGCTTCTGATCGTCACCTGATTTGGAAGAAGATGTTCCTGCTCGCTCTGGCCTCAGCCAAGCGAGTCAGTGAACTTCATGGTCTCTCGTACGACGTCGCCCATTCACGGGGATGGGGGGAGGTAACGTCCGGGTTTGTCCCTTAGTTTGTTGCTAAGACTCAAAATCCTGGAGTTCCGGACCTACGGTTCGACTCCTTCAGGATTTCGAGTCTCCATTCTGTAACAGATGACCCAGACCATCCCCTACTGTGCCCAGTAAGGAGCCTGAGGCTCTATCTTGAGAGAACAGCTGCAGTTCGTCCTCGAGTGCAAGCCCTGTTTGTGAGCACAGGAAGGACGAAGAGGAGGGTCACGAAGAACACCATCTCAGCTTGGATTCGCAGCGTCATCCACCATTCTCTGAATCCAGACCCTCCTCAGTCACGTCGCCCTAGAGCACACGATGCCCGCCAGCCCTGTCCCCCGTGAAGTCCTACTTCTAAGCGAAGTGAATCAGTTTACCGGTGTGTGAGGGGGGAGGGGTAGCTAGCTACGCCGAAAGTAATACCCCATGTAAATAGCTAAGGTTGGTATGGTTAGGAAAAATACAAATTATCTCCGAATTTGTCATTTTATATTCCCATTAAATGTTATTTATCATACACTCCATTTTATCTTGCTATATTACTTTTATACATTTTGTTATTACCTTGTCACGCCCAGATATCACATAAATACTTGCTCTGGAGAAGTTTCCCATTCTGGTTCATTCATGTTTACTCTCTAGACTCCATTGCTTTTCCGTTAACCAATCCCGAATCCATACGTATGAAAGTTTGCACAGGGGGTTTAATATTTCCCTACCCCCACCTTCCAGCAAATATTTTTCCGTGGAAACCTTTGTCCAACTCAGATCTTTGTCAGTTCAAGTGACATCTTTTTGCGTATTTTACGATGGAAGTTTTAGAAAATTGTAACGACTGCAGTAATCCAAACTTGAAAGTATTTTGGTGAATTCCAATGTTGATAATTTTCTTAAATCTCGTAATGTAATAGCCCAACGTTTATAGTGTGAAATCGTGTTGGCTGCTAGGCCTTGTCCATGAAGGTGAATGAAGAAGGACATACAAAAATCCAAGGAGATTTCCGAAGAATTCTTCGCCTTGACAAAGGACACCCACTTCTTCAAGGAAGACTCGTATTGCCTTCTGGTAGACTTTATTTTGTATTCCTCTAGGAAGTTTAAGCACTTCTTCGATATTCCAAATCTTTTCTTCACAGCTAGTGAGAGAAAATCATGAGATGAAGGTCTTGGGTTTTCCTTAATGAAGCGAAGACAGTCGACTTCTGGACCTGCTGGGAGAGAACTGGGTCTGGCAGGGGGATTAGCTTGGGCTTCAGTTCCAGGATGAGAGGGAACCAATTGCTCCTCGGCCATTTGGGAGCCACTAGGGCTGCCGTTCCCTTGAAGGTTCTCAGCTTGGTGAGGACTTTCAGCAGAAGGTTGGTTGGACGGAACAGGTAAATCTTGGTCCACCTGTTCCAGTCCAGAGACAGGGCGTCCACTGCTTCCGCCTTGGGGTCCTCGTATGGGGTCACATAAAGAGGAAGTTGGTTGTTGTCGCTCGTCGCGAAGAGGTCGATTTGCAGTTCCGGGACCTGATGGGAGATGAAGGAGAATGAACTTGCGTCCAGGGACCGTTCCGACTCTATCGGGCTTGTCCGTGATAGAGCGTCTGCCGTCACATTGCAGAATCCTTGTAAGTGAACTGCCGAAAGGTGCCATCTCTTCCTGTCCGCAAGGCGGAAGATGGGTAATAGCACCCGGTTGAGATGGGGTGATCGTGAGCCCTGACGGTTGAGACATCTGACCACCACCGCGCTGTCCAGGGTGAGGCGGATGTGGATCGACGGACGAGGGGACAGTTTCTTCAAGGTGAGAAGAACCGCCAGGGCCTCCAAGATGTTGATGTGAAACTTCTTGAATAGGGGAGACCATGTTCCTTGAACCTGACGTTGGTGGAAGGGACCTCCCCACCCTTCCAGTGAGGCATCCGTGTGGATGGTGATCGACGGAGGTGGTGGTTGGTGAGGAACGGATCTTCTTAGGTTCTTTGTCTCCGACCAGGGTTTTAGGAGTGAACAAAGCCTGGTTGGAAGGGGTCTCTTGAGATCTCTTCGAGCGATGGATGCGTTTCGTCTCCAGACTCCTGATGCATCCTTTACCTGTGCTTTTAGCACTGGGTCTGTCACTGAGGCGAACTGTAGGGAGCCGAGTACTCGTTCCTGTTGTCGTCTTGAGATCCATTTGGATTTTAGAAGTCTCTTGACAGATCCCGCTATTTCCTTCCTTTTCTTCAGAGGGAGGGAAAGACGGTGTGACTGAAGATCCCAGTGGATTCCCAACCACTGAAACTTCTGAGCTGGAGACAGTCGAGACTTTTTGGTGTTGATTTTGAAACCCAGATGTGTTCCAGGAACTGGGTCACATTTTTGCAGGCACGCAAGCATTCTTCTGGCGATGTCGCCCAGATCAGCCAATCGTCCAGGTAGGCCATCACCTGGACGTCTTGAAGACGTAGCTGTTGGACGATCGTGTCTGCGAGCTTCGTGAAGATTCTTGGGGCCACATTGAGGCCGAAGGGCAGGGCCCTGAAGGCGTATTGTCTTCTTTGAAGCCTGAAACTTAGGTAGGAGGAAGCTTGATGATTCATTGGAACGTGCCAGTAGGCATCCACCAGGTCTATGGAGACCGTGTAAGCCTTGTGAGGCAGTAGGGCCCTTATATGTTGAAGGGTCAGCATCTTGAACTTGTTGTTCACAATGAACTTGTTGAGAGGGGATAAGTCCAGAATGACTCTGAGTTTGTCTGAGTCCTTCTTGGGAACGCAGAATAGCCTTCCCTGGAACCTGATGGACTTTACTCTCTTGATCACCTTCTTGTTCAAGAGTTCTTGAACATATTCTTCCAGAATGGGGGTTGATCGTTGGAAGAAATGATGAGAGACTGGTGGAGGTGATATCCAGCTCCAGCCCAGTCCTTTCTTGATGATACTGTGGGCCCTAGGATCGAAGGTCCAGCAATCCTGAAAGTGGCGGAGTCTTCCTCCCACCGGAAGCACTTCATTGCTTCTGGTTTCCCGAGGGCTTACCACCTCGGCCGCCTGCTTCTCTTCCTCCTCTCCCTCTGGAAGGACGTCGAGAGGAGTCAATGCCGGAGCCTCTAACTTTGGGGCGAAAGGTAGTGGTCTGCCTTTTGTAGGCTGGGGTGAAAACTGGTGATTGGGACACCACCAGCTGAGGGACCAATTGAAAGGTCTGTTGTGGCTGAGCCACTAATTGAGGGGTAGCGGGAGCCGGAAACTGGCGTTTAGCCTGACGCTGTTGGGGGCGTGACTTGTAAGGTTTCTTCTTAGGCTGGTGGCCCTCATCCTGAGAAGACTTCTTTTTGCGCGACAAGCCCCACTTATTGAGAAGGTTCCTATTCTCAGTGGAGGCTCTGTCCACAATCTCTTTCACCAGATCCACGGGAAAGAGATATTTGCCCCAGATGTTCGAGGAGATCAGTATCCGGGGTTCGTGTGTAACGGTTGCATCCGCAAACACGAACTCTCTACATGCCTTCCGAGCCTTGATGAAGCTATATAGGTCCTTCAACAAGGTGGCGAGGTGGGTCTTCGCGAGGACCATGTAGACGGTGGGGACCCGAGTATCGGAGGACATTGTCTCAAGGATCACCTGAAGAGACAGAGAGGCAGCCAGCCTCTCTTTTGTGTCCAATTCCCGACGGAGGAGGTAATCCGTGAGCTTGGGAAGGTTCTCGTTGAACTGACGTCCGGCGACGTCAGGTTCCAGCTTCCCAACTGAGAAAGTTAGCTGGATGTCCTTCCAGCTCTTATCGTCCGGGGGTAGGGCGAGGGAGAGAGTCCTACATTCCTCCAATGTAGGGCAGGGTTTGTTCTCCTCCACCGCCTTTAACACAGCGGTCAAGGCCTTTTCAGCAAAGGGGAAGACCATGGTGGGGGAAGCAAGAAATGACGGGTATTTCTTGCTTAGGGCTGGCACCTTTGAATTGGTGTAGCCCCTGCTCTTGAGGCAGTTGGCCAGCAGAGCCTGAGCCTTGGAGTGCTCTAGCACGATTACCTCCTTCGGCTCGGTCTCCTCCTTGGAGGATGGCTCAGACTTCAGACGGACGAAGCAGTCCGGATAGGCCTCGAAGCTAGGGTAGAATTCCACCTCTTCAAGGGGAACGGCACCTAGCTTAGCGTTAATCACGATGCATCCAGTGGTGTTAGGCATAAATTTTGCATGCCACCAGGGGTTCGTCACCGAGCACTCGGGGAGATCCTTGACGGAGATCTCCTTGGGCGCCTTTTTCAAGCCCAGTATCTCCTTCCTGATGTTTTCCTGCCCCTGGCGGAGCTTTTCATCCAGGAATGCCATTAAGACCTGGAGGGTATCCTGGGAACTTGCTTGGGCGGGTACTGGGGTGGCCAATGTAGAAGGAATTGGCTCCGAGGTCGCAACGGAAGTCACAGAGGGTGTACGGGCAATCTTGCCCTCAGAATCCGGGGACTCCACAAGGTCCTCTTCTTCCTCCTGACCCCCTTCCATGAGGGTCCTCTCGGTGTCATCGGAAACCTCCGACATCCTCTCCACCTCGTCGATGTGGCACTGTCGGAGGGCGGTCGAGACATCCGGCTCGACCGTTAGTTGGACACACGGGATCTCGTCCTTGGGGATGATGGCATCCGCAGATGCTTTAGGGAAGAGCATGGCTCTCATCCTCTCGCTTGGGAGATAAGGCCCCGTGGCGTTCTTTTGAAACCCATGCACCCACTTGCGCAGGGTCTCTGGGGCCTTGTCCTTAACCTCCGTAGACGGAGGGTTATCGAATGCCTCATCCAGCAGTTTCTTGCACACGGTGCAGACCATATAAGTCCGGGCGACGAACGCTGCAGAAGGCGCTCTCACACTTCACCAACTCCTCCTGTTAAAGAAAGAGGCTATGAGTACTTGAAGTCAATATGAAAGTGACCTAATTTAATCTTAGATTAGGACTAAGTTTAATTATTTATAATATAACATTCCATGTATAAGTTTAGGATAGTTAAGCTAGAAACGAAGGTAGGGAAGACACATACTTGTGTATCCTGCCCAGTCCATTGCCGTGACATCTCAACGTAACTAATTCCAGAGGGCTGAGTATGGCCTGGGAGGAAGAGGAACCCCCTGGGGGGATGAGCCAAGCTTAGTCTTCCTACAGAGAATTAGGAACGATGGGAGGGAAAAACCGAGTTCATTCAGTTAATTGAGAAGGAGGGGTATGCGAAACCCTCTTCTATAGGATAGGTCCTGGCAAAAGACTGCACATGGATGCACAGAATATGCTGGAAGATTGTTTACTGTACAACTATACACAATAGTTTTCAGTTTAGGGTATCTCAATACCATAAGAGTACTGGCTATTATCCATAGCTGCACAATAATCCCTGCCGGCACCAGGCCGGCAGGAGTAAGGAGTGACTGTCCACTATAATGTACCTGAGTGTCGCCGGCATGCCGGGGCCCGACCGGCGCCGGCGGATCTTCATCAGAAAGGAACCCTTCTAAGCCAGCAGTCTAAGTGGCAAGGAGAAAGGGTGACGCTATAAGGTGATGGCAGCACGCCGGCAGCTCCGACAGCCGGCAGGCAACCAGCAGCGGTATACCAACAAGGATACTGACATGACAATGGTACTGGTAGAGGATGAGCGCTGGCAAGCCCCCCCCCCTCCCCGGCGACAAGTCAGCAGTGATATACCCACACTGTCTGCATTTAATGAGACAGGTAGGAAGTCGAAGTTACTACCGGCAGGCGCCGGGAGAGGGGCGGCGGCAGTGGATCAGCACTGACAGAGAGAGAGAAAGATAGGAGGGGGAAGGGGGAAAGGGTAACTCAGTACCCAAACCCTTCCGCCTCCGGAAGGAGTGTTCAAATGAAAGGAGGGTTGAGGTCTTTCATCCGGCGGCTAGTTGCCGGCGGAGGCTAGGTTGCTGGTGGCGGCCCAAGAAAGGGCCGAGGAACACTCAAGAGGGGGAGGTCCCCCGCTGGCAGACCGACCAGCAATGGCAACCCCATAGATCGACTATAAGTGGGAAGTGTAGCAGAACGGACTAGCCGACGAGGGGACCGGGCCGGGCCTACAGGTCGCCGGCACACGGCGGTAATGTAGGCCGGCGGACAGGGGTGTGATGGCAGGCCAACACAAAGGGATAGAGTGGGGAGGGGGAGAGGGTCCCAAGAGGAAGGGGTTGCAGGAGGGCTGAAGTCCCCTATTGCATACCCCATGGAAGGGGATTCTGATCAGGGCTATCCTGTCTAAGCCGGAAGAGTACATTCTCCAGCCTAGGGTAGGATAGCCCAGAGTAGGTACAGCACTGGTGTCCTGTCCTGAACTATAATGAAGCAGAATCCCCATTGGCTAACTAACCTAGGCTAGGAGAACCTGTCTCCCAGGCCAGGAAAGGCAGGGGAAGGACAAGTCGCTAGGCCACAGGGAGGAGGGGTCGTAACCCAACCAAGTGTGGACTAGGGGGCAGGGCTAAGCCCTCCCCCTTCATTCTCCAAAGGACCAGAAGGGGAGTACATTCCCCTAAAGGAGGGATGGAGGCGAACGACTGATACTCTAAGGGTCTGTCCCAAACTCAAAGTATGATTTTCGTTATATAGCGCTGAATGGCCTTTGATGCCCCAGTGCTTGGCTTAATGCCTAAATCCTATATTCAATTCAACCAAACTCAAAGTGCACATCTATGGCTAGGAGAAGGGGCAGAAGGGTCCTAGCCTAACCTATACGACAGTATCGAGGATAGGGAAGCTAGGGTGTAGCCTAGGCTACCTCAGAGGGAGGAGATTACCTAGATGGGTAACCTAGGGGGGGGGAATGATGAAGCATATAAGAGCCCTAGCATAGGTTAGGTGCCAGGGAGACGACTACCAATATCGAAACCCCTATATACTTCCCCGGAGGCGAAAAATCATGTATGCAATCACTGAATCTTGTATGTATAAAGCCTGAATCTTCATTTCACTCATAACACTAGGAACACTATCATATCATGCAAAAGTTAAAAATGATCACTTAGGCATCTTGCCTAGGGGCTATGCCAGCAGGCTAGCTTAGGGTTCGGCTAACATGATCGCCGAAGGCGAATACTAAAAGCATAATATAACTAATTCCCAGCAATGAATACTAACTAATAGAATCATAAGTTAAGGGACCGGGAACGTTGCTCTGGCTAACTAAATAAAGCATGCTAGGCGAGCAACAGCGTCTCAACATGATGCCTCTGGTGAAGGTACAGCTCCGCCACAAAACACAAGATTTAAGGAAAAGTAATCGTTACTTTACGGCTGGAGCTTATTTAAACAATACAAGAATATGGTACTCAACATTTCAGAAGAAGGCGAGGCCGAAGATTGCGACATGATGCAGAAAATAAGCGAAAGCTGGGAAAACACAACTCCTTGGATGTGCTACAGGAAGTGTAATGGATTTTTCGCGGATGGATGTGACGTCGGCCAATATGGCGGTCGTTTGTTTACATCGCTAGGTACCATAACAGTAGCGTAGGAAGAGAGTGTTTGGAACGACTCCTCCCATAATTGCCACTCTACCCCCTCGAAGCGTAAACGCTATGTGGGGTGAAGCTAGCTATGCGGCTTGTCAAGCATACGTCCCCTGTTAGTATACGATATCCTAAAGGGAAACCTTATGGGTACTCGCGCCAGAAGTTAGTATTCTGTGAAACCTTTAGTTTAATTCTCTGGGAATATCTACTGTAGTCAAATATACCCCTAGGAAGCTACTGAAGGAACCTTCCATCAGCACGTCATGGCTTGAGCCTAAATAAATATATATATATATATATATATATATATATATATATATATATATATATATATATATATATATATATAT
>NC_090731.1:94741240-94743740 GCF_036898095.1 Palaemon carinicauda | reverse complement strand
TTCGCTATATCAAGAAGGACGAGGCGAACATTAGAAAGACGGCTGCAATCACCTTTAGCAGATCAGCGAAGCGAGTCGTTACAACGCATAATAAAACGATCGTACGCATGGAAGGTGCTTTAGCTGTGTGGATTGCCGACTGCCGGAAGAAGAACATAGCCTTGGATATGAACACCATCCGAACAAAGGCTTTGAGCTTGTATCAGAATTTTGCTGCAAAGGAACTTCAAGACGACGATGGCAACCATGCTGAAGAAGATGATGATGCAGATGATCCTCAACCAGGGACATCCACTGATTCCCAGCCTCAGAAACAACGTTTTTCCGCCAGCAAAGGATGGTTCGCGAAGTTTCAGAAACGCTTCGCCCTGAAAAGCGTTTCCCTGCATGGCGAGGCTGCTTCGGCTGACACTGCCGCTGCTGAAACTTACGTGAACCAGACGTTCAAGAATATTATCGCCGAAGGTGGATACAAGCCGGAACAAGTCTTTAATATGGATGAGACCGTCTTTTTTTGGAAGAGAATGCCGTCGCGAACTTTCCTGTTCAAAGAGGAAGCCAAAGCCTCTGGCTTTAAAGCATTCAAGGATCGCGTTACCCTCGTGATGTGTGGCAATGCTGCTGGATTTTTGCTAAAGCCAGGGCTTATTTATAAGTCGAAAAATCCTCGCGCTTTGAAAAATAAGAATAAGAATCTCCTTCCTGTGTACTGGATGCATAATCCAAAAGCATGGATTACGAAGATGCTGACCTCCAACTGGTTCCACCAGTGTTTCATCCCGCAAGTCAATGAATATCTCGTAGAGAAGGGCTTGCCATTCAAGATCCTTCTCCTCATGGATAATGCTGGTGGACACGCAACTGACCTGTCGCGTGAGGGGGTTCAGGTTGAGTTCCTGCCACCCAACACCACGTCATTAATTCAACCGATGGACCAGGGGGTTATCAGGGCGTTCAAGGCCCTCTACACGAAGAATACCTTGGCGGACCTCGTTGCGTGTGTGGATGCTGCCCAAGATGATGAGGATGAAGATTTTAACTTGAAGGCGTACTGGCGGCAGTACACCATAGCCACGTGCCTGAAGAATATTCAGAAGGCACTTATAGAGATGAAACCTGCAACTGTGAATGCGAGCTGGAAGAAGTTGTGGCCCGAGATTGTTTACGACGACGAGGGATTTACACCTGCTGAAATCCAACACTCTGCAGTACGCAAATCTGTGCAGTTGGCTGCGATAATTGGAGGTGACGGGTTTGGCGACATGACGACTGAAGACGTCGACGAGTTGTTGGACTGCCATTCCCAGCCCCTAACTGACGCAGACCTCGAAGACCTGACGAAATCGGCAAGCGAAGAAGAGAGTGAAACCCAGGAAGAGACCCAAGAAAATGTCGAAAGAAACGGGCTTAACACTAGAACGGCTTGCCAAGGTCTGCAACCATATAAAGGAGGTGAAAGAAATGTTGCAAGAGTGGGACGAGGATATGGTTCGGTCGATGCAATTCTGCAACAAGGTTGATGACATAATGACTCCCTACAAGATGCTCTTAGATCGAAAAAAGAAGCAGCGGCAACAACTTCCGATCACAATGTTCTTCCAGCCTCGCAAAAAAGAGCCAGTTCCTCCTGCTACTACGCCTTCGGAAGAAATTGAAGAAGTTGAAGAGGTGTCCCAGGAAAAGACACCTCCGTCTGAAGAGACGTAAAATACTACCTGGCTGCACAGTAGAACACATCATCAGCTTCATCATCATCATTTCTACTGTGCAGCAAATTCATCGCCATCATCATTCAAGTTTTTCTTGAACTTCTTTCGTGGTGAGTACAGTAACAATCTTTATTTTTTACTTTAATATTCTCACATTCTAACATTTGTGCCTGTGTTATAGTTTAGCACTGTATGCATTAAGTTAAAGGGAAGGTTTTAAAAGTCTACATGTTGTAACCTATCATATTTTTTTTGTTTAAAAATTTACATTTACGTACGTAAAACAATCTCTCTCTCTCTCTCTCTCTCTCTCTCTCTCTCTCTCTCTCTCTCTCTCTCTCTCTCTCTCTCTCTCGTAAATTGTTTTCCTGCTTTGCTACGTACAGTATGTACTGTATGATTTTATATAGATACGGTAAATTATATTTGTACTAATAACATATTTTGTAAATGCTTTTACTGTAAATATCATTATTTATCACTTTCATCATGCGCGTTAAATGCCTTCTTTGTTCTGAGCATGGTTGTTTACTGAGCGTACATTTCTTTATGACGCCGTCGTTTCAGGCAGCGTCATAAAGAAAAACATTTCATTTGGAAGTCCTAAGAAATATAAAGTGAAACATTGGTAATAAAAAAATCAACATACTGTATAATCAATATAATCGATGCAAAAACTAACCTATACATATATGTGTACACTAAATGAGTTTGTTTCTTACTTATGATCAGAGATGAACGTAAACAAAACATTGGTTGCCATTTTTTATCGTGCTTTTTAGGTGTTTAGG
>NC_090731.1:94674467-94719467 GCF_036898095.1 Palaemon carinicauda | reverse complement strand
GAGAGAGAGAGAGAGAGAGAGAGAGAGAGAGAGATTTTATTTAAAGAACATGTTAATGCTATGTTTAGAGAAACAGAAAAAGAGAGAAGTCTTATTTAAAAGAGTTTGTTAATGCTATCTTGGTTTTCTTTGCTTCACTTTTTTCTTTCTTTCTGTTCATCACTATGGCCCTTCCCACAAATGATCGTTGGCAACAATCTCTTTGTCCTTTATCCCTATCAACAAAAGGTGTTCTATCTCTTCCAGGGTATTGCTACAATGTCTTGTAATAATGGTGATCCCCTTCGATAGTTGATCTGCTTTAATGGCTGCCTTCAGCTTGATGATCCTCGAGATCATAGGCCTATTCCGGCCATATTGTTTAGCCATACAGTATCACTCACATGCACACTGCTCTCATGTTTTTCTATAATTTCTTGCTTCAATTCTAATGAAAGAATTGCCTTCTTCCTGTACTGAAACTTAGCTTCTTAGGCACCATGATTATAGGTAAAATCAAAAACAAAATGTGAGAAAAGGAAGAAAATAAGCACTTTTAATAACAGACCAAACAGACGACAACCACACGATACACACAAGAACAGAAAACTGAGCACTCGACGCTCAATGGCGTAATATTTACTTCCTATGTTGGAGCAACACTTCGGATGTCGAGGACTGTCGTCAGTTTGATAGCTCACCCCTCGGGGAGAAGCATGCCGACGGCCATGGAAGGTCAGATCCCAGAGGGAACCAACCCCAAAGATCAACAAATGCAAATATACAGCAGCATAATGATAAAATACATACAATGTCCGTCCCAGAAAGGCTAGGATATAAAGAGAGGTGACGACATGGAGTTGCAATACTCATGTATCAAAATAAATGCCACGCTGTCAGAAACGGCGGCTGCCGTCCGATCGAGAAATCTCAGCCTAGAAAATAATGCTAGCCCCTTTGCTAATCCAATCGCAAAGGAGTCTTTTGACACTGGATTCCTGGTCAGGGGAGGGAGAGATGTTATGAACGGGACGCGATATTCTGAACGAATCACGGAGATTGTCCAGGGTTCGGCCCCAAGTTGCTTCCACCTGTCCGAGCAACTTTGTAGGCATCCCTGTACTGGTGGACAAGCAGGGGGAGTGCCTATTCTAGCATTAGCGGCCTCAGCCGCTCCCTCTACGATATTTTCCTCCCCTAGAGGACTTTGTACCTTTCCTGTCCTTGGCAGGAACGGGCTTCTTAGACACCGTTGTCTTCGCTGCTGTTTTGTTCATCATGGTCTTGGCTGGACGGGACTGCTGAGGAGGTGGTGGTTTATAGGGGTTGGAAGTCAAAGCCCTATGGAGGAGGGAGTCCCAGTGGGACTTCCTTCATCCTTGATCTCTCAGCAGCATGTTCCACGTCCTTAGGCTCAAATAGATAGGATCCCTCTAGAGAGGAATTCCTGAGCCTGGTGATCTTGGCAGTTGGTGGAATCTCTCAGACACCGAGTCCTGACGTTTCAGAATGGTATTCGCCCATAAGTTTGAAACTTGATGGGCGAGAAACTCTATCGTGTGGGTGCCTGAGAATAGCCAAGTCTCTATTGCTTTCTGGTACGTTCCTTGTAGAAATCCTCAGTTTGTACCAGGATTCCCAAGATCACTAACCAAACATCAAGCCATGAAGTAGCCTGCATGGCGTACTTTGTGACCTCCTGATTAAGGATCTCGGTTGCCGAGAATGAGACCTGTCGGTTGGAGAGTTTCTCTAGAGACACCCTCTTAGTGAGCTCTTCCATGGAGTGACCCTCTTAGTGAGCTCTTCCATGGAGTGATGGAGAGGAAGAGCTGGATGAGGCTCGTCTAAGATCTCGAAAAACCTCCTCTGCTGGAGACGAGGAGGTGGGAGAAGCTTAGTGGTAGAGCCTGAACGTTGGGAGGAGGAGAGCTCAGAGAGCTGTAGGATGATCTTAGCCCTGGCACCCTTCAGCCCCTGCACCAGGAAAAGGCTGCACTGGTCTTAGAGGGCTTCTGGGTGCCAAAGACATAGTCCAAGACTGTCTTTGCCCTCTCGTGGGAGTATCGCTGGGTTCGTAAACCCATTGAGAACCCTCATTAGAGTCAGAACCTGACAGAATGCATGTTTCGACTTTCTGCTCTCCTTCCCACGTTGGACTGGCAGCGAAGTCTCCTTCCACCCCCCGAGAATTCTTCTTGGCGTTTGTCACAAACTTCCCTCGAGTAACTGGCTGCATCTGTTGGCTTAGAAGTCCCTGAAGAGGACTTCGGAAGAGTCTTGAAGTCCTTAGGTTCCTTCCAAGGAAGGAGGTAGGACTTAAGCATTGAAGGCCGGATTGTCAGGTGCCTCCTGACTTCCATCAGTAGTGGAGAACTCTCCGTGCAAAGGAGAAACTTCCTCCAAAGGTGGAAGAGAGGAAGCACCTTCCTCACGCAACTCCCTCGGCAGAGGTGAGGTAGGAGAATGTCCGGTAGATGATGCAGGAGGAGCAAGCTTCAATGGCCTATCAGGAGTCGGCTTTATCCTCGGGGAAGTGACCATGTCAGAGACTCCACGGTTCCTTTTCATGGGAGAAGCAGCCGTGGTTCCTTGCAGTAGGTCTGCTGGAGCTGTAAGATGCTCTGAAGAGCTGGCAGACAGAGCAGGCTTCAAGGCTTGCACCACTGCTCTGACCATAGCACTGAACCACGGCTGCTGACTAACTGATGCACTGTCAGACATATCCCCTGAAGGGAAAGGGCCGAAAGTCCCCTGCGAGATGTCTCTGCTGTTGATGGGTCTACCTTAGAGGAAGGCAGCTTCGGGATCCTGAACACTTCTGTGGAGACTCCTTCCCCTTTCCCCAGCAGTCGTGCTGTAATGGTCTTCCAGGAGGGAATGAGGCGATGGTGACCTGTCAATTCGATGTTCCCTTCTAAGAGCTTGTAGAACCTGCTCATGGCCATGGCGCAAGTGCGCCATGAGCGCTGGCGCATTGGCGAGCGCTAGTGGGCCGGCGAGCGTTGATGGGCCGGAAGGCGATTGTGAACAGAAGAGCGCCGGCACACAGGAGAACGCTGGCGCGCCGTAGAGCTTTGCTCAGGATGCTGGTGCACAGATTTCAGAGAATGTGCAGGAGAACGCTGGTGCGCAGTACGGCACTGCGCTGGAGGATGCTGGTGCGCAGTTTCCGCTGAATGCGCAAGAGAGCGCTGGCGAGCTGGAGGGTGCTGATGAGCTAGAGAGAGCTTTGGAACACGAGAGTGCTGATGCGCAGTGGAGCACTGGCACTTGGGAGAGCGCTGGCGCTAAGGAGCGCGCTGTTGGTTGGAGAGCACTGGTGAGCCGGAGACCGAGGCTGAGCATGAGAGCGATGATGTCTCGGGGAGCACTGACAAGCTTGAGCTGGAGAGAGCAGTTGCACTGGCAATCGTAGGTTGGTTGGAGAGCGCCGGCAGTTGGGAGATCGCTGGGGCATTGGAGGGCCCTGAGGACAAGCAGGAGAAGGCTGGCGATCAGGCAAACATCGAAGCGCTGGAGAGCTAAGACATTCTGGAAAGCGTTGAAATGCAGGCTGGAACTGATGTGCTGTTGGAGAGCGCTGGTGCCCTGCAAGGCACTGCCGAGCTGGAGAGCGTTGGCGTGCAGTTGAACGCTTAGGAAGAACATCCGGAGGATGTACATGAGACAGGAACGGTGATGGTAGGTTGGCAGGTCGGCTGGAAGGTCGAACAGGAACAGGAATGCACCCTTTGGAAGGGCAAACATCCATCGATGGGGATCGCGAATGATCCAAAGAAGAGTCAAGGGCTGAAGTCAGAGGACTAGCGGCAGCATCATCAGGAGAAGGACCAGGGACAGGCAAAGGTCGAGGGCCAGAAGAGGATTGAAGCGGAGGTTCTTCTGCAGGGAACGGCTGCGAAGACGAGGCTGAAGAGCCAAAGAGGGGCCTTTTCACCAATGGTGAAGGGCCACCTCTAAGGCAAAGCGGAGGCCGAGCTTTGTGACAGAGATGCCCTCTAGGGGCTGTTGTATCAGCAACCTGACCTTGAGCAGCAGTTCTCCGAAGAGGAGTCTTCATGAGAGAACTCCCCCAAGTGGGAGAAACACTCACATGAGAACGACAATGGATTTAGTTTCCCCCTCCAAGGATGAACAGGAAAGGGGGAAATGTAATCAGCAACAACAGCTGGAGAGTTTGGAGGGGCAGGGGAGTCGGCAGTGGCCACAGAAGATGCCTCTGACACCACACCAACGACGAGTCAGAGGATCCACCTCCAAAGTCAACGACGGCTGCAAACTCTCACCGCAGGAGATAAATTGCAGCAAGGGGTCCTTGGAGGGCAGATCCTAAAGACCCAGGGACAATTACACCTGTAACAAAGAAGACATAGACAAGGCCTTACCGGGGGAGAGATGTGGAGCCGCTTTGCTAGGGGAAGCAACACGATCTCTCGAGGACTGGGTTTGGCCAAAAATTAAAGGGTCTATGCTACTGCTCGACAGTCTCTCGGAAGACGCTGAACGAGCAGGAGCTTCGGAGGAAGGTCAGGAGGTGGAAGAAGAGGTCTTGGGTTTTTTCTTTCCTCCAAAGGGTTGATTGATTGATTGATTTAAGGTTTTCTGGCATCCTGACAGCTAAGGTCATTGACGCCGATATCATTTACTTTATATAAAAATTAAAAGAATATTCAATTAAAACCATAAAAGTTGAATGTCATTATAAAAGTTAAATAGTTTTCCCAAGACCTGCTTCTGAAATAAATCTAAAAATGCCGCTCGTATAGGACACATCATGTCCATGAATCTTGGCAAGGATGAACCTGCCATTCTTACCTCGAGCCTCAAACAGATGTCTATTTCTTAAGTTATTAAAATCAGGGCATTCGGTCAACAAATACCTCACTGTTAAAGGTACTAAACAGTCATCGCAATAGGGTTGGTGTTGGCCCTTCAGCAGAAACTCGTGCCTCAACCGAGTGTGACCAATACGGAGACGACAAAGAGTCGTCTCCCATTTTCGAGGCATCATGTTATACCTCCAAGGTGATATGACATTTGTTACTTCTCTCATTTTATTACCATCTAGACTATCCCAGTGCTGGTGCCATTTATTACAAACCAATTTCTTGATGTAAGGTAGAAAATCATTACATGGAATGGGATACCTTCTTGGTGGCAACTCGGATGCCGCATTCTTCGCCAGTAAATCTGCCTTCTCATTCCCAGACACACCTACATGTGCTGTAACCCAACAAAATCAAACTGTTATACCTCTGCATCCAATAATAAAAAGCCATTCTAAAATCTTTAAAACTAGAGGGTTACTAGAATTAAAAACTTCTAAAGCTTGAAGAACACTCCTTGCATCACTAGAAATTGTAAAATTACCCTCCTTTTTCAAAGCTATTTTCTCAATAGCGGTTAGTATGCCATACAGCACGGCAGTAAAATGGAGTTTTTATAAAACAAAGTTTTATGATTACTTACCAGGCAGTTATATATATGTAGCTTAGTCTCTGACGTCCGGCAGAATTTTTCAAAAATCGCGGCAACCGCCGTGTGGTGGTTGTGCGGTTAGGTGGTTAACAACCTTTCCAGGGTGGTACTTGGAATCATTCCCGTTTTCTGTTCCTCAGATCATCTTTGCCCGACCTGTCTCCTGAGGGGAGGCGGGTGGGCCTTAAAATATATATATAACTGCTAGGTAAGTATTCATAAAACTTTGTTTTATCATAAAAACTCAAATTTTATGAATAGGACTTACCTGGCAGTTATATATATATAGCCGATTCACACATTTGGAGGAGGGTGACAGACAGTAACCATCGTTGGGAAAACAACAAAAAGTTGTAGGAGAAAAACACCTTGATTCCTTACCTGCTAAGGTAGCAGACTTCAAAGGTTCCTGCCTCTTGAGTCGCTTTCCCTTAGGAGTGTCAGCCAGGAGTGGACCTGTCATGCTGAAAACAACTCAATCGAGTCTGTCAAACGGGGTGAGACCAACAACTTGACTAGACTTCAGAACTACCTTTGCCCCTTTTTTTTTAAAACTGCAACCTTACTAAAACTAACCACCTAACCTTGCAGAATAGATATAAACTATCTAGCTAGACTGAGCGTACTGTACCACAAGTCAAGTTCCTCAGACAACCATAAAAACACCAGCCCAAACACAGGTATACAAAAGCTAAGGTTGAGGGGAGGTAGTAACTCCTTTGCCCAAGGTGTAACACCTTTCATAATCCACTCTTACCTCTGAGGTAATGAGAGGCGAACACAGAGTTGCTTCTCCAGAACGTTGCATCCATAATCTGCCTAACTGACATATTCTTACGATATGCCAGCGAAGTAGCAATAGCCCTCACTTCGTGAGCCCTTACTTTCAAAAGGCCGAAGTGCTCCTCCTCACAGAAGAGGTGAGCTTATCTTATAGTCTCCCTCAGGAAGAATGACAATGAATTCTTTGATAGGGGCTTTTGCGGATCTTTCACTGAGCACCATAAGGAATTAGATGCGCCTCTAACATTCTTAGTGTGAGATAAATAAGCTCTAAGGGCTCTAACTGGACAGAGGAGCCTCTCCTGCTCTTGACCCACTAGATTAGTGAGGTTAGGGACCTCAAAAGTCCTCGGCCAGGGTTTTGATGGATTCTCGTTCTTGGCGAGGAAGTCAATCCTATAATTGATGGATTCTCATTCTTGGTGAGGAAGCCAATCCTCAAAGCACATACCGCTCCATTCTGATTGAAACCCACTTGTTTCTCAATAGCATGGACCTCGCTGATCCTTTTAGCTGTGTCCAGAGCCATCAGGAAGAGGGTTTTCTTCGTAGCATCTCTAAGAGAACCTTGTGAGATGGGTTTGAACTTCTTGGTGCAAAGGAACTTCAGAACCACATCCAGATTCCAAGCTGGGGGCCTTAACTGAGCCTGCTTAGTTGTCTCAAAAGTCTTTACGAGGTCTTGCAAGTCTTTATTCTGAGACAAATCTAAGCCTCTGTGCCTACAGACAGCTGAGAGCATACTCCTATACCCTTTAATCGTGGATACGGCTAGTTTAGCATCCTGTCTGAGGGATAACAAAAAAATCCGCTATTTGGCTCACAGAGGTAGCGGTTGAGGAAACTTTGTGCTGCCTACACCAAGCTCTAAAGGTTTCCCACTTAGATTGGTAGACCCTTTGCGAAGAGACCCTCCTCGCTCTGGTGATAGCTCTTGCAGGTTGCGCAGAAAAACCTCTCGCTCTGACAAGCTTCTCGATAGTCTGAAGGCAGTCAGTCTTAGAGCGAGGGGGTTTTGATGATACCTCTCGAAGTGGGGCTGTTTGAGAAGCTTTGGACTTGTAGAAAGGCTTCTTGGAAAGTCCACCAACATCTCCACCACTTCGGTGAACCATTCTCTTGTTGGCCAGAATGGAGCTACTAGGATCATTCGTCCTGATTCGAGGAGAGCGAATTTCCCAACGACCAGATTGATGATCTTGAACGGGGGGAACGCATATGTGTCCATCCCCGTCCAATCCATCAAAAAGGCATCTACTGCTATTGCCTCCTCGTCCGGGACTAGGGAGCAGTAGTTGGGGATCCTCTTGTTTTGGTGGGAGGCGAAGAGGTCTACTAAAGGTCTCCCCCATAACTTCCACAGACTCTGACAGACCTGTGGGAAGAACTTGTCCTTTCCTGCTGAGCATGTCTGCTCTTACATTCCTCTGTCCCTGCACGAATCTTGTTAACAGTTCTATCTTGTTTTTCTTTGACCATAGAGGGAGCTCCTTTGCTGTTTCGAACAGAAACAGAGAGTGAGTTCCCCCTTGCTTCCTGATGTAAGCTAGAGCCGTGGTGTTGTCCGAGTTGACCTCCACTATCCTCCCTGACACTGAGTCTTTGAAGGCCTTTAGTCCTAACAGAATGGCCATCAACTCTTTCCTGTTGATGTGCCATCTGGTCTGACTCTTTTCCCAAGAGCCTGAGACCTCCTTGCTTCCTAGTGTTGCTCCACATCCTGACTCCTAAGCGTCTGAGAACAACACTAGGTCTGGGTTCTTCCTGTACAGGGAGATTCCTTCTCCTAACAATGCTGGATCCAGCCACCAAATCAGATGATCCTTGACTTCTGCTGGAATGGGGAAGGAAAAGGAGTCTTCCTGAATCTTCCTGTTCCACACTTTTGATAGGAAGTGTTGAAGAGGTCTGATGTGCAGTCTTCCCAAAGTGACAAACTGTTCGAGCGAGGAGAGGGTTCCCAGCAAACTCATCCACTCCCTCGCTGAGCCCTTCTGTCTCTTCAAGAATTCTCGAACCTTCTCGAGGCACCTGGTCTGCCTCTCTTGGGAGGGAGAAGCCCGAAAATGAACCGAGTTCAGAACCATCCCCAAATAAAGAATAATCTGACTCGGTTCAGTCTGAGATTTCTCCCTGTTGATGACGAGACCCAGTTCTTGAGCCATCATGAAAGTCTTTTGTAGGTCCTCCAGACATTTTTCTTTCGACCGCAATCGTATCAACCAGTCGTCCAGATAAAAAGATACTCTTATCCCCTCTTGATGAAGCCACCCTACCACGTTCACCATTACTCTGGTGAAGACTTGAGGAGCAGTGCTGAGACCGAAGCAAAGGGCCTTGAACTGGAAGCACTTGCCCTGGATCATGAATCTCAGGTATTTCCTTGAAGTCGGATGGATGGGGACGTGAAAATAAGCGTCCTGTAAATCCAGAGACAACATCCAGTCTCCTGAACATACTGCTGCCAGCACCGACTGAGTTGTCTCCATGGTAAATTTTGTCTTTTCCACAAAGATGTTCAGAGAGCTGACTTCCAGAACGGGTCTCCATCCACCCGAGTTCTTGGGTACCAGAAACAGGCGATTGTAGAAACCCGGGAGGATAGTTCCAGAACTGGTTCTATCGCTCCCTTTTCCGGCATCTGGTCGACCAAATCCAGAAGGGCCCTTTGTTTCACTGCATCCGAGTACTGAGCCACTAAGGCTAGAGGAGTATTTGAAAGCGGAGGCTTCTTCAAAAGGGGGATCTTGTATCCCTCCTTGATGACCGAGAGGGACCAGGCGTCCACCCCTCTTTTCTTCCATGCCTGCCAAAAAAGTGACAGTCTTGCTCCTATCGTTGTTTGGAGGACTTGCACTTCATTTCTTGGAGCGGGATCTAAACAAACCTCTATTCGTCCTTCCGCTCATCTCCTGCCTTCTTCCTCTGAAGTCTGATCTCGAAGGAGCTCTACCTCGAAAGGGCTGTTGGAATTTCCTCTCCTCTCTCTTCAGAGACGAAGGAATGACTGGCAAAGGCTTCCTAGCAGAGCGCGATATGAGGTCTTAAGTGGCCTTTTGCGCAAGCGAAAGGGTAATGTCCCTGACAAGGGACTCAGGAAAGAGATTTTCTGAGAGGGGGGCGTAAAGGAGCTCAGACTTCTGCGCAACAGTCACTGATCTAGAAGCAAAAGAACATAACAGGGCCCTCTTCTTCAAAACTCCTGCCGAAAAAAGGGAAGCCAACTCATTAGACCCATCCCTAAGCGCTTTGTCCATGCATGACATGATACTAGTAAGGTCTTCCGTTCCCTCCATTTGTTCTATTTTCCTGGCCAGAGTACCAAGAGACCAGTCCAAAAAACTAAACACTTCAAAAGCTCGGAAAATCCCCTTGACGAGGTGATCAAGCTCAGACATTGACCACATAACCTTCGCTGAGTTAAGGGCATGCCTTCTAGCAGAGCCCACAATACTAGAGAAGTCACCCTAGGAGGAGGCAGGAACTCCCAGACCCAGAGGTTCTCAAGTCTCATACCACATGCCCGCCTTCGAAGCAAGTCGAGCTGGTGGAAAAGAGAAGGTGGTCTTAACCGCTTGTCTACACTCCTTTATCCATTCGTCAACTTTAGCGAGAGCCTTCCTAGCAGAGATAGAGAGCTTCATTTTGATGAAGGCCGACTGTTTTTTGGCCTTCTTCCTGCTAAACTGCAATTGAGGAGAACGAGGGGCAGAAGGTTGAAACTCCTCCCCATAAAGCTCAAGGAGGGAGCGAGAGAGAACATTATAATCCACAGCCACGTCTGCAGGCTTGTCTTCATCCTCTGAGACATCCTCAAGATCTTGTCCCACCTCTACTACAGCTTCTCTTCGGACAGAAAGTTCACCTGAATCCGAAAGAGGCAAATCGTAGGATGCGTCCTGTAGGAGAGGGGTGTAAGCATCCCGACACCGAGAACAGCGTGCGTCCTGGCGCCGCATGCTGGAATCGTGCTGGCGCCGCGCGCCGGAAGAGTCCTGGCGCCGCGCGCCGGAAGAGTCCTGGCGCCGCATGCTGGAATCGTGCTGGCGCCGCGCGCCGGAAGAGTCCTGGCGCCGAGCACTAGAAGAGTCCTTGAGGCGGTAGGCAGATGTGTCCTGGCACCAAGAGTAGGAAGCGTCCTTGCGCCGAGAGCTGCAATCATCTTGGCAATGAGAAGCGGAATCGTCCTGGGGAAGCAGGCTGGATTCGTCCTGGCACCGCGAGCGAGAGACCGAATCGTCCTGATGTCGAGTATCGCCAGAGTCCTGGAGGCAAGTCGATGAGGAGGAAGCGCGGTACCGCGCCTTTGATGAATCGCGCAGAGGTTCCCTGGGAGAGGAACTCTGTTCCCTCTTAGAGACCAATTTCTTCACCGGTAAAGAGACGTCCTTACGTCTGTCCGACTGGGGGGAAGGGCGGCTAAAAGCTTGAACCAAAGAAAAAAGCTGCTCTTGCATAACAGTCATAAAAGACTTAGCGACTGCTGCTGGATCCTGCAGTCCCGAAAGCGATGGCTGTCGAGTAGCGCTGGTAAGAAGGAGAAGGATCTCTCGTCGGTCTTTCTTGACTTTCGTCTCTCGGCTTTACCTTTTCACTGGAACGGTGTCCAAGTCATCCTCAGAAGGACAAGGTTCGGGACTACTTGAACCGGGAGAGTGAGAACGAGTCTGTTCAGTTCGGTTCCACCTCCTCTTGGTTGGTCTCGAAGCCTCATACTGCCATTTGCGTCTGGGAGAGGGGTTCGGGGAGGACACCATCGCATCTGACACGCCTTTTCCGTAGCGGTCAAGAGCAGCCTGGGAAAATGCAACAGGACTGTCTGAGGCGACGGCTAACCGAGGATACATACCTCTCACCCCCTTCCAGTCGTCGACGTACCTTCTCCCTTGGTCCTGGGAGCTTGGTAGAGGTCTAGACCTAGGGTAATGACAGGTTCGATCAGTCGCCACCTCCACTGCACTTCCACAAGCACTAATCTCACTCTCACTCTTACCTTTTAAGGCTGAAATTTGATTTTAAACCCTTTCGCTGCGGATATTCAAATAGGATGTTGCACAGCTCTGTGCACATTTTCACTAAAAATTCAAAATGCTCCAAATTTAATGAAACTAACTTTTTTGTGTTCGATAACCTTTTTGTTTTTAGGATTGAACAATATTTTCACCTGAGTTTATCTCTTTATGCCTTAAATTATTCGATAAATAGGTAAAAATTAAGAAAAATCACAAAAATTCCTTCCCAAAGATGATTTTATCAATTCCACTAATAATCCTTCGCCCAATTTATCATTGACTTATACATTTATTCTCCACATTAGTAATGCTTTTTGTACACTTAATGGGTATATATGTCTCAAAACATGGAATGATACAAGGAGTGGGCTTTTCAACAATTTGATCACAAAAATAAGTTGTTTGCTTTCCTATACATTCGCCTTTACCTTTCATCAAGCAATTCTTTGGCAAGATAGAGCATATAATATATTGGGGTTTGGGGTTTTTGTCAACATATTGAGCAGGAAAATGCCTTTCAGTTAGTTTAGATTCTTTTGCATTTGAAAATGTACCCTTTCCTTGAGTTTTACTCCACTTATACCCTTTTACGTAGTGTTAATAATTTTTCCCTGAATTTTTTTTTTTTTTATCCAACTTAGCAGTGGGATTCTGAATGTTGTAGCATATGTTTGAGTCTAATAATACGGCTTCAATGATAAAATGCCAAATTGGTTGGTACCATTTCTGACTCTTTATTTTGTAAGCATATGTTGAACATAGCTGATCAAAATTATCAACTTCCCTCATATATTTATTGTATTCCACATAAACACATGGCTTGTCTATTTCTGTCACTTTTTTTTATGAAGTTTCACTTTATATGTAACTACTGTTTCTTTTAAAGATACTTGGCGAGACGTAGAGGCTATATCACACATATAAAAGAAAAGAAATAAAAATAATTCTTCAACCCAGAGTTAAAGGGAAAAATTAAAAGGACAAAGTCAGCGGACTGATAAAAGCAGAGCAATATCGAATGTTTTGCTAAAAGTATAATAATACCATAATTCACAATTATATATGAAATTTATGATACTGTGAAACAAGCATTTATAAAGGGATTTTGACGAAGGAAAAATCTATTTCTGGGCTAGAGACCTGTGCCGCCCAGTGAAATGCTCCTTTAGCACCATTTCTAAGGTATATAACTGCTATATATTACCAGAGAAAAAATTGCCAGGTTGCCAGGTTGAATCCAGCTCGCTCACCTATGTAAGGTGTTGGTATAATATACTGGGGCGTGATAATTCACAACCAGAGGTCTCGCACCATTTAGATATCTCCTCTTCAAAACCCCCGCCACAGCGAGGTGCCGTTCAACACTACTACCACCAATCCAACCCACGCCAGTGACGTCACTCCTCATAGCACCCAAGGTTTGGGGCCCATGCTGGGAGGGAAGTCAAGGGAGGGTTCACTGGGCGGCACAGGTCTCTCGCCCAGAAATAGATTTTTCCTTCGTCAAAATCCCTTTTCTGGGCTCCTCCTGTGCCGCCCAGTGAAATTGTATAAGAGAAATGGTCGCAAAACTTGGAACAACGCCTGAGGGGAAAGCAAATTAAATTCAAAATAACAATGTATATGGTTTAATAAGGAAAAGGATATACTTGGAACAATAAGTAAACACTTCCTTAACATCAAGTAAAGATTGGCAAAAAGTAAATCTGCAAAATATTCCCAATGAAGGGATGACAGGGACAGCCAGGGACATTAGCAGTGGCAATATTAAATATTAATTACAATCTTGAGTGTAAAACAAAAATCAATTCGTGGAATAAGGTAATTAACTGACATGATAAAAGGTTACACCATAAGGGTGTAGCTCAGTAAGACAAAACCAAAACTAAGGAAGGGACAATAAGTAAGGCAGGTAAGAGGAAGGAGGATAGCAAGACATAGATGATTAAGACTCATTATGATCAGGAGGAATCACATTCCCTGCTGCTACTGTAGCAAATTTTAGGGCTTCCAGAGGTTTTAGATAGTGGCGTTTAAATACTGATGGAGACTTCCAGCCTGTATATTTAGTAAGTTCAGCGAAGTTCATGTGGTGGAAGTAATTAACTGAGGTAGCTACAGCTTGTATATCATGGACATGAGGGAATGAATCAGGGTTAGCCTGTTTAATGAAATATAAAATTTGTTGCCTGATCCCTTTCAGGGTGATGGTACCTCCATTTTCTCTAATGAATAAGGGCCCTGAGGACTTAATGGAAGTTCTATTCAAGTAGGCTTTCAGAGTGATTACTGGACATAATGATGGGTCCTGAGGGAGTGGAACAATCTTCTGGGAGGACCATCTGTTCAGGGGGTCCTCATTTTTGGCTAAGAACTTAGTCAGGGGAGAGAAGGACTTCCCCTGACGGGAGAAATTCAATATGGCCTGGATCTCTAGTCAAGGCTGCAAGTTCTGATATCCTGGTGCCAGAAGCTAAGCTCATGAGGAATAAGGTTTTCCTAAGCAAGGGTATGTAATCACAAGATTCGTTGAGAGTGTCAGAGGCCAACATAAGAACATCCTTCAAAAACCAGGAAACTGAGCTAGGGCGAGTTGATGGTTTCAATCTGGCGCAAGCTCTTGGGATTGATGAGAAATATAAATCTGTCAGGTTTATGTTAAAACCAATATGGAAAATCTTTTTCAAGGCAGATTTAATTGTAGTAATGGTACTGGCTGCTAGACCTGATTCAAATAGAGTTCTGAAGAAGGTTACTGTCAGATTTATAGTCATTAACTCAACCTTGGAGTCCTTTAAAAATTTTGCAAGCTTCCTCACAGCTGAATCATATTGGCGAAGGATGGATTCCCTTTTATCAGATTCCAAAAATAGGGTATTCTGAGGATCGATATCTGCACTTTTTTGGGCTGCAAATTTCATGAAGTCCATAAAGTTAGGGCACTCTGAATGTTTGAGGAAGCGAACACATTGTGAGTTTGTACTATTTGTGTCAGAATTGGGTTGGGTATCTGACGAGGGTGGAGACCCAATTCCACCAACAGGGGAAACCAATTGCTCTTGGGCCAGTTGGGGGCTACTAGAGCAACATGGCCTTTGAAAGTCCTGAGTTTGTCCAACACCTTCATCAGCAGATTTATAGATGGAAACAAGTAAATCTTCCCCCAAGTGTTCCAGTCTAAAGACATTGCGTCTGTGGCATAAGCCTGAGGGTCCAGGTTGGGGGCCACGTAACACTCTAACTTATGGTTGGACTCTGTTGCGAAAAGGTCTACTTGGAGACCCAGGACTTGAGACAAGATCCAACGGAATGACTTTAGGTCCAGTGACCACTCCGACTCTAGCGGAGTTGTCCTCGAAAGTGCATCCGCCACTACATTCCGCACTCCCGCTAGATGGACTGCTGACAGATGCCACTGATTTGATGCTGACAAGGAAAATATCGCTAACATCACATGGTTGATGTTGCCTGACTTGGAACCCCCTCTGTTTATGCAGCGGACTATGACTTCGCTGTCTAGAACCAGTCTTATGTGCTGTTTCTTGGCTGGGGATAGTCGTCTTAGGGTTAGTAAGACCGCCATGGCCTCTTAAGATATTGATATGAAGATGTTGGAATATCGTCGACCATAGTCCTTGAACTTTCTTGTACTGGGAGTATCCCCCCCCCCAGCCTGTTAAGGAGGCGTCTGTGTGAATGACGAGTCTTGGGGACGGGTATTGTAAGGGAACTGACTTTGCCAGGTTTTTGACCTTCGTCCATGGCTGAAGTCTCTTCCTCAGAACTGGTGGAAGTCGAGCTCTTTTGTCCCGATATTTCTCGTTCGCTCTGGAGCGCCATACTCGATTTATATCCTTCAGTCTGGCCTTCAGTAGGATATCTGTCACTGAGGCGAACTGTAAGGAGCCCAAGATTCTCTCTTGGTTCCTCCTGGACGTCAATTTGTCCTTGAGAAAACGTTTCGTATTCTTTGCTATTTCCGTTCTCTTGGCTTTGGGGAGACATAGCGTGTGGGAGCATAGATCCCATTGAAGTCCCAGCCATTGAAACTTGGTCTCCGGGACCAGGCGAGATTTCTCGAAGTTGATCTGGAACCCCAAGTGTTGAAGGAATTGAATTACTTTGTTTGTTGCTGTGAGGCAGTTCTCGACATTGTCTGACCAGATAAGCCAGTCGTCTAGGTATGCAACTATCTGAATTCCTTGGGTTCGTAACTCTTGGATTACTGTTTCTGCCAATTTGGTGACAATTCTGGGTGCTATGTTGAGCCCGAATGGCATTACTTTGAATGTATAGGCCTGGTTGCCTAGTTTGAAGCCTAGGAACGGACGGAAATGCCTTGCTATCGGAACGTGATAGTAGGCATCTAAGATCTATAGAGGTGGTGACGGCCCCACGGGGAAGTAAGGTCCGCACCTGAGAAACAGTTAGCATGCGGAACCTGTCGCATTGAATCTAAGAATTCAGACAGGACAGGTCTAGGATTACCCTTCGCTTGTCTGAGTCTTTCTTTGGCACGCGACCTTGAAATCTTAAGTGATTTACCTCTTTGATTGCGTTCTTCTGCAACAGATCTTTTACAAATAAGGCTAGCTCCTGTGTTGGGAGTTGATGGTCGGTGGAGGGGGCCATACTATCCAACTCCAAATTATGCTGAAGACCCAATCGCTGAACTTTCAACGACTTCGGAGGGAATAGAGCCTTCCCCCTACCTGAGGGTTCTCAATAACTTGCTGCGGATTTGCCTCCTCGACCTCCGCGTGATCCTCTGCCCCGGGAGAAGAACATTCCGCCACCTCTGTTGTGAAAGTTACCCCTTGCACCGGAGCCTCTGGCGCGTTGGTAACCTTGGGAAGTACCCCGGGATTCATAGCTGGGATTAAAGGCAGGGGAAGTAGGGAACGAAGTCGACGCTACTTGACTCTGAGGGACCAACACATATTGTTGTTGGGGTTGGCCCTTTGAAGTGGATGGCTGACTCCCCTGTGCCACCGAGATGGGTTGGACCACTTGAAGTGGTTGACGATATTGGGAGGATTGGTAGGGTCGTAACCTCTTCCTGGCCCGAGAATGTACGCCGGTTGGTTCGAACTTCCGTTTTGTAACTAGACCCCACCGAACCTTGAGGCTCTAGTTGACTCTGGCAGCCTCACTTAGAACATTGTTCACCAGATCCTCCGGGAATAGCTCCGGACCCCAGAACGGGGCTTTAATGAGCTTGTTAGGCTCATGTCGGATAGTGGCCTCAGACAAAACATGTCTGCGGCAACGACGTCTAGCTGCTAGGAAGTCGTAAGCATCCGAGATTACGGTCTGTAAAAGAGATTTAGTCAAGACCTTGAAGATGGGCTCTTCCTCGTACATAAGGGAGAGCATTTCAGCCATTGTTCCGGAGTTGATGGTCCTGCTTAGCCTGGTCCGGGCTTCGAACTCGAGGCAGATCAAAGAGTCCGGAAGCCTAGGAAGACGCTCGCTGAACTGTGTGGAAGCACAGTCAGCGGCCAGTTTGCCTGTCGTGAAGGTGGCTGGAGCATTATGCCAGCACTCGTGGTCTGATGGAAATAGGAGGGAGGTTAGGTCCGTCTCCCGCAGTTGCGGTAACGGCTTGTCCTCACTTATGGCTTGATGGACTAGATCCATCATTTAAGTCATGCATGGAGTGTGAGTTTGCTCATCTACTAAAAACATTGTGTAGGAGCTTTTGTGAGGGGTAAGCATGGTGTTTACACACTCCCACTCATTCAGTGCTCGGACCCAAGTAGACTGGGCCTGCTCTTTTGGGTAGATAACGGTCTCCTTAGGGACCTTATCTAGCCTAACGAGGGCTTCATCAGTCAGCCGGACGAAGCCGGGGAAGGGGAATTGGAGACCGGGAGGAAAGAATTCAAAGTCCTCAATAGGACGGGTGCCACAACCCTCAATAGTCAGCATGCCATCCATATAGGAAGAGTGCAGAGCCATTCTCCATGAGTTATTCTTTGTGAAAGGCGGGAGATTAGAGGCGTCCGGCATGACGTATTGTTGCTGTTGTGGCAACCCTTTCCACATGAGGCTCTCCATAAGACCCTCTTGGGTCTGCAGTCTGTCTGTAAAGGAAGACATCATGGAACCGATTTGGCTCAGCAACTTATTAGAGAAGGCCTCTGGGTCGAAGGCCGCCGGGGTAGGTATGGAGGCTGTCTGCACTCCCGGACCATGAGAGGAAGAGGAGGCGACAGCGGAGTCCTTTGGGACTCCGGAAGTGGAAGTCTTGCCTGACTTCGAGGATTTGGAAGGCCTGCGAGTCTTCAATAAAGGTCTCCGCTGGGTTTTGACCTTAGGGACAACTGGATGTGGCCTGGTATCAGACCCGGGATTCCCGGAGAAACCCTGAAAAGAAGAATGATTAGAAGAAGTAGAGAAAGTCGGACTAAGGAGAGGAATCTTAGCCCGGGACCCACCTGCCTCACCTACCTCCCTACCTGGTTCTGGCTCGTCGAGAGCCATAGGTTCCACGTCGAGGTTGATGGAGGCGACGTTGTCCACAATAGTGTCGTTAGTCTGATCTTGGTCCACGGGAATGCACAAGGTCGCGTTGATATCGGCAATGATGGGGTCCTTGGGGACCGCTGCCGAGGTTTTAGCATTAGGGTAGATCAAGTTGCACCAGTCCTCGGACAAGACGTAAGGCTGCTTGGCCTTAACGTTGCGGGCGAAGCCGCCTACCCAGACCTTCAAGGTTGCCCGGGCCGAAGACTTAGAAGACTGAGAGATCTGAAAGAAATAGACCGTTACTAATGGTAGTGACTTCGAGGAAAGTGAAAGATCACATAATGGATAAGGGACGATTCGATCAGAAATTGCACTATGAAATAGCAGGGAATTAAAGGTTAAACCCTGTGTAAAATTAGATAGTAACGATAGAAATACTCACCGAGTCCAAGGAAAGGGTGGTAACCAACCCGTAGCAGACAAGGCAGTTGTCCGGATGCCATACAACCAGGTCGTCCATCTGAACACCACAGTCGGCATGCGACCTGCAGACATCGTGGCCGCACGGTTGTTGGAGAACGACCGCACAGGCTGTCATTCGGCAACGGACCATCTGTAATAATAAGGATACATAAGTATCTCTTATAAAGTTAATGTCCCGAGAAGGGACCCAGGGGACCCGGGGGATCCGAGTATTAAAATTAGGTTAGTATGCAACTAAGATATAGACTAAGAGTAACAATCCGAAAGGTAACAGGAAGGAAAAACTTAGCCTATGTAATAATCTGAGTAACACCCAAGTCCGTATAGTTATGATCATTCGATAAGAGTATTGTCAAAGGCGAAAAATATACTATCCCGTCAGTATTGAGGAAGCATAGGGTAATTGCAAAAGGGTCGACATTATACCGCCTGACCCAGGAGACAGCTGTGGCGGACCCGGGGGACACAACCTGCTGTCGAGGTAGGTAATCAAAAGGGAGGGAAGGAGGGAGGGAGGAGCCAAGGACCCCTCGCCAACCACAAGAACCTTAACGAACCGAAATAAAAGTAATGACAAAACTCAATAAAATATTCTAAATTCAAAAATCTAACGAGATTCCTCTAAGAAAAAGTGATTATCATAGGAGTCCCGTGGGGTGCGGGACGTAACGGAGGGAATCTCTTGGAGTAACCCATACCCAACCGAGTTCCTCACCCGCCGACCGATGGTCAATCAAAGCGGCGGGGGGAAAAAGGTTACGACAAGGCATGTGAGTGAATGAAATAGACCGAAACCCCGGTGGATGTTCTCGGTACCAACTAGTGAGTCATAAGGTATCCCAGGAAGGGATGGTGTGAGGGGGAAAGGTTGAGGTACGAGAGGACTCGACCCGTAATGCCAAACCGCTCACACAACGTCTCGAGAGACGAGAGGAATCCCTGAATTGGAGATGAGGAAATGGGGGGGAAGGAGGCAACGAGAACTAGCCAATGAGGGGGCAGGAGGCGATCACGTGGATATGAGGGAGGACAGGAGTACCAACCTGACCGATGGAACCACGTAAGCAAAACGGAATGATCATAAACGGAACTGGCAATAAAATACATACATACATATACCAAAGGCACTTCCCCCAATTTTGGGGGGTAGCCGACATTAACAAATGAAACAAACAAAAAAAGGGGACCTCTACTCTCAATGGCAATAAAATAATGTAAAATAATGTTAAATAATGTAAAATGATGTAACACATTGAACTGCTTTATAAGGCATGCGTAACTTAAAATAAAATTAGTAAGAGAGGGACGCAAGGGAATGACAAAGGGATAAATAACGGGCAGCCTTCCAGAGCGGGGAGGAGTCGCGCTGGACAAGGATACCAACATAACTTCTACCTCGGGTAGATGCCAAACGGTAGGAAAACGAATAAAATAACAACTGCCCCGCGAGAGTCCCACTCAAACTAAGCGATAACTAGACTAGATGGTAATCGTAATAAATTATTAATAATATTAATATATATCAATAATATAATAATATAAACACTTAATGCGGTAGCGAAACCAACTAAACCGTGCCCGAGGCAGGCTTGCCAACCGAGTTCAAAACTATGATACGTAGTATATCATAAAAACATCAAAATATCCAAAAGCACAATGATGAGGTGTAATCGGTGAGAAAAAAACTCCAGAATAAGGTTCGAAACGAAAAACAATCAGTATGGAAGACCAATTGTAATACGTTAAGAACGAGCGAAGGAGGTAGCAAGCCAGCAAGGGAGCCACACGCAGTCTGACAAAGAGGAAAAATTAAAAACCTCGAAAAAATTAAAAGTAATGGCAATGTTACCCCCAAAAGCTCAAAACTCATAGATCTGGTACTTAACTTAGATGGGGAGACCAGGGAATCCGACATCTGCACAAAGAAATGAGATAATCACCGAAAAACACTGTAAACAAAAATCCCAAATGAACGAAAGCGGTGCTATATAAGGAGTGACGTCACTGGCGTGGGTTGGGTTGGTGGTAGTAGTGTTGAACGGCACCTCGCTGTGGCGGGGGTTTTGAAGAGGAGATATCTAAATGGTGCGAGACCTCTGGTTGTGAATTATCACTCCCCAGTATATTATACCGACACCTTATATAGGTGGGCAAGCTGGGTTCAACCTGGCATTCCTATGCAATTTTTTCTCTGGTAATATATAGCAGTTATATACCTTAGAAATGGTGCTAAAGGAGCATTTCACTGGGCGGCACAGGAGGAGCCCAGAAAACAAATTGTATCTTTATTAACAACTTGTATCACTAAATTATGCAGTTAAAAAATAAAGGGACCGATAGGCAACTAACAGACTGAACATCAGCTGTCGAATGTAAACAAAGCTTCGGATATAAGACACGAAACTTCTTTTCTTGTGAATGTGTTTGTTATTTGACTATTATTCATTTAATTGAATTAATTTCTATATTGATTTCTGAAAACACCATTATCTGTCACATTTTGAACATCCAATACTATGAAATACGTTTTTATTTGTGAAGTTGTCATGGCAACTGTTGAGCTCTAATGTAAACAAAATTTTACTTACGCTAAACGAACCTTGGAAAGCATGATATTACGATAACTCTATGAATAATATTGATTTATATCGAAAAAAACATGAATATATATCATAATTTCATGTTGACACAACGTAAAAATAACAAAAAATTACCAAAATCATAGAGTAAATGGGAGAAGAAAGACGAGAGCTTCAGAGAGTAGGTAGTTCATAAAATCGGCAACAGATGGCAGCATGTAGAGGCCAGATAAATCGTCAACAAAAAGTGCTAAGCTTAAAATTTCTTACGTGGTGTGGAGTAAAGTCGTTCTCCGCAGTGAAAGGTTATGAATCTGAGTAAACTAAAGTCGTTCCCCGCAGTGAAAGGGTAAATAGCCGTCAACTCAGCCACCATCCTGGCGTACTAAGGGTCATCCGCAGATACCGATCCTGTAGAAGGGGCAGGAGTTACTACCTCAGGGGAAGGTTCAAATTCCAAAGAGGAATTAATTAAAGGTTCAATGGAAATATCTAAACTACGCTCACTAGCAGATTTAGATCTAGATCTCGAAGCCCTCCTTACTTTTATCTAGCTCTAACTTGCGCACATAGCGCTTCATTGCTAACCAATCTTTCTCACTCAAAATCTCACATTCCTTACACCGTTTATCATGTGCACAATCAAAACACCTGCAACTCAAACAAACAGTGTGAGGGTCTACCGAAACTTTCGGTAACCTCACCTTGCATTTCTCATTTACACACACACGAAAATGAAATTCTCAATCATATTAAACAAATCAATAACAACAGAATAAACACAAACACGATTGCCAAATCTCCAATTCAATGTACTTCACCAAAAATAAGTCCGGTACAGCGACACAGGGAAAGCGAAACGAAAAACTCAAATGGCGGACCAACAATGTTGTCAGTCCAACCGGCAGAGATGATCTGAGGAACAGTAAATGGAAATGATTCAAAGTACCACCCTGTAAGGGTTGTTAACCACCTAACTGCACAACCACCACACGGCGGTTGCCATGATTTTTTAAATATTCTGCCGGACGTCAGAGACTAAGCTATATATATATAACTGCCAGGTAAGTTCTATTCATAAAATATGGAAGTTGTTAGAGGAAGTGCATCTCTACAATTAAAATCATTACTATGAACTCCAAATCCAACGCCAGCATCAGATTTGGAGCCATCAGTATATATAAAAGTCGATACCCTATGTTCTGCAACATGTTCCATAAAAAGAGACCTGGATTCTAAGTCAGTCATATTCTTCTTAACTCCGATAAAGTATTTACAAAAAGATACGTCAGGTAATTTCCATGGAGGCGTAGATGATACCTTGAATGGAAGTACCTTAATTCTTATTATATCAAGACACTTTAATAATTGTTTCGCCCGAAAGCCATAAGGTTGATGAGATTTTGGGTGCAAATCAAAGTATGTTGAGTGCCTTACAAGGCTTGTAGTCTGAAAGGCTAAAGAATTAGGGAGTCTTGCAATCTAAACTAATACCGAATAATAGAAGATATTTGGTAAAGGTCTAGACGCAACTCCCCAGCATCAACAATGAGATTTATGATAGGTGAGGTTCTAAACGCTCCTGTGGACAATCTAATACCAGCATGATGTATAGAATCTAATATTTTTAACTGGCTTGGGGTGGCAGAAGAGTATATTTCACATCCATAACTAATTTTGGAAAAAATCAAGGCCTTGTATACTTTTAAAATAGTATTGCGGTCTGCCCCCAGGCTGTATGGGACAATACTTTTAAAAGATTCAGAGCCTCAAGACATTTAGCTTTTAACACTTTTAAGTGAAAAACCCATGTAAGCCTACAACCAAATATCAACCATAAAAATTTAGCTTCACTTGTACAGGGATCCATTGACCTTTGATGTATATATCCAGGTCTGAATGTACTCCCCGGATACGACAGAAATGGACAATAGTAGTTTTACTTGTCGAGAACTTAAATCCATTCCTATCGGCCCACTGGATAATTTTGTCAATAGAGAGTTGTATTTTTCTTGCAACCATTGCCATTCTAGCTCCAGCACATGATATAAAGAGATCATCCACGTATAATGTTGAAAGAACATACCGGGGCATGACAAAGGATATCCCATTAATTGCTAGTGCAAAGAGGGTTACACTCAGCACACTACATTGAGGAACTACTTCTTTCTGGCATTTACTCTCTGATAGAGTTTCCCCAACTCTCACTTGAAAAACTCTATATGAAAGAAATGACTGAATTAATAGTGGTAACTCTCCTCTCAATCCAAACTCATGAATCCTCTAAGTATACTATATCTCCATGTGGTATCATATGCCTTTTCAAGGTAAAAAAAGACTGTCACATAGTGCTGTTTGGAAGCAAACGCTTCACAAATAGAGGACTCAAGTCGTATCAACACATCAGTTGTTGAGTGCATTTTTCTGAATCCACATTGAATGGGTGATAAAATACCCTTCTTTTCAAGGTACCACATGTCTTACATTGACCATCTTCTAGATGATTTTACATAAACAAGATTTAAATGCAATTGGCCTATAATTTGCTGCTAAAAATTTGTTCTTACCGGGTTTTAAAAAGGCTAAAATAATGGCTAGTTCCCAAACACTTGGATAACTATGATCATGCCATATTCTATCAATATAGCTTAAAATAAATAACTTTGTATTGAAAGGCACATGTTTAATCATTGCATATGGAATTCCATCGGTTCCAGGGGCTGTGTCATTACATGTAGCAAGTGCAGAATCATATTCTCTTTCAGTAAAAGGAGAATTGTATGAATCTTCCTTTCTTGTTGCAAAATTTAAAACTTTCTTTTCTTCAATGCTCCTATACTGGTGACCAGGAGCTGCTTCACACTTGCATGATACATTTGAAATATGGTCAGCCAGGGCATTGCTGACTTCGGTTGCTCCAGTCATATACTGACCATTTACCCTTAACACTGATGGTGGGTTTGGGGTAAACTTTCTTGCTATCTTTTTCACTTTCCTCCACACAGATGATGTTGGTGTTCTACTGTTGATGGAGGAAACAAATGACACCCAAGACTGGCGCCTAGCTTCTTTCATGGCACGACGGAACTGTGCTCTAAATTTCTTGTATATGACTAAATTCTCCTCAGTACGGCACCTGCGCAATCGAGTTATAAGGACTTTCTTGTGGCTCTGTGCAGGGCAGTTAGTTCTGATGACCACCAGGGGACTGGTCGTCGTTTGAATATCCCTGTTGTTTTGGGAATGGAATTGGCTTCTGCTGTGTGAAGAGTTCCATTAAGTAAGTCTATGGTATCATCAACACTTTCAAACTGTTCTGCATTTTCTTCAATTTCACTTAGCTCCCGAAATCTATCCCAGTTCACCTTATCAAGATTCCATCGTGGCGATCTCTGTAAAGGGGACCATTGTTGGTGTTTATAATGATTGGTGCATGATCACTAGTATGCCAATCATCTAATGTTCTCCAATAAAAATCGAGAAGACAGTTAGAGCTTGCAACTGATAGGTCAATGCCGGACAAGGTACTTGCCTGGACAATGAAAGTGTGTGGGCTCTCCTGTATCAACCTGTTAACCGTCCCTCTCCCTGACCGTTTTCGCTTTTTGAGCGTCACCCCCTATCCAGCGGATTGGCGCTTAAGCTTAGACCATGCGGTCTCATCTTCTTGATGCATTTTTTTTTATTATGAACTTGTTTACTTTTTTTTTATTATTTTTTTTATTTCTTTTCTTATTTCTTTTTTTTATAAATATACTCATTTAGTTATTGTTGAAATAATGAAGAAATTAGGTAAAAAAAAAATGCATGATTTCTTATATTTTTGTATTATTCATTTCTTATGAACTTGTTTACTTTTCTTTTATGATTTTTTGTATTTATTTTCTTATTTTTTTTGGCATAAATATACATATTCAGTCATTGTTGAAATAATGAACAAATTACGTAGAAAATATCTGAGGAAATAAAGAAAATTGCAAATAAACATTTTTATTTTAATCATGAACAAAACATATTTATTATTTTGTATTCATATTCTATCTATATACCATGTCACTTTCCCCCAATTATGGGAGGTAGCCGACATCAAGGAAGAGAAAAGAAAAAAAAAACGCAAAGGGGGACATTCATCTCTTTGCTCCTCTCATATTCCAGTTCTATTTATTCCTGTGTGTGCCATTCTTTGAAACATGGTGCTGCACACAAACCAACATCACATTCTTTACACCAGTAGGATGTTTCCTTCCTTTTGCCATTTTTCCTGCAAAGAGCACATTTCCTTAGTGGTTTTTGCTTTTTTTCGGTAGGAGGGCAATATTCAGGGAAATGTCTTTCAAATAAGCGTGAAGGCTTTGCAACAACTCTTGTTGGTCTTCTTATTGCATCCTTATTTCTTCTTGCATATGTAGACACCATTCTTTCAGCTAGCCTCAGTATAAACTCCCGTCTTGGAAACTTTCCACCAAGTATTTTGTACGTAATGAAAGCATTTAGGAGACACGTCTAAGCATGTGCCGAAATACCTTCTTGTAATACTTTTTCAGCCTGTTTCTTGCTGTCGAAAAATGTACCATAAGATTATCTGATAAATCAGCACCACCCATATTGTTATTATAGTCCTCAATTGCTTTTGGCTTAAACTTTTCATGTCCTCTCCTAGATTTTACAATTTTCGTGGAATCATCGTGCAGAGTACTCAGAACACATACGTCTTTCTTGTCTTTCCATTTCAACACCATTGATTTGTTTCGGAATGCTGCTACGGTTTCACCTTTTTTTAGTTAAGCATTTTTTATAAATGCTGGCACATCTTTTCTCGTGAGTCTCAGAGTGCCAACAGTTTGTTTCATTGTCAACAAGCATATCTGCGAGTGTGGGACTAGTATAAAAATTGTCTGTATAAAGACAATATCCCTTTCCTAAAAGAGGATCCATAAGAGACATAACTCTAGATGTCACAGAAAGATTCTTGTATTTATCCAAAAATGTTGTGTTTTTACCTGAATAAATACAAAAGTTCCATATATACTGTAGCCAGTGCTACTTTCACAAAGCCCAAAAAACTTTATACAAAATCTTTTACGCTTTGCTGGGATATATTGAACCCATGAGAGGTTCCCCTTCCATCCCATCAGAGACTCATCAATAGATATATTCTTTCTTGGAATATAATTTTCCCGAAACTTCTTCAAAATAAGGTCTGTGAATGGTTTTATTTTAGCTGTCTTTCTTCCAGGCCCATCTGTTATGGTTGCATTGTCTACTAAATGCAGGAATTTTTGCAGCAAATCAAATCTGCGACCACTCATCACTTTCCGATAAAAAGGAGTAGCAATACTTTCACGTGATGTGAAATACATTGAATTTTCTAACTTTGAATCAATACTTTCACGTGATGTGAAATACATTGAATTTTCTAACTTTGAATCAATGCCCTGCAAAATAAGTAGGCCTACAAACAGTTTCATTTCACACACATCTGTATCATACCACCTATTTACTCTTGATTGTGAGGATAATCTATCTCCATTTTCATCTAGAAATTCCCCTGCATATCTGTTAGTTTCTGTCACGAGATAATCAATAACTTCATCAAAAAATTTAGCAAAATATTCCATTGGATTTTCCTTATCTATGATGATGAACTTTACACCACTATCTCCACGAAATGTGAAGGGAAGCTTGCTCTTTCCTTTCCTCGTCCAGTCAGATGGCAAAACGTTTTCGTCATCACTCGATGAAAATTCATCTTCATTCTCACTAGAGCACGTGGAGCTATCACTCTCATCTTGAATTTCCTCTTCACCATCAGTACTTTCTTCTCCATCAGTACTTTCCTCAATCATAAATCGTATTTCCTCCTCTGATAGCGTAATTCTTTTACGACCGCTCATCGTGAAGGGTAGCGGGGAGATGAGAAAAATATAGGAGACCCGTCTCAGCCGAACGCCAAATGCGTACTGAAGAAACAGTTCTACTAAACGTTGTATCAAGTGAACGCAGTTGCCAATGAATACCAGATTTGGCGAGGGTGTTGCCAGACGATGTTCCTTTCGTTTTCTATACGTATGAGCGTGATATGCCGTCGAAGACACCTTGAAAATATCTTCTAAAGTGGTGGACGTCATATGCCGTCAAGAGCGGTTGCGCAAAGAAAATGGAGGACGGCATATGACGTCGGAGACGGTTAACATGTTAAGAAGTCCTACATCTTCATTCTCTAAAATTCATGATACTGTATTACCCCTTGCGTTTGCCAAAACATCACCCCATAAAGGATGTCTACTATTAAGATCTCCTAGGAAGAGAAAAGGTTGTGGGAGTTGTTTAATCACTTCTACTATATTATCATATGAGATGTTATCATTTGGAGGCAAGTAAAGAGAACATATTGTGTATTTTCTCCCTACTGTATATCAATCTGTACAACCACTGCCTGCAGAGGGGTACAGATAGACAAAGATATTTGGGGAACATCTCAACGAACGTATATAAGACTTTCCCAATGGCTCCCTGCTCGTTGATCATATGGTGTCCTATAGCTAACATACTCTCGAGGACAAGGAGTATTAGCATTGAGCTTGCCTTCCTGTAGACAGGCAATTCCATTGCAGAATGAAGGAAAAAACTATGGTTTATTTTTTGGAAGACACCTTGGATGAAGTCTTCCCACTGGCAATATTTGATCTAACAAAATTCCCTGGTGGTATCTCTAGAGAGGATCTTGATATATTGGGTTTTGTGTTCGTCTTTTTCTTTGTGCCCTTTTGATCTAATTGTTGATGAGGATGGTGGACCTCTACTTGAATTTCTGATTTATTCAATTTACCTTCCAGTTGATCAGAAACATCAACAGACAAGACATCATATTTATTTGAAGTCGTGACTTTAATGTTTCTTATGGTAGGAGGCGAGAGAGATGGAGGTCTCTCTCTTTTTTAATTAAAAGGTTGTGAGTTCTCAGGTTTTTCACCTTCTCCACTACAGGTTCACCAGGCAGATTGGTTTCGAGTGGAACCTCCATCAGATCAGGCAAGGACACGGCCTGAGAGAGGTTTGTACCATTGTTTTGAATAGGAGTAGATGGCTTTTGAATATCTTTTAGATTTCTAAGTATCTGTTTTGATTTTTCTACAATTTCTGGATATAAATTTTCAATGGGACTTTCAACTGCTTTAACTACTTTCATATGTTTCTTTATGTTAGAATTAGGGATAAGGTTTTCGTCTGTGTGCTTTGGTAAGTTTTTCGTCAGAACCATTGAAAAAGGTTGCCCTGGTCTTATCTGCTTTTCAAGAGCTCTTTTACAAGCCTCTTTAAAAGTAACCCTTTCCATGGTCCTAATGGCCTGAATTTCTTTTTCAAAAATAAACAATGCAGCTTTTAGATGTAGCTAGGTGTGCTTCCCCTTAATGTATGCAATTTGGATTTTCTATGCATGTACAGTAGGGTCCCGAATTACACGTGTTCTAATTACGCGATTCCTCAATTACGCGATCGATAGTTTTTAAAAATTAATTTTCCTGTATCTGTGAGGAGCATTCTAAATCCGCGAGTCAAGCACCGCGAAGCGTAGGAAATCTATTGTTTTCTTAATTGTATTGGGGGGGGGGTGATGGTTCCCTGATGTCTGAGAAGGGGGGGGGGGGAGAATGTGAGAGAAAGATTTCTGTTCAAACATTTTAAGACTAGTTTTGGATGAAAAATGTTAAGGTTTGCCCATCTGTTGTGTGAACTTGTCGCTAGGCCTAGCCTAACTGTCCAACACCTATATGTATAATATTCCATATTTGTACTAATTAATTTTTATACTTACGTTGTGATTATGGTGAAAAATCCTTATTCATTAAACTTTAAATTAAAAACCATCAAAATAAAGACTATTTTATATCATGCTACTGCCAAACATGTCACCACAACCAAACCCATTACTTTGTTTAGTACGTTCCATCGCCGATCATAACGAACTCGCTAACCAATTTTAACATCTGTCTATAGGTTAACTTTTGCGGCAAAAGATATCATACCAGGTACTATGTAATAATAATGTTATAATTAATGTTGTTTTATTTATCCTTAGAAAATCAATATATATGAAATATGAGCAATTTTGTTTCGTGTTGTTTTTTTTTTTCCTAAAAAAAACGCCTTCTTAAAAGGAAAACGTTTTTTTTTACGTTTCATCGTCGATCATAAACGCATTTACTCCTGAAAGTGATATTGAAGAGCTTTTACTAAAGATGTTATTATAAATAAAGATTATAAATAGGTGGTAAAATATCTATAATTAAAGTGTAGCAGCACCAAGAAATGTTGGGGTTCGCCCTTTACATAAGAATGTACTGTACATTGGATTAGACAGAACGTAGAAAAAAATCAATTAGGGAAAAATCGGTATTCGATATCCTCTTCATCTGCATCGTCAATCGGGCTTTTTATTTTTTTTATTCTCAGTCGCTAACTAGTTATCGCACTGCCAAGATCTGCACACATTCCGATAATTCACATTTGAAGGTTTTCTGGGAGAGGATGGATAGAGAAAATACCGAACTATATAAAATGTTTTTTTAACCTGTTAAGCGTCACCCACGTGATAAACCGTTCACCACGATCTACTCGGTACCGCCTTCAACTGTATATTCCGTTCATGACTTTAATTGCCTTTTACAAGCCGTCAGTCTCGTGATGTTACTTTACTCGTATAGTAAGTATAGGATCACCACTTGGCAACACTCTCAGCATATGGGGACTGTGAATAGAAACTTATATGATGTCTGGCAACTATTTTTCTGAAGGTAGCTTGATGTTACAAAACTGTGGTTTCCTATCAGTTCGCTCGGGCGTTTATGCGTAAGTGGTTATTTGTTGTTCCTTTTGTAATGAAAGGTCTAAATAGGAAGGTTATTTCTTTAGATGAAATAAATGATATTCTTGTTGTGGAATTTGATAATGATAACCTGTTTGATAATGAGAGCACTAGTTCTGAATCCTCCAGTGATGAGTATATTGAAGAAACAAAGTTTTCTTTCGATGCCGAAAGCGAAAATGACTTCTCATTACCGAATGACTGGACAACGAAATTTCACAAAACTATGAAGGGAAAGGAAACGCTGAGAGAGAGAGAGAGAGAGAGAGAGAGAGAGAGAGAGAGAGAGAGAGAGAGAGAGAGAGAGAATAAAGTGGATAAATAATGTACAAATGTATGACGAACATATTTGAAAACTATACAGGAAACGATATGAGAGAGAGAGAGAGAGAGAGAGAGAGAGAGAGAGAGAGAGAGAGAGAGAGAGAGAGACCTAGCCCTTTCCTTTTGTTGCTTATCCAGAGAGAGAGAGAGAGAGAGAGAGAGAGACCTAGCCCTTTCCTTTTGTTGCTTATCCAGGCGTAAGATTTACGATTGAAGATAAAAAGAACCCATTAGAATATTCAGTATTATGTAGCCATTTGAAATTAAATAATAGTACAGTAGTATTAATTGTTTTTTTTTACTCAACCATTTAATTAATATCCCTACTTTTAACTATAATTACGAATTATAAGCATAAAGAAATTATATTAAATTTGAAAAATTATCATTAGTGAAATGACCGCTCAGGGCAAAAAAAGCGTGATTATCGTACAGCAGCCTAGTGCACACTTGCGCCTACTGGCCGTGTTTACGTGTGGGAGTGTCATCATGGATATACAGTACTATACTGTAATTTTTAACTATTGCTAGATACGTACTGTATCAAACCTTGAAAACCCTTTTTTGTTTTTTGTATCTATAGGAAATAATTCTACATCATTCGGAAAATACTGAAAACAGTAAGCTATGCATAGTACAGTAGTAAATACTACAGTCATAGAAAATTATCAAAACTTTAACAACTTTTTATTGTTTTATTTATCCATAAAAGAAATTTTGTACAGTATTTTATAAAAAAAAATCTATAAGAAGGATTTCTTACAGTATTGTTAAGATAAAAGCTATATATATATATATATATATATATATATATATATATATATATATATATATATATATATATATATATATATATATATATATATATATATATATATATATATATATATATATATATATATATATATATATATATATATATATATATATATATATATATATATATATATATATATATATATATATATATATATATATATATATATATATGTTTTATATATATATAATATATACATACATACATACATACACACACAGTGTATATACAGTATATATATAGCTAGAAAGCTAGATATGGAGTGAAAAAAAAATTGACAGGTAGGTTGCTGTTTGCCACCATGATGTGTTTCGAAATATACGAATTTCCAATTACACGAGGCCTTTCATCGACCAAATTCTCGCATAATTCGGGACCCTACTGTACCATGATTATTTTTTCCACAGTTGGCACAAACAGCTGGCTTATTATTTAGTTTTTCCTTGCATTTCTGGCTTAAATGGTCATACATTTGAAAATGATAACATTGTAATGGTGAAGGGATATATGGTTTCACCTTCAAAGATAGCCAAACAGCTTCAATAACATTTGGTAATATGCTTTGATCAAATGTTACAATCAAAGTAGCAAGAGAAATACGTTGTTCTCCAACTCTCCTTCTCATTCTGACTACTTTTACTACTCCTTGATTTTTCAGTTCATACTCAATTTCTTTTCCCTCTATGTCCAGCAATTCTGGAGCACATATCACACCCCTACTCTGGTTGAAAGTGGGGTGCGAAACAATTTTTACACTATGACCATTCAATTATGAAAGTGTTTTTAATTTTTCACCTTGTATTGGGGACAGTGTCTCTATCAAGAGACTTCTATTTCCCTGGGGAAGAATTTTTGGCTACCCTCAACATATAGCAACTATTTCCCTGTTGGCTTTAAAAACATTTACACGTTCATGTCTTGCATTTTCAAATTCCAAAATAAAAAATTTCTCATAATTCACTACTTCATAGTGACCAGGTAATACTTCTACTTTTCTATATTTTTCTGTACTGTCATCATTTCTCACTATCTCTTTTCTTCTCTGGTGTTTTCTTATCATTCTTCATATGATGTGAGTAAAGTTCTAATGTTATGATATTAGAACCCGAGTTGGAGCTGTCTATATCGAGGTCCATGTTTGTATTTTCCAGGTCAACAACAGGGGGTTGGTTTCTTTTGAAAGAGCAAGCCAGGTTATCCACCTCTTATCGGAGGATGTCAGTCCTCCCAACCCATGGGGCCCAACACGAAAAGAAGCTTCAGCAGGGACCAGTCCTCTATTAGAGAGGGGCTGCCTCTCTTAAGGTGGGCATACACTGGTCAGTGGGGGTGGTTGGCCCCTCGCACCGGCGACTCCAATGCCTGGTGTCACACATTACCCGCAAATATGGGCGACTTAAAACCGGATCACTGGAGCCCGACTCTTAACAGACTAGGTCTTCACCCAATGGGGTCTGCCAGAGGGTGATGGCGTCTAAATTGTTACAGGTTGAGATGGAATGGCGTCCATCCCACACTGTGCCAAATCCAAATAAGAAGTCAAAGTATAATCAAACAAGCAAAAGTCCTCAACAAGTTCAAGCCCAAAAGGAAGAGATGGGAGAATAAAAGAAATATCCAAAAGGAAAAAGAAAAAGTGCTGACTGATTTAGTTGGATCAACAATTGGGCACCGAGGTCCAGTGGGAACGTAGTTCCTACTGTTCATTAGAGCCCAGCTGCTAATCCTTAAGGCCCCATCCTCGACAAGGCTTCAGCATCTGGGGGGCCCTTCTAAGGAGAAATACCCTGATTAGACTTCTTCTCCCGTCGTCGCTCAAACCTTTCCCACTGGGAGATAGACCACTCCCGACACTCATCACACTTGTTACCACTATCACACCGTTGACCTCTGCAGGCGGGGCAAAGGGTGTGGCGGCCAGTGTCCACGGCCGACATGAAGGTACCGCAAGGCCGGTCTTCAAGTCCAGGGGAGCTATGCATGGTCGGCAGAAGTCAACACAAACACACTATTAAATAGTAAGAAAAAAAAAAAAAAAGCATTAATGGCAGTCAAAACTATAACTTGGTGAGGATGAAGAATGGCAACAACCATTCACCATCAGAGCCAAAAGCAAAGTGAGCTAAATCACCAGTGTGTGAGTGGGAGCCGTAGCAAGCTAACCCCCCCCCATAACCTCGCTAACTAGCAGAATGGGTAGTTAACCCTCGCTAAATTTAAATGGCTAATCATTTCATCTTCGCTGAAAGTAATACCCCTAAATAAATAGCGTAGGTTTGTATTCCAGTTCCGGAACAATTTGTATTTTCTGTTTACTTTTTGCATCTGTAAACGTACTGATCATTATATCATTATATTTTTTCTGCAGATATACTGTATATATTGTACCATCAAGTACAGAGACTGTACCTTAGATAGGTAAAGTAGATGTCGGATTACCAACAGTGACAAATACTGCGCAAGAGATACGTAAAAAATATGAACAACATTGCTGCGTAGAACTTTGTAACAATGGTTAGTGGTTGTTTTACAAAATACATCTCGACACTTACCCTACATGTACACTACGTATTTACTGTGCTGTATTGTAAATTAAGCTTAATTTTTTATTATGTATGTTATAGAACAGTAAAGCGTATTACACTAAAATAGTTTTTTTTAATAACTTACTATGCTTCTTTATTACTGTAAATGCTATATACGTACCTGTAGCCTACGTGAGTGGTGAGTTGTCAAATGTTAGTCGAGTCATCTGAATGGAAACAGTGAACTGTTACAGTAATATACTGTACAGTACACCACAATATCAACAAGTTTTATATTGCTGTACAATATTATTAGATAGGAACCACAATGTTTTCTTTTACTGTACAGTACAGTAAGTGTATGACGACTACGTACTTGGTAAAATTATACAGTACAGGTAGTTTCCTAGTGTACTGTAGCCTAGTCTCTAGTAGCGTACATATGTGCACATGTACTGTACACTGTACATAACATTATAATTTGTGATAGAACCCAAATAAAAACAATATTAGGCAGTATATACTATGTTAATCATCCACTTGGGCATCCGCTTGTGGCAAGGGGCAGTAACTTGTTAGGTTAGGAGTTAGCCCACCCTAGTGCAACACATATTCGGGATATTTCCCATATCGCGTCTGTCTCTGTTACCTAATCCTCGCGATAAACGAGGGCTGACTGTAATAAGTAATAGAAATAGGATTAGAGATTTAGAGTCAAACTGAGGAAAAAAAATTCCCCAGTCCGAGAGCCTTCTTCCCTGTCACAAGGCATCAGCATGGAAATGATATGATATGCCATGCTAAAAAAGTCAAATGACTTCATCAAAGCATTCTCTTGTTACAAGGAACACCAAAGGAGAAGAATCTCTCCTTGCCTTCTTCTTCAGCCAACTACCTTATCGCTGCCACTCCCTACACTCAGTGAAAAGACACGCCAGCGAGCACGTATGGTTCCTGCACTCAGTTCAAATGCCGTAAGGATCGTCCTTCGCTACTGACCTAAAGGTCCTGCAATGGCGCCCTTCTAAGCCAGGACAAACCCGCATAATCAATCCTTATGTCCAGCACATCTGAAAAGAGAAAGGAAAAGTTTAAGACCAGTTGTTTATTGTCAAGTCTGTGGGAGAGAACGTCTGATCTCCTCTGAGCCGATTTGAAAAGTCGAAGTACAGTACTGTTACTAGTGTGAGTGTGAGCAGGGTGGCAGTTCTAACAACCCCTCGGCCCACTAACTAGCAGTGGGTAGTTATACCTCACTGAAAAGTCTTAAGGCTAGTTACAGCTGTTGCTGAAATATATCTCCACTGTAAATAGCTCAAGGATTTGTATAAAGTGCCAGAATAAAGCCAAAGTCAAAAGTGTAAGTTGCTCTACCCGGAGAGTGAGTTGGGCCTAGGCTCTACCCATCAGCAACTATAACTTCCTCGTTAAAAGTTTAAATGGTGGTTTCCAGCTTTGTTGAAGTCATACCCCTATTAAAGGGAGGGTTTGTATTCATGTAGGAATAATTATGTACTTACCTTCGGCATTCACAACAATAACTCCAACAACACCTTTATGAGACTGGATTCTCTTCAAAGTTTCCTCAACTTCAGCCGACTGTAAAAACAATATAAGAATTATGTAAAGATATGTCATGTAATTTACTGATCATCATTTATGCAAAGAGAAACAAATTAAGAAAATATGACATTAAATGAAAAGTGAAAAAGTGACAAATATGACAAATTCGTAGATAATTTGTATTTTTCCTAACTATACAAACCTTAGCTATTTAATAGGGGTATTACTTTCAGCGTAGCTGAAATGACAAGCCATTAATTTTTAACGAGGGTTTACTACTCACACCGCTAGTTAGCGGGGGTAGGGGAGGGTAGCTTGCTACCTCCCCCCTCTCACACACCTGTACTTGAGCTCACTTTGCTTGGAGGTAGGACTTCAAAGGGGATAGGGCTGGCGGGCAAGTTTGGTTAAATAGCTAAGGTTTGTATAATTAGGAAAAATACATATCATCTACGAATTTTTCATTTGTTCCGTAACTGGAATACAAACCACGCTATTTAAAAGGGGTGACTCACCCATTAGGAAGGGTGGATGTCCCAGCCAGTCTGGCTTTTGGCTTTGCCCGGGGATTCCTTATTTGAGTGTGTAAGCACACAACAAATAAGGAGTCCCTGCACCTTGCTAGAACCTTGCTACGCAAGGTCTGCGGCCTACGCAAGCTGTGTGTGAAGGTATGAAGAAGTGTAACTCGTCCTAGAAAGTTGTTCTGAAGTTCTTTAAATGGACACTTGCAGACTAGGACTTTCCCAATACCACCTCGTCAGGGTATGGGGACGTAACAGTATTAATCTTAATACTAGGAACACAAGGGAGCATGGTTTACCTGCAGTGGTTTGAGGTCAGCTATGCAGAAAATCCAGGATGCTGCTTTCCCCAAAAGAGGGGAAGATGAAGAAAAGAATAAGGGCCAGTCAAACCTTTTCATTCATGCAGACTAAAACCGGGTAACAATGCCCTCAACCTTCTGCTACTTGTCCAATATGGAGCTTGAGGTTTTAAACCAGCTGTTGTGCAGCCACCACAGGACCGATAAGAGAACGTATCGAGTCTCCTGTGGGTCATGTCTTGCAGATAGTGGGATGTGAACGTTGTTTGAAGTTTCCAGACCCCAGCTTGAAGAACCTGCATCACTGAAAAATTTCTTTTGAAGGCCAGGGACATAGCTATGCCCCTGACATCATGTGCTCTGGGGCGACGTGACGGAGGAGGGTCTGGATTCAGTGCCAGGTCAATGACCCTGCGAATCCATGCAGAGATGGTGTTCTTGGTGACCCTCCTCGTAGTCTTTCCTGTGCTGACGAATAGTGCTGGCACACGAGGACGGGCTGCGGCTGTTCTTTTGAGGTAGAGCCTCAAGCTCCTTACTGGGCATAGTAAGAGATGGTCTGGGTCATCTGTTACAGTACGGAGACTAAAAATCTGGAAGGAGTCAAATCGAAGATTCGCTACTCCTGGATTCTGAGTCTTAGCAATAAACTCAGGGACATAGTTGAACGTTACCTCCCCCCATCCCCTTGAATGGGCAATGTCATACGAGAGACCATGAAGTTTGCTGACTCACTTGGCCGAGGCCGAGGCCAAAGCTAGCAGGAATACCGTCTTCCAGGTTAGGTGGTGATCTGATGCCTGGCATAATGGTTCATAGGGAGGTCTATTAAGAGACCTGAGAACTCGAACCACGTTCCATGGGGGAGGTCTCACTTCCAACTGAGGGCAGGTAAGTTCATAACTACATATAAGTAGAGACAGTTCTAGCTATGAGGAAATGTCCATTCCTTTCAGCCTGAAGGCGAGACTTAAGGCTGAGCGATAGCCTTTCACTGCCGAGACTGAAAGGCGCATTTCTTCACGCAAATACACGAGGAACTCCGCTATCATTGGAATAGTTGCATCGAGTGGAGAGATACCCCTTCCACAGAAGACTTTCCACTTTGCTTGGTAGACTGCTGCTAAAGATTTTCACAGGTGTCCAGACATCCTGATCGGAACTTGTTGCGAAAATCCTCTCTCAGAGAGGAGATGCTGGATATTCTCCAGGCGTGAAGCTGTAGTGAACTTACAACTTTGTGGAAGATGTTGGCATGTGGTTGTTTGAGTAGATTGTGTCGTGGAGGGAGTTCTCTTGGTGGCTTCGTTAGGAGTTGCAGAAGGTCGGGGAACCATTCTATGTGATGCCATAGCGGAGCTATGAGGGTCATTGAAAGATTGAATAATGTTCTGGTCTTGTTGAGTACCCTCCTCATCAGACAGAATGGGGGGAAAGGCGTAAACGTCAATGTTGTCCCACCGTTGTTGGAAAGCATCTTGCCAGAGAGCCTTGGGGTCTGGGACTGGGGAACAGTACAGCGGGAGCCTAAAGTTCAGGGCAGTTGCGAAGAGGTCCACAGTCGGAGAACCCCACAAAGTCAGGACTTTGTTGGCTCCTGACTTTGTTGGCTAATAGATGATCCAAAGACCACTCGGTACTCACTATCTGAGATGCTCTGCTCAGGTTGTCGGTGAGCACATTCCTTTTGCCTGGAATGAAGCGTGCCGATAGTGGTATCAAGTGGATTTGGGCACATCTCAGTATCTCTACTGCTAGATGGGATAGTTGCTGCGAAAAAGTACCTCCTTGTTTGTTGATGTAGGCCACTACTGTGGTGTTGTCGCTTATCACCACCACAGAGTGACTTGCCAGGTACTGTTGGAACTGTTGAAGGGCCAGAAAGATGGCCTTAATCTCTAGGAGATTTATGTGGAGGTACTTTTCTGACTCTGACCCGAGGCTTGAGATCGTGTGGTGCAGCACATGGGCCCGCCGCCCTTTTTTTGAAGCATCCGAAAACAGCATCAAATCCAGGGGGAGGACGAGAAGATCCACTCCTTTTCGTAGGTTCTCGTCTGCCACCCACCACTTGAGATCCGTCAGTTCCGCAGGTCCCATGGGGATATGGATGTCCGGGGAGTCGTACACTTGATTCCACCGGGACTTGTCCCCACTAGAGGGATCTCATCCTGAGGCGACCATTGGGAACTAGACGGGCCAGCGATGAAAGGTGACCGAGGAGACATAACCAGAATTGGGCTGGAAGTTCTTCTCGTCTGAGAAAAGGTCTTGCGACCTTCCTCAGCCTTGCTATCCTGTCGTCTGATGGGAAGGCTTTGTGGAGAGTGGTGACTATAATCATGCCTAGGTATACCAGTCTGAGTGGGAAGCAATGAAGACTTCTCGAGATTTACCATGATCCCCAGATCTTGGCAAAGTCTCAGATGTTTGTCTCGGTGTTGAAGAAGGGTTGACACCGAGTCTGCTAGGATTAACCTAGCAGACTGTTGTCTACGATGAATCCTAAGTACTTCCTTGAAGACGGATGAACTGGGATCTGGAAGTACGCGTCCTTTAGGTCCAGTGTGCACATGAAGTCTCGCGGTCTTACTGCTAGTCTGACCGTGTCCCGTCGTCTCCATGCTGAACGGAGTTTGTTTGAAAAACTTGTTCAGAGCTGAGAGGTCGAGGACTGGTCTCCAGCCTCCAGACGCCTTCTTTACAAGAAAGAGTCGACTGAAGAAGCCTGGAGATCCGTCGAGGACCTCTTGGAGAGTGCCCTTCTTCAACAGGGTCTGGACTTCTGCCCGAAGGGCTTGCCCCATTGCCAATCCCATGGCAAGGGAGTTCAATGACACTGGATTCGTTGTCAGGGGAGGTAGAAATGTTATGAATGGGACACGATATCCTAGACTGATCACGAATATTGTCCAGGAATCTGCCCCGAGTTGCTGCCACCTGTTTGAATTGAATTGAATATGACAAATTCAAAGATAATTTGTATTTTTCCTAACCATACAAACCTTAGCTATTTACATTGGGTTTACCTTTTAGCGCAGCTGAAATGACGAGCCAATAGTTTTAACGAGGGTTAATTACCCCCGCGCTAGTTAGCAGGGGGTAGGAGAAGGGTAGCTTGCTACCCCTCCCCCCCCCCACATACCGGTGACTTGCTTCACTTCACTTAGAGGTAGGACTTGACTTGGGGGTCAGGGATGGCGGGCACATATATGTAAATAGCTAAGGTTTGTATGGTTAGGAAAAATACTAATTATCTTCGATTTTGTCATTTGTTCCGTAACCGAAATACAAACCACGCTATTTACATTGGGTGACTTACCCCTTCGGCTTGCCCAGGGGCTCGATCCCTCAGTGAGCAGCACTAGAGAAAGGGAGCCCCTGTACCTCACAAGTTCCTAGCATCGCTAGGAACAAGTGGCCTACATAAGCAGTGTGTGGAGGAGAGTGTGACTCGTCCTATGAAGTTGACCTTGAGACCTTCAGATAGGAATTCTAGGATAGGGCGTTCCCAATACCACCTCGTCAGGGTATGGGAGACGCAACAGTATTAAGCTTAATACTAGGAGCACAAAGAAGCATGGGTTACCTGCAGAGGTCGAGGTCAGCTATGCGAGGACCAGGATGCTGCTTCCCCAAGAGAGGGGAGAATGAAGAAAGAAGTAAGGGTCAGACATATTCTTTCATTCACGCAGACTATGACCGGGTAACAACGCCCTCAACCTACTGCTACTTGTCCAAAAAGGAGCCTGAGGTTAGACCAGCTGTTGTGCAGCCACCACAGGGCCGATAGAAAACGTATCGAGGCTCCTGTGGGTCACGTCTTGCAGGTAGTCGGCTGTGAAGGTCGTTTGACGCTTCCAGACCCCAGCTTGAAGCACCTGCGTCACAGAGAAGTTTCTCTTGAAGGCCAGGGATGTAGCAATACCCCTGACATCGTGGGCCCGAGGGCGACATGACGGAGGAGGGTCAGGATTCAAGGCATGGTGGATAACCCTTCGAATCCAAGCTGAGATGGTGTTCCTGGTGACCCTCCTCTTAGTCCTGCCTGTGCTCACAAACAAAGCTCGCACTTGAGGACGGACTGCAGCCGTTCTCTTCAAGTAGTGCCTCAGACACCTCACTGGACATAGTAGCAGCTGGTCTGGGTCGCTTGTTACAGAACGGAGACTCGCGATCCTGAAAGAGTCGAACCGCGGATCCGGCACTCCAGGATTCTGAGTCTTGGCAACAAACTCAGGGACGAACCTGAACGTTACCTCCCCCCCCCTCCCCTTGAATGGGCGATGTCGTACGAGAGACCATGAAGTTCACTAACCCGCTTGGCCGAAGCCAAAGCGAGTAGGAAAGCCGTCTTCCAAGACTTACCCGATGATCATGTAGCTGTCAACTCTGTTGCCCGACAGAAATCTACGGTCGGGATACGCCAGCGATCGCTATACAGGTGGGGGTGTACACAACAGCGCCATCTGTGAGCAGGTACTCAAGTACTTCTTGTCAACAAGAACTCAATTTTCTCCTCGGTCCACTGGTTCTCTATGGGGAGGAAGGGCGGGTCCTTAAATTCATGATCATCGTGTAAGTATATTCAAAAATTTATTTTACTAATGAAAATAACATTTTTCAATATTAATCTTACCCGATGATCATGTAGCTGATTCACACCCAGGGTGGTGGGTGGAGACCAGCATACATGTTAACAAAGAAGCTAAGTATCCCGTATCTTATTTTAGCCGTTATTCAAAATAACAAACATAAAATAAATAAGTACCTGGTAAGGAAGTCAACTTGAACCGTTACTCTGCCTTTTTAAGTACGTCTTCCTTACTGAGCCTAGCGATCCTCTTAGGATGCTGAGCGACTCCTAGGTGCTGAAGTATTAAGGGCTGCAACCCATACTAAAGAACCTCATCATAACCTCTAATCTAGGCGCTTCTCAAGAAAGAATTTGACCACCCGCCAAATCAACCAGGATGCGGAAGGCTTCTTAGCCTTCCGGACAACCCAGAAATATTTCAAGAGAAAGATTAAAAAGGTTCTGGAATTAGGGAATTGTAGTGGTGGAGCCCCCACCACTACTGCACTCGTTGCTACGAATGGTCCCAGAGTGTAGCAGTTCTCGTAAAGAGACTGGACATTGTTAAGATAAAAGACGCGAACACTGATTAGCTTTTCCAAAAGGTTGCGTCGAAAATATTTTGCAGAGATCTATTATATTAAAAGGTCACGGAAGTTGTGATAGCTCTAACTTCGTGTGTCCTTACCTTCAGCCAAGCTTGGTCTTCCTCATTCAGAAGGGAATGAGCTTCTCGTATTAACAGTCTGAAAATAATAGGATAAAGAATTCTCTGACATAGGCAAAGATGAATTCTTAACTGAACACCATAAAGCTTCAGACGGGCCTCATAAAGGTTTTTAAAAAAGAACTTAAGAGCTCTACAGGACATAATACTCTTTCTAGTTCCTTTCCAACCATATCGATAAGTTTGGAATAACGAACGATATTGGTCAAGGCCGAGAAGGCAGCTCGTGTTTGGCTAGAAAACCAAGATGTAGAACATGTAGCCGTTTCGGATGAAAATCCGATGTTCTTGCTGAAGGCATGAATCTCACTGACTCTTTTAGCTGGTAAAGCATATCAGGAAAAGAGTCTTAAAGGTGAGATCTTTCAGGGAGGCTGATTGAAGTGGTTCGAACCTGTCTAACATAAGGAATCTTAGAACCACGTCTAAATTCCAACCAGGTGTAACCAAACGACGCTCCTTCGTGGTCTCAAAAGACTTAAGGAGATCCTGTAGATCTTTATTGTTAAAAAGATCTAAGCCTCTGTGACGGAAGACTGATGCCAACAAGCTTCTGTAACCCTTGAAAGTGGGAGCTGAAAGAGATCGCTCTTTTCTCAGATATAAGAGGAAGTCAGCTATTTGAGTTACAGAGGTACTGGTCGAGGATACGGATACTGACTTGCACCAGTTTAGGAAGATTCCCCACTTCGATTGGTAGACTCTAAGGGTGGATGTTCTCCTTGCTCTAACAATCGCTCTGGTTGCCTCCTTCGAAAAACCTCTAGTTCTCGAGAGTCTTTCGATACTCTGAAGGCAGTGAGACGAAGAGCGTGGAGGCCTTGGAGTACCTTCTTACGCGTGGCAGACGTAGCAGGTCCACCCTTAGGGGAAGAGTTCTGGGAACGTCTACTAGCCATCGAAGTACCTCGGTAAGTTATTCTCTCGCGGGCCAGAGGGAAGCAACTAGTGTCAACTTTGTCCCAACGTGAGAGGCGAACTTCTGCAGTACCTTGTTGACAAACTAGAACGGAGGGAATGCATATAGATCTAGATGAGAGTAATCTAGTAGAAAGGCATCTAAAAGAACCACTGCTGGGTCTGTTGAGAGCCTCTTGGACATCGAGGTTGCGAAGAGATCCATGGTTGGATGGCCCCAAGTGACCCAAAGTCTCTTGCATACATCTCTGTGGAGGGTCCAATATGTTGGAATTATTGTCCCTTCCTACTGAGACAAACTGCTAAGACATTCAAGTTGCCTTGGAAGAAACTTGTTACTAGTGAAAAGTCAAGACCTGTAAACAGGAGAGGAGGTCACTAGCGAACTCGCACCATGTCAGAGAGTAGGTCCCTCCTTGCTAGGAGATGAACATCAAAGCAGGGAGTTGTCCGTGTTGACCTCCATTACTATGTCTTGAAGGAGAGACCTGAAGCTTTTCCAGGTCAGACTTACTGCCAGAAGCTTCTTGCAGTTAAAATGCATTGTCCTTTGACGCGAGTTCCATAATCCCGAGCATTCCCTACCGCCTAAGGTCGCACCCCAGCCTACGTCCGATGCGTCTGAGAAGAGAACGTGGTTGGGAGTCTGAACAGTCAGGGGAAGACCCTATAAAAGGTTGATAAAGTCCTTTCCTCAGGTTAGACCAGACTTATCTTCCGGAAACCGGGATCAAGACCGCTTGTAGCGTCTTGTCCTTTTCCAGTGAAGAGCTAGATGAAACCGAAGAGGACGGAGGTGTAGTCTTCCAAGTGACACCAAATGCACCACGGATGACAGTGTCCTAACCAGACTCATCCACAGCCTGACAGGGCCGTATTCCTTCTTCAGCATCTTCTGGATGGATAGCAGGGCTGGGGATTGATCTTCTCGTTCAGCCATGTCCTCATCAGAGGGTTCCTCATCCGAAACTGATGAGGAAACGGCAACGGAGTGGGCAACGTCTGACTCGCTGAATCCGGTCGCACTGGTGGATGCGTGACGGAGCCGGACACAAGATCATGGTACTGCTGCACAGTCTGTGAACTGACAACCATGGGGAAGCGAGGAAGTACAGCGACAACCCGAAACTGTCTAGACTGTCTGGGTAGTACAGACAACTCCTTATCGGGTTGCTGAGGTTGCCGCACTGCGTCACAACAAGTCACCTCTGCTGGTTGTTGAACGTCTTCCCAGTGACACACTGACTCCGTAAAAAATCCTCTATCAAGGACTAAGCTTGGACTGCATGTCTTGCAACAAAGCCCAAGGTCTATGGGAGCAGGTGTGGCAACAGACGGGGTTAGCGACTGAAGCGGAACCATTTACCCTCCCTGGAAGCATGTTATGCTTAATTAAAAGTCCATAGGAGGCTAAGCAGCTTAAGGCTCCTCTCCAAATGACAGAGTCCTCAAGGGAATATTAGAAGGAGGGAGAACAGCACTTTCTCATCTACAGGAACCTTCTCTCAGTGAGGGTTTCACTGGTGCAAAAGCAGCAGACCAGAAGGCAACGTTATGAAACTGCTTGACAGTCTGTGAACTGTCAAAAACTGAACTGTCAACCACAACAGGAGCGTGAGGACATACAGCACTGGTGTATAAGTAGCAGACCAGAAGGCAACGTCATGTAACTGTATGACAGTTTGTGAGTTGGCAACAACCAAAGTTGTGTGGGGAAGCCTCCACTCCTGACTGACTAGTTTGCTGCTGGCGAGTGGCGGTAACCACAGTGTGTTGCGGAGGCTGACACACCGTGTCAAAATACGGCAGCTTGTGGTAGCTCACGCACGGCAACGGAGTGCTCTGTGTGTGGGAGTCATCATACATCTGGCAGGGTTGACTTGTGCATGGGTGGGGGAGCTCTCACAACAAGAGTGTGAGAGCAGGAAGCCATGCCGGGCGCACAACCGTGGGAGGTGTAGGCCCACGGGTGCATCGTCAACCTTCTCCGCAGACGGAGTGTGGGAGCTGGCAACAATAAAAGCAGAGTGCTGGAGCGTGGGAGGGGCTGCGGTGGGTTGAGGAGCATGCGGTATGGTAGCGGAGCATGCTGTAAGGTATGCGGCTCATGCTGCATGGTATGCGGAGCATGCTGTAAGGTATGCAGAGCATGCTGCATGGTATGCGGAGCATGCTGTAAGGTATGCAGAGCATGCTGCATGGGCTGCGGAGAATGCCGCATAGTGCTGGAACCCGGCAGCTCTACAGAACCTTCCCACTGCTGATGCGGTAGCTCACGCATGTTAGCAGATGGTGCAGCAAGAACATGCGTCTGGCAGGGTGGACTGCGCATCGGTGGTGGAGCTCTCACAGGTGGAGGGTGGGAGCAGGCAGCCGCAGTATCTGCTGAGCGCACAACCTCGGCGGGTTGTAGGTTAACAGGTGCATTGTCAACCTTCCAGCATGATACTCCTGCATGAAGGAGCAAGCTGAGACTGTGTAGTCTGCAGCATGGACCACTAGGGTCTATGAAAGACAACAACAAACGGAGCTACTGTCCGTTGTGACTGAGGGTCTAAAACCGCTGGTGCGGCAACAGACGGAGTTACTGCCTGTTGCGGTACCACCTTGCCTCTCTGGGAGGTGTGCAGTTGTCGTACTGCAGCAAGTCCGAACTGACCCAGTGGCTACACCTAAGCCGTTGGACTTGCGCGGAAGGGGACCGACTTGCACTTAAAAGCTGCAAGATTTGGTCCATGGTTTCTGCGAGAAACCTCTTCCGCAGACGAGGAATAAATGGGCTCTCTCGTCTTTGTGTGGGTGCGGTGATCACGTCGGCAACGTGTGTAGATACACCCGAAACCACGGAGGGAAACGTCTGTTCGTTGATCAAGGCCTGTGGAACCCATAAGTCCTTCGACATTACTTCTCCCCTGGGCTTGGGAGCTTGTAAGAGGTATCGGACTAGGTGAACCACTGGCACGAACAGACGAACCCTCGAACGCAACACTGTAACACTTTGCGCATATCACTTTATCACTTTTGATTTTCTGTTTGCACTTATTTCACTGAACTCGAAACTTTAAGTGGT
>NC_090731.1:94671091-94673967 GCF_036898095.1 Palaemon carinicauda | reverse complement strand
AATGTATCAAAAATATATATGGCTTATTTGAATATGAAAAACACGTCTAAATGTGCAAAATTTATCATTAATCAAATGCCAAGTAACAAACTACCAATTAGCTACGATGGTGAAGGTGGGTTGATTTCAATTCTAAGTACAATACACCTGAATTCGACAGGTATAAGTACAAAAGAATTGTCATTGACTTTTATCTTTCTTCGTGTCCAAGTGGTTTAGTCACTGTCTATACAAGCTTGCCGACCAGTGTTCGATTCCCGGCCGGACAAAAGCTCTTGTCTTTTTGTGATTTCGCCTGGGGCTCTGATCCCGAGGTCGTTAAGAGAATCCAGACATTAATGTATCATATATATATGGCTTATTTGAATATGAAAAAACACGTCTAAATGTGCAAAATTTATCATTAATCGAATGCCAAGTAACAAACTACCAATTAGCTACGATGGTGAAGATGGGTTGATTTCGATTCTAAGTACAAAACACGTGAATTCGACAGGTATAAGTACAAAAAAATTGTCATTGACTTTTATCTTTCTTCGTGGCCAAGTGGTTTAGTCACTGTCTATACAAGCTTGCCGACCAGGGTTCGATTCCCGGCCGGACACAAGCTCTTGTCTTTGTGTGATTTCGCCTGGGGCTCTGATCCCGAGGTCGTTAAGAGAATCCAGACATTAATGTATCAAAAATATATATGGCTTATTTGAATATGAAAAACACGTCTAAATGTGCAAAATTTATCATTAATCGAATGCCAAGTAACAAACTACCAATTAGCTACGATGGTGAAGATGGGTTGATTTCAATTCTAAGTACAAAATACCTGAATTCGACAGGTATAAGTACAAAAGAATTGTCATTGACTTTTATCTCTCTTCGTGGCCAAGTGGTTTAGTCACTGTCTATACAAGCTTGCCGACCAGGGTTCGATTCCCGGCCGGACACAAGCTCTTGTCTTTGTGTGATTTTGCCTGGGGCTCTGATCCCGAGGTCGTTAAGAGAATCCAGACATTAATGTATCAAAAATATATATGGCTTATTTGAATATGAAAAACACGTCTAAATGTGCAAAATTTATCATTAATCAAATGCCAAGTAACAAACTACCAATTAGCTACGATGGTGAAGATGGGTTGATTTCAATTCTAAGTACAAAACACCTGAATTCGACAGGTATAAGTACAAAAGAATTGTCATTGACTTTTATCTTTCTTTGTGGCCAAGTGGTTTAGTCATTGTCTATACAAGCTTGCCGACCAGGGTTCGATTCCCGGCCGGACACAAGCTCTTGTCTTTGTGTGATTTCGCCTGGGGCTCTGGTCCCGAGGTCGTTGAGAGAATCCAGACATTAATGTATCAAAAATATATATGGCTTATTTGAATATGAAAAACACGTCTAAATGTGCAAAATTTATCATTAATCGAATGCCAAGTAACAAACTACCAATTAGCAACGATTATGAAGATGGGTTGATTTCAATTCTAAGTACAAAACACCGGAATTCGTCAGGTATAAGTACATAAGAATTGTCATTGACTTTTATCTTCCTTCGTGGCCAAGTGGTTTAGTCACTGTCTATACAAGGTTGCCGACCAGGGTTCGATTCCCGGCCGGACACAAGCTCTTGTCTTTGTGTGATTTCGCATGGGGCTCTGATCCCGAGGTCGTTAAGAGAATCCAGACATTAATGTATCAAAAATATATATGGCTTATTTGAATATGAAAAACACGTCTAAATGTGCAAAATTTATCATTAATCAAATGCCAAGTAACAAACTACCAATCAGCTACGATGGTGAAGATGGGTTGATTTCAATTCTAAGTACAAAACACCTGAATTCGACAGGTATAAGTACAAAAGAATTGTCATTGACTTTTATCTTTCTTCGTGGCCAAGTGGTTTAGTAACTGTCTATACAAGCTTGCCGACCAGGGTTCGATTCCCGGCCGGACACAAGCTCTTGTCTTTGTGTGATTTCGCCTGGGGCTCTGATCCCGAGGTCGTTAAGATAATCCAGATATTAATGTATCAAAAATATATATGGCTTATTTGAATATGAAAAACACGTCTAAATGTGCAAAATTTATCATTAATCGAATGCCAAGTAACAAACTACCAATTAGCTACTATGGTGAAGATGGGTTGATTTCAATTCTAAGTACAAAATACCTGAATTCGACAGGTATAAGTACAAAAGAATTGTCATTGACTTTTATCTTTCTTCGTGGCCAAGTGGTTTAGTCACTGTCTATACAAGCTTGCCGACCAGGGTTCGATTCCCGGCCGGACACAAGCTCTTGTCTTTGTGTGATTTCGCCTGGGGCTCTGATCCCGAGGTTGTTAAGAGAATCCAGACATTAATGTATCAAAAATATATATGGCTTATTTGAATATGAAAAACACGTCTAAATGTGCAAAATTTATCATTAATCGAATGCCAAGTAACAAACTACCAATTAGCTACGATGGTGAAGATGGGTTGATTTCAATTCTAAGTACAAAACACCTGAATTCGACAGGTATAAGTACAAAAGAATTGTCATTGACTTTTATCTTTCTTCGTGGCCAAGTGGTTTAGTCACTGTCTATACAAGCTTGCCGACCAGGGTTCGATTCCCGGCCGGACACAAGCTCTTGTCTTTGTGTGATTTCGCCTGGGGCTCTGATCCCGAGGTCGTTAAGAGAATCCAGACATTAATGTATCAAAAATATATATGGCTTATATGAATATGAAAAACATGTCTAAATGTGCAAAATTTATCATTAATCGAATGCCAAGTAATAAACTACCAATTAGCTACGATGGTGAAGATGGGTTGATTTCAATTCTAAGTACAAAACACCTGAATTCGACAGGTATATATTGTCATTGACTTT
>NC_090731.1:94483591-94661091 GCF_036898095.1 Palaemon carinicauda | reverse complement strand
GGATGAGTTTTCTTAGCACTAAGGATAGTCGTATACGAGAGCGGAGTTTGTTAGGTGAGGTAGGGTAGGCTTCAGGGCTAACCCTTCCTCTTCTTATAGGACCTTCATCCCTCCCCCTCTGTCCTTTGGTGATGGCCTAGCCATCACAAAACCTTGGCCACTGTCCTACATTCGACCCTAGTATAGGGTAGGTTGCAGTACTGGCTTACACTTCTGCTGGCCGGCAAGAATGTGCCAGCCGCCAGAAGCCCCTCTTTCTCTTGGAGTGTTCTTCAGACCTCTCTTGGTCTGCCATCCATATGTGTGTTGGTAGAGCCCAGCAGTTTATGGACGGATGGAAGCTTGAATGTCACATTCTCCCCTTCCATTTGTTCACTCATTCTGGATGGAAGGCACTAAAGCAGTGCTGCCTTACAGCCTGGCATCCATTTCTTTCCCTTATTAGTGTATAGTACCATCAGGTCCCCATCTGCCGGCTTAGCGGCCGGCAGCCGGGTTGGTTGTAGATCTCTGGTTTATTAAATGTCGCTGGCCGGCCTAGACTGCCATCAGCCATGGCCGGCCGGCAACTGGCTGCACACCTAATACTCTGCCGGCCACTACGATTAGTGGCCGGCAGCCGGGGTGCAGTCGGCTGTCGGCTTAGTCGGCTACCGGCTTATTACCCAGTGCCGGCCGGCACCCAGAGACCAACGATCTGCCTCCCACTACTTCCAAAGGTAGTATACCTTGGAATTGTACCCAGGTGCATATGCCGGCACTACAGTATATGATTATACAGTAGCCAGTATTTTGCAGTATAGTACATAGTGCAATAAGAAAATTACAGTATAGATTATACTGTAATACAAAATTATTTCCAACATACAATGTGTTGTCATGTACAGCCTAGTGTGAGACTGTACAGTATAAAGAAAGTGAGTTCTTTCTTTAAATATATTAAAATCTCTAATATTAAAACTTTTGGAAACTGGTGTCAAGTTACACCTATATATCCTTAGAGGATAACAAATTCCAAAGGTTTTCTAGAATAAGAATTAACCATAGTTTTAATGTTATGGGAGGTCACAGCAATTGGCTGGGCAGGAAATACATATATGTGTCGTTCTTTTTTTCCTTTCTAGCTACCTATCCTAAGCTACATACACTAATATTAAATTGTATACTAAATTTTGTGAAGCTTTCACGGGATACTCATTGGAATCTCTTCTCTTTACAGGAGGACCAACCCAAGTGCGGGAGTATGTTTTGTAACGTCCGCAGTAAGAACTTCAGCGGACATGAGTAATTGGGTCAGGGGTTTTCAGAAAAACACCATGGGGCCTTACCTTCCAAGTGAGAAGATGCGGGCCTATCTTTTCCCCAGGGCATCATCGGATGCAGTAATTCCTCAGCCTCATTCAGAGATCCCTGTTGTTCAGATTCCGGTAGATTCGGAGGTGTCGGACGCGCTACAGGACATCCAACTGGACGATAGGATGTCAGAAGTGTCGGAGTACACTGATAAGGACCTTCTCGCAGAAGGTTAGGAAGAGGAGCTGACCCAAGCTCCTGAGACCGAGGAGGAAGAGGTCGACGAGGTGCCGGTCTCATCGGTTCTGCCCCCAGAACCAGTTCCCTCGACATCTTCTGCTATCCCAGAGGAATTGGGAAGGACTCTTTCTTCCATTGTTGAAATGATTCAACAAATGTAGAAGAAAAATGATAAAGAAGCTGCGATGAAGCTGGAGATGTGTAGACTCGCAGCATCACGCGGGCCTCAGAAGAAGCTCAGCTTTAAGGACCTTCCTCTGTGTTCGGATGCAAACCCGTGGCGGTATGCTGAACACGTGCCGATGACAATTGGGAAGATTGTCATCTCGGAGAAGCTGGGATCAGTCCCCATTGAAGAGGTGGAATTCTGGCCCAGCAAGGAGTCTTCTACGGACTGCTATGTCCGTCTCAGGAAGGAACCGGCCTCAAAGGAGGAAACGGAGCAAAAGGAGGTCATAGTCTTTGACCATGGTAAAGCACAGGCTTTACTTTCTAGCTCGATGAAAGAGAGGGACTTCACCAACTCGAAGGTACCAGCGTTGAGTAAGAAGCACCCTTCCTTTGTGGCTTCTCCAACCAGAGCCTTCCCCTTTATGGAGAAAGGGTATAAGGCAGCCTTAGAGGCGGTAGAGACAGGGAAGCCATGCCCCTCATTGGATGAGTGCAAGCCTTTATCCCTGACCTTACCTATGGACCAAAAAGACTGGAAGGACGTCCACCTTACCTTCTCAGTTGGGAAGTTGGAAGCAGATATTGTCGGACGTCAGTTCGGTGAGGACCTTCCGAAGTTGTCTGAATTTCTCTTGGGTAGGGAGCAAGAGACTAAAGAAAGACTTGCTGCGTCTATGTCTCTACAGACTACTCTGAAAACGATGGCAAGTGACCCCAATAACCAAGAGATGTTTATGGTAGTGGCAAAACCCATTTGGCCACTGTAACCAAGGATTTGTACAGTTTTATCAAAGCTAGGAGGGCTTGTAGAGAGTTCGTGTTCGCCTCGGCTGCGGTGAGACACGAACCCAGAAAACTGATCTCATCCAGCATTTGGGGTAAGGACCTCTTCCCAAGCAAAGTAGTCAAAGAGGTAGTAGACAAGGCCGCCACGGAGAATAGGAACCTTCTCCAAAAGTGGGGCGTATCTCTCAAGAGGAAGTCTTCCCTGGATGAGGGTCCCCAATCTAAGAGGAAGACAAAGAAGCCTAGGCTACCCTCTCGGCTGGCCAAGCCTTACAGACAACAACAACAACAACAGCAACTTCCTACGACCGCGGTGCCCCAGATGGTGGCACAGCCTCTAACTACGTACCAGTTGGTACCTCAGCCAGTAGCGACACAGTCGCCTGCCTTTAACCCAGCTTTTGAAAGGCAGTCAATGACATTTCGTCCGAAAGCTAGAGGATCAGGAAGAGGTTCCTCTAGACGCCCCTCAAGAGGTAAGGGATACAGAGGAGGATGCGGTCAAGGAGGCAAGCCCTCAGGTCCACAGTAAAAGTGAGATGCTCCCGGTAAGAGGGAGATTGTATTTATTCCGGGATCGTTGGACCTTCGATCCCTGGGCCCACAGCCTAATCAAGAATGGACTGGGTTGGAGCTGGAACAGCACTCCACCTCTATTCCCACAATTCTTCCAACACTCCACCCCCGTCCTGGAAGAATATGTACGGGAACTCTTGGAGAAGAGAGTAATTCGGAGAGTAAAGTCCATAAAGTTCCAAGGAAGGCTGTTTTGTGTTCCTAAGAAGACTCAGAAAAACTCAGTGTCTTTCTGGACTTGTCGCCACTCAAGTTCATAGTAAACTCTAAGTTCAGGAGGTTAACACTTCAACACATAAGGACCCTGTTGCCCAAACGGGCTTACACTGTCTCGATAGACTTGGCAGACGCCTACTGGCACGTCCCAATCAATCGTCAACACTCCTCCTACCTAGGTTTCAAGCTTCAAGGAAGACTTTATGCCTTCAGAGCCATGCCCTTCGGGCTAAACATAGCCCCAAGGATATTCACGAAGCTTGCAAATGCAGCCGTTCATCAGTTACACCTAAAGGGTGTCCAAGTAGTAGCCTATTTGAACGATTGGCTGGTGTGGGCAGCATCCAAGACGGAATGCATGCAGGCTTCAAAGAAGGTGGTCCAGTTCCTGGAACATCTAGGATTCAAGATCAACACCATAAAGTCTCTACTATCTCCAGCTCAAAAGTTTCAGTGGTTGGGAATCCACTGGGATTTACAGTCACATCAATTTTCCATTCCACTAAAGAAAAGGAAAGAGATGCGGGATCTGTCAAGAGACTTCTGGAATCCAAACGGATATCAAGACTCGAACAGGAGAGTGCTGGGCTCTCTACAGTTTGCTTCAGTGACAGACCCAGTGCTAAGAGCACAGCTAGCTAAAGGATGCAACAGGAGTCTGGAGAAGATACGCATCAAACGCTCGAAGAGATCTGAGAAGACCATTACCGACTTGATTGTGATCGCTTCTCAAGCCGTGGTTCAAAGCCAAGCACCTGAAGAAATCGGTACTTCTTCAGCCACCTCCGCCTTCAGTCATATCCACACAGACGCTTTAAAGGAAGGATGGGGAGGTCACTCTCACTAAAGGAAAGTCCAAGGAGCTTGGTCCAATATATTCAAGACCTTTCATATCAACATTCTGGAAGCCATGGCAGTATTTCTTACACTGAAGAAATTATCTCCTCGCCACTCGACCCATATAAGACTGGTCCTGGTCAGCGAGGTGATAGTGAGATGCCTGAATCACCAAGGTTCGAGATCACCTCAAATTAACCAAGTGATGTTGGCCATCTTCCGTTTGGCGGGAAAGAAGAGATGGCACTTATCAGCAGTTCACCTTCAAGGGTTCCGCAATGTGACGACGGACGCTCTATCCAGGTTCACTCCGATAGTCAGAATGGTCTCTAGACGCAGGATCGTTCTCCTTCATCTTACATCAAGTCCCGGAACTGCAAATAGACCTCTTTGCGACGAGCGACAAGAAGAAGATACATCGTTACGTGGCCCCGTACGAGGATCCTCTAGTGGAAGCAGTGGATGCAATGTCCCTCAATTGGAACAGATGGTCCTGGATTTACCTGTTCCCTCCATCCAACCTTCTACTGAAAGTCCTCAACAAACTGAGATCATTCAGGGGAACAGCCGCGATAGTGGCTCACAAGTGGCCAAACAGCGTCTGGTTTCCTCTGGTGTTAGAACTACGGCTGAAGTTTGTGCCATTGCCGGATCCAGTTCTGACTCAGCAAGTGCAGAAGTCGACTGTCTTCGCTTCATCACAGAAAACGCGAAACCTTCATCTCATGATTTTCTCTCCTTAGCGGTGAAGAAAAGATTCGGGACCTCGAGAGACAGTATAAACTTCTTAGAAGAATACAAATCCAAATCTACTAAAACACAATATAAGTCATCATGGAAGAAATGGGTGTCCTTTGTCAAGGCGAAGAATCCAAAAGAAATCTCGACGGATTTCTGTCTATCTTTCTTTATTCACCTTCATGAACAAGGTTTAGCAGCCAACACAATATCTACGTGTAAGTCTGCCTTGACAAGACCCTTATTGTACGCCTTCCAGGTCGACTTCTCTAATGAAATCTTTAACAAGATTCCTAAGGCCTGTGCTAGACTCAGGCTGGCAGCATCTCCGAAACCCATTTCATGGTCTTTGGATAAGGTTCTTCACTTTGCTTTAATGTTGAACAACGAAGGTTGTGCTTTGAAAGTTTTGACCCAAAAACTTATATTTCTATTTGCACTAGCCTCGGGGGCCAGAGTTAGCGAAATAGTGGCCCTCTCGAGAGATGAGGGTCATATTCAGTTTGTAGAAGGGGGAGAACTGAATCTTTTTCCTGACCCAACGTTTCTTGCCAAAAATGAGCTACCCACCAAATGGTGGGGTCCCTGAAAAATCTGCCCTCTGAAGGAAGATGTCTCTCTATGTCCAGTAGAGTGCCTAAAGGTCTATCTTCGTCGAACTTCAGACTTTAAGGGAGGACAGCTTTTTAAGGGAGAAACTGCTGGTTCGAATTTGTCTCTGAGACAATTAAGGGTGAAGATCACCTACTTTATTCCCAGAGCGGATCCGGACAGTACACCCGCAGGTCATGATCCAAGAAAAATTGCCTCATCCCTGAACATTTTTAACAATATGGACTTTGAACACCTTCGCTCATACACTGGCTGGAAGTCGTCCAGAGTATTTTTTAAGCATTACGCGAAGCAGGTAGAGGAATTGAAGAGATCTGTGGTAGCAGCAGGTAGTGTTCTTAAACCTGTTGCTTAGTTCTGCGAGGAACAGTGAAATTAATTGGGACGATTAATTTAAGGGTGTGTGTGTGGTCCCTAGACGGTACAACATACTAAGTGGAAGGCCTCTAAGGTGTCCTTATGGACTGTTCCATACACAAAGGTGAAGTAAGCATAATGCATAACACGTGTGCCATGCGTTTTTACGTAAGTGTGAATAGACAGTAATGACAGAAATTAATGAAAATTATTAACATTTTTATTTTCAAGTGGCATTAATATGTTTCCTTTTCAGATGAAACTAGTATTTCCCTTTATTACTGTTATCTTTATGCTTCAATTTATTTCATCCACATTTTGTATCTCTATAAATGTTGATTGATCTATTAATTTATTGTTTGTCAATACACTAGTTCTAAATGAACTTTGCGTCTTATTCGCCCCAGATTCATTTTTATGAATATATTGAGCATTACCCCTCATCCTTTGGATATGGTTTGATAATATAAGAAAAACTTGAAAGATTGTTCCTTCGTGTAGACAAACACTCATTGATTTTGGCCAATCCTTTATAGGACAGGCCAGTATACTCTGAATGTGATGATAACTGATATATAATCTTTGTTCCTATATGGATACAAACCTTTTGTCGGTACATAAGTCAATTCTAGATACCGGGGGAGGTGTCAGTATTTCATACGCACATTAGTGAGTTTTCAATACAAACTTTGCTTTAGAAGGTATAGGTCGAGACCAATATACCGGTTTGTCTGCTGAGCATCCATAGGTAATATGTATTCCTCGAGACTTTTCCCGAGTCTAGCATGACTCTTCCCTGTAGGGGGCAGGAAGCTCATAACATTGTTTATGTTTAGAAGAAATGATGTATGATGGTAACATCATAGGTCTCTAGGTCTAAATCGATCAAGGAAATTCTGTCTTGAGGACAAGGCACATAATAAAAATCCACAGATACAGTAATGCTCCGGTAAACTTTCATCAGGACAACATGGCCTGAGCCCAAAAAAGGGATTTTGACGTAGGAAAAATCTATTTCTGGGCGAGAGACCTGTGCCGCCCAGTGAAATGCTCCTTTTACATCATTTCTAAGGTAATAACTGCTATGAATTTACCAGAGAAAAAATTGTATAGGAATGCTAGGTTGAACCCAGCTCGCTCACCTAATAAGGTGTCGGTATAAAAAACTGGGGCGTGATAAATCACAACCAGAGGTCTCGCACGATTTAGATATCTCCCGTCAACATCCCCGAACAGCGAGGAGCCGTTCAACATCCTAACTCCAATCGCTACTACGAACGATCCCACCCACGCTAGTGACGTCACTCCTATAGCACCCCAGATTGGGGCCCGGAAGGGAGGGACGGGTGGGTTCACTGGGCGGCACAGGTCTCTCGCCCAGAAATAGATTTTTCCTACGTCAAAATCCCTTTTCTGGTCTCTGACCTGTGCCGCCCAGTGAAATAGTGCCAGAGAATAGGGACCCAATATGGCTAACTACCTGGGGAGAAAATAACACAAAAATAGCAATACATGGTGAAATTTAATAACAAAACAGGAGGGATAGGAATCCCATAGGCAAGTGATCAACATGGTTATGAGTGGAGAAAATCCACCGAAAACAATAATAAGGTAACCCGAAGGTAAGTAATCCACAAGGTATGAATAGTAATAAATACATGGTAAACAATCCCATACAGGGATGATAATAAATCAAGCAGAACTGCGAATATAATAAAATACAATATCAAAATTAAAATAAAATCAGCTCGAGGGATAAGGAACAGATGAATCAAAACAATTCGTAGAACATATATCAATGTATAATAAAAATAATACACCATAGGGGTGTATGGCAAAGGACAAACCAAACCAGGTAGGAACAATAAGAAAGCCAGGCAGGAGGGAAAGAGGACAGAGCAAGACGTTGTGATTAGGACTCAGAGCCTTCAGGAGGAACTACATTCCCAGCTGCTACTGTTGCAAATTTAAGAGCTTCTAAAGGTTTTAGGTAGTGGCGTTTAAAAACTTTAGGGGACTTCCAACCCGTATATTTTGTGAGCTCATCAAATTTCATATGATGAAAAAAGTTAATTGAAGTAGCAACAGCTCGAATATCATGGACATGTGGGAATGACTCAGGATTAGCTTGTTTAATGAAATAAAGAATTTGTTGTCTAATTCCTTCAAGGGTAATAGTTCCTCCATTCTCTCTAATAAATAAGGGCCCTGTGGAAGTAGTGGAAGTTCTACTTAAGTAGGATTTCAGGGTGGTAACTGGACACAGGGATGGATCCCGAGGAAGTGGAACAATCTTCCAGGGAAACCACCTGTTTTGGGGGTCCTCATTTTTAGCCAGGAATACTTTGTTAGGGGAGAGAAGGACCTCACCCGAAGGGAGAAACTCGATATGACCTGGGTCTCTAGACAGGGCCGACAATTCTGAGATTCTAGAGCCAGAGGCGAGGCTCAAAAGAAAGTGTCTTTCTTAACAATGCCATATAGTTACAAGATTCATTCAAAGTGTCAGAGGCTAGCTTTAGGGCATCGTTCAAGAACCAAGAAACTACGCTAGGGCGAGTTGATGGTTTCAGTCTGGCACAAGCTCTTGGAATGGAAGAGAAGTATGAATCCGTCAGGTCAATGTCAAAACCAACGTGGAAGATCTTTTTCAAGGCTGATTTGATCGTAGTAATCGTGTTGGCTGCTAGGCCCGATTCAAAGAGAGTTCTAAAGAATGTCACAGTTAGGTTCATCATCATTTTCTCAACTTGTGAGTCTTTCAAAAACTTTGCCAGTTTTTTGACGGCTGAGTCATATTGACGGAGGGTGGATTCTCTTTTGCCTGATTCCAGGAATAGGGTATTCAGAGGGTCGATGTTTGCACCCTTTTGAGCTGCGAACTTCATGAAGTCCATAAAGTTAGGGCATTCAGAATCCTTGAGGAAGCTAACACATTGCGCGTTTGTACTACTTGTGTTAGAACAGGATTGGGTATCCGCCGAGGGCGGAGGCCTAGCTCTAGTAACAAGGGGAACCAGTTGCTTTTGGGCCAGTTGGGGGCTATCAGAGCCACTCGGCCCTTGAAAGATCTGAACTTGTGCAGTACTTTCAGCAGGAGATTCATCGGAGGAAACAGATAAATCGTCTTCCAAATGTTCCAGTCTAGTGACATAGCGTCCATGGCATAAGCCTGAGGGTCCAGGTTGGGGGCTACGTAACATTCTAGTTTGCGATTGGATTCCGTCGCAAACAGATCCACCTGGAGACCCGGGACCTGAGATAAGATCCATTGGAAGGATCGATTGTCCTGTGACCACTCCGACTCCAACGGGGTCGTCCGGGAAAGTGCGTCCGCCACTACATTCCGAACCCCCGCCAGGTGGACTGCTGATAGATGCCACTTGTATGATGTTGCCATGGAGAAAATCGCCAACATAACGTGGTTTATGTGGGCTGACCTGGAGCCTCCCCTGTTGATGCAGTGGACTATGACTGCGCTGTCGAGGACCAGTCTGATGTGGAGATTCCTGGCTGGGCTGAGATGTTTTAGGGTAAGCAAGACTGCCATGGCCTCTAGGACATTTATGTGCATTTGTTGAAATATCAGAGACCATAACCCTTGGACTTTCTTGTGTTGAGAGTAACCTCCCCACCCTGTGAGGGAGGCGTCTGTATGAACGACGAGTCCCAGGGCAGGATATTGCAAGGGAACGGACTTGGAAAGATTCTTGACCTTCACCCAAGGCTGCAGACTTTTCCTCAGGATTGGGGGAAGGCGAGCTTGCCTGTCTCGACGTTTCTTGGTCGCTGTGGAGCGCCACACTCTGTTTATGTCCTTTAGTTTGGACTTTAGGACAATGTCTGTGACGGAGGCGAACTGTAAGGAACCTAGTATTCTTTCTTGGTTCCTTCTGGATGACAACTTGTCCCTGAGAAACTGTTTCGTGTTCCTCGCTATTTCCTTCCTTTTGGCTTTTGGCAGACACAATGTATGGGAATTTAGGTCCCATTGTAGCCCCAGCCACTGAAACTTGGTCTCCGGGACCAGACGGGATTTCTCGAGGTTGACCTGAAATCCTAAACGTCGAAGGAAGGAGAGGGCCGTGCTCGTTGCCATGTGGCAGTTCCGGACGTTGTTAGACCAGATCAGCCAATCGTCGAGATAAGCCACTATTTGAATCCCTTGGGTTCGAATTTCCCGAATCACCGTCTCTGCTAGTTTGGTGAAGATTCTGGGCGCTATGTTGAGCCCGAATGGCATCACCTTGAAAGCATAGGCTTGATTGCCCAGCTTGAAGCTTAAGAAGGGGCGAAAATGCCTTGCTATTGGAACGTGATAGTAGGCATCTGTAAGATCTATGGAGGTGGTGACGGCCCCATGAGGAAGTAGGGTCCGCACCTGCGAGACGGTAAGCATGTTGAATTTTTCGCAACGAATGAAGGAGTTTAGACGAGACAGGTCCAGGATTACTCTTCGTTTGTCTGAGCCTTTCTTTGGCTTGCTGAATAAGCGACCTTGAAATTTTAAGCGATGCATGCTTTGGATTGTGTTCTTTTGCAACAGGTCCTTAGTAAATGAACGTAGCTCTTCTGTCGGGAGTTGGTAGAAACTGATTGGTGGAGGGGGTCCCTGTAACCAGCTCCGCCCCAGACCTTTGGAAATTATGCTGGAAGCCCAATTGCTGAACTTCCAATGGTCATTCGCAACGAACGAAGGAGTTTAAACGAGACAGGTCCAGGATTACTCTTCGTTTGTCTGAGCCTTTCTTTGGCTTGCTGAATAAGCGACCTTGAAATTTTAAGCGATGCATGCTTTGGATTGCGTTCTTTTGCAACAGGTCCTTTGTAAATGAACGTAGCTCTTCTGTCGGGAGTTGGTAGAAACTGATTGGTGGAGGGGGTCCCTGTAACCAGCTCCACCCCAGACCTTTGGAAATTATGCTGGAAGCCCAATTGCTGAACTTCCAATGGTCCCAAAATTTGTATAGTCTCCCTCCTACCTGCAACTTCTCAATGGCTTGATGATGATTTGCCGCCTCTGCCTCCGCGGAAAGCCTTGCCTCGGTGGGAACTCCTTCCGCCACCTCGGTTACGAAAGGCACCTCTGGAGCCCCTGTGGCGCTGGTAGCCTTGGAAAGAACCCTGAAATTCGTAAGTGGGGTTGAAGGCGGGGGAGGCAGCAAACGAAGTCGATGCGACTTGTGTCTGAGGGACCAACACATACTGCTGTTGGAGTTGGCCCTTAGAGGTAGAAGGCTGGGAGCCCTGTGAAACAGAGACAGACTGAACCGGGACAGGTTGCACTACTTGAAGAGGCTGTCTGAACTGCGAGGAGTGGAAGGGCCTCAACCTCTTCCTGCCACGAGCTGGAGCACCAGTAGGTTCATATTTCCTTTTGGGAACTAGGCCCCACCTAACCTTGAGGCTTTGGTTAACTCGAGCTGCCTCGCTGAGAACAGTGTTAACCATATCCTCCAGGAAGAGGTCCGGACCGCAGACCGGGGCTTTGATGAGCCTATTGGGTTCATGCCGAATAGTAGCCTCCGACAATACATGTCGTCGGCAACGGAATCTGGCCTTATGGAAGTCATATGCATCAATCAACAAAGTTTGCAGAAGTGACTTCGTGAGGACCTTAAAGATAGGTTCCTCGTCGTAAGTGGCAACGGTCATCTCTGAAAGAGCAGTAGAGTTAATGGATCTACAGTGAACCCTCGTTTATCGCGGTAGATAGGTTCCAGACGCGGCCGCGATAGGTGAAAATCCGCGAAGTAGTGACACCATATTTACCTATTTATTCAACACGTATATTCAGACTTTTAAAACCTTCCCTTGTATGTAGTACTGTTAACAAACTACCCTTTAATGTACAGAACACTTAATGCATGTACTACAGTACCCTAAACTAAAACAGGCACAAATATTAAAGGCAATTTTATATCATGCGTTTCCTAAACACGCTAAAAAGCACGTTAAAAAATGGCAACCAATGTTTTGTTTACATTTATCTCTGATCATAATGAAGAAACAAACTGGAGGTAGAGCTTTGCTTATTACCCAGACATATTTCCCATACTATTCCCTTAGAACTACATCACATCTTCCTACTTCAGATATATATATATATATATATATATATATATATATATATATATATATATATATATATATATATATATATATATATATATATATATATATATATATATATATATATATATATATATATATATATATATATATACATATAAATATATATATATATATATATATATATATATATATATATATACATACATACATATACACATAAATACATGCATACATATATATGTATATATGTTACTGTATATATATGGGTTATGGAAAAAATCCGCGAAGGTCGAACCGCGAAGTAGCGAGGGTTCACTGTACTGAGCCTACACCGGGTCTCAAACTCTATTTTGATTAGGGACTCCGGTAGCTTGGGGAGGCATTCACTGAACTACGTCGAGGCACAGTCCGGGCTCAGTTTGCCTACCGTAAAGGTAGATCTCATGGTCACCAGGAAAGAGAAGGAAAGTCAATTCCGTCTCTCGAAGCTGAGGTAAGGGCTTCTCTTCCTTAGAAGCCTGATAGGCTATCTCCATGATTTTGGTTGTGCATGGAGTAGGGGTATGCTCGTCTATCACAAACATAGTGTACGAGTTCTTATGGGGTGTGAGCATTGTGTTCACACAATCCCACTCGTTGAAGGCGCGGACCAAGACAGACGGGGCCTGTTCCTTGGGGAAGATCACAGTCTCCTTAGGGACCTTATCTAGGCGGATCAGAGCCTCATCAGTCAAGCGAGCGAAGCCGGGGAAGGGAAATTGCAGACCTGGTGGGTAGAACTCGAAGTCTTCAATCGGTCAAGTTCCAAAACCTTCAATGGACAACATGCCGTCCGAGAGGGGGGCATGTAGAGCTAACCTCGAGGGGTTACTCTTTGTAAACGGTGGGAGCTTAGAGGCATCGGGGATGGCATATTGCTGCTGTTGTGGAAGCCCCGAACGCATGAGTCCCTGGACTAGGTTCTCGACATTTGCAACCCTTTCTTGCTGTTGTTGTAGAGTCACGATGGCTTGCTGAGTGTGCGAAGACAACATCGTCTCGAAGCGAGAAAACAGCTTCTCCGAGAAATCCGCCGGATTAAATGGTTCCGCCGGAGGGGGAATGGATGCCGAACCGGAGACCGGTCCTTGAGAAATCGAGGGCACGGCGACGGAGTCTTTGGGGACTCTAGTGGAGGAAGATTTGGACGACCTCGATGATTTTGAAGACTTGTGGGTCTTATGCAAAGGCCTGTGGTGAGCCTTAACCTTGGGGATCACAGACCGGAGCTTGAGATCAGCACCGGAAGTCCCTGGAAAACCTTGAAAGGAAGATTGGTTTGAAGTAGAAGAGAAAGTCGGGCTGAGGAAAGGAATCTCAGCCCGGGACCCACCTGACTCACCTATCTCCCTACCTGTGTTGGGTTCCTCAAGAACCATGGGTTCTACGTCTAAATTAAGGGTTGCGATGTCTTCCGTTATCGTCCCGTTCGTGTCTTCTTGGTCCGGGGCCAAAAGCAAGGACTCAATATTTTCGATGATGGGGTCCGCCAACTCCTTGGGGACCGCAGCTGATGTTTTTGCGTGCGGATAAAGGAGGGAACACCATTGTTCAGATAAAATGTAAGGTTGCTTAGCCTTTACATTCCGGGCGAAGCCGCCAATCTAGACCTTGAGGGTCGCTAGAGCCGAAGTCTTAGCAGGCTCGGAGCTCTGAAAAAGAACAGACTATTAGTGAAGGTAAGGAATTTTCATGCTGAAGAGAAAAGAGGGGGGGACCAGGAGCCTCCGAACACGAGGCCCTAGAAGGGGGCATGCGAGGAGCAAAATAAAATGATGCAATTAAAATTAATTAATTGTAATTAATTGTAACTCCACTTACCAAGTCTGTAAAAAACGGCTAAGAATAATTCCACTTACCGATTCAGAGGTTGAGGTGGAGGCCAGCTTGTAGCATACTACACAATTGTCCGGATGCCAAACAGTGAGATCATCCACCAGGACAGCACAATGGGCATGTGAGCGACACACGTCGTGGCCGCAGGGTTGGCTAAGGACCGCTGAGCATGCCGTCATCGAACAGCGTACTGCCTGTAAAATAAAAGATACATGAGTATCCCGTAGGTAAGCTGGAGGAGCCCGGGGGCTCCGGGAGCTTAGAATACACCGCTGTAGTGGAAACAATAAACTTAAGCTTCTAGAGCAATACAGATAAGAATAAGTCCGTCCGTAATCGTGATCATACCCGGGGGGGGGGGGGGGAGAGTCGAGAACAGGGGATTATATAGATATGTGTAAATATATAATGAGATTAATCCTAGTGGATAAAGGTCACGCTGGCTCCGGGGAGACAACTGAGAGAGCCCAGGGCTCATGAAAAACTACCGGAGTAGGCGGACAGGGAGTCGAGGGTCAAACCCGTCGATGGCACAAGGGATTAATCGAACTCGACATGGGAATAAGACGAAGGCTACGTCCGGGGATCCCGTAAGGAATAATAATGGTACGTGGAGTCCGTGGAGTGCGGAACACCATATGAGGAGGGGGAAAAGGAGGGATCTGTAATGGGTCCGTGAGGTGCGGGACCGGGAGGGAGTAGCAGGAATAAAATGTGTATAAAAATGAATATACACAACATAAAATCCCAGACCGAGCCGGATCCCACCCGCCTACCGATGGCCAATCGAGACGGCGGGGAGAAACAGCTACGGAAGGGTAGGGGGAATACTGAATAATAATGTATAACAAGCATCACACACGATCAGGGTCCGCCCAGGACGGAGCAAGGCGATATCTCCAGAGGGGATATGAAACATAAAAGCTGACTCCGAGCCTCAATATGAGAGCGAGTGATGGCATCCCTGAGGTGGGGGTGTCGGGGCGGAGGGGGGGAGGAGGCTAACGAGTGGGGCAGAAGAACAGGCTTACCAACCTGAACTGAGACCCACGACAAAGATCACACGGAAAGACTAGGATAATGAATAATAATAATAATATTACTGATATGGTAATAAATGAAAAAGGGAGGCATGCTGGACAATGATAATAAACGTAAGATAGCCCGAAGGGACAAACGGAGAGGCAGGGGAAGACCAAGCCTAACAGCGCGGGGGAGACCGAGCTAGGCAGGGCTGCCAACATAACAAGGTGTCGGTGAGGTGACGACAAAAAACATAAATTAAGTACTGCCTCACGAAAGTCCCGACGAACTAGATAATACTAGTAAAATAACGTATACGCTAATATGATCGCTACTACGAACGAGAAAAACGTAAAACGAACTAAAAATAGTAACGCCCGAAGGCGACCAGGCATGCCAACCGAAGTGAACAAAGATATCTTAATATCATAAAATAACTGTTATCGTAAAAACAGATAAATACCATAGCATAACACGGGTGTGAACCGTGGATACCCAGAAAGTTCAGGACGAGAAACAATCAGTATAGAAGACTGATTGCAAAGCGTCAAGAACGAGAGAGAGAGAGAGAGGAGGTAGCCAGCCAGCATGGCGGACCCGATGCGGGGTCGCGTAATATAAAAACTGAGATAATTTAATAACCAAGGGCAAAACTACCTCCAAAATCTCAAAACTCATAGATCTGGTACTTAACTTAGGTGGAGTAACAGTAGAATCCGACATCCTGGGATAAATCCTGGGTAAACCAAAGGAAATCACACACCGAGAAAAGAATAACAGCGTCAAAGCAGGTGCTATGAAAAGGAGTGACGTCACTAGTGTGGGTGGGATCGTTCAAAGTAGCGATTGGAGTTAGGATGTTGAACGGCTCCTCGCTGTTCGGGGATGTTGACGGGAGGTATCTAAATGGTGCGAGACCTCTGGTTGTGATTTATCACGCCCCAGTTTTTTATTCCGACACCTTATTAGGTGAGCGAGCTGGGTTCAACCTAGCATTCCTATACAATTTTTTCTCTGGTAAATTCATAGCAGTTATTACCTTAGAAATGATGTAAAAGGAGCATTTCACTGGGCGGCACAGGTCAGAGCCCAGAAAACGGATTTTGAGCGAAGCGAAAAATCTATTTTTGGGTGAGATAGCCATGTCGTCCTGATGGACCCGCCCTTCCTTTCTATAAAAAGGGCTAAAGGACCCCTCCCAATGGTACAGTATCTGTAGCACCTCGCTTATCGCTACAAGGAATAAACATGGCGCCATTGATGACGTCATATACAGACTTGAAACGGGGAGGAGAGGTACCTTAATAACAGCTCCCCTTTCGTTTCTTGCCACTTTTTCTCTCTCGAAGCGTTAACGCCATTCGGGGTGAAGATAGCTATGTGGTGTGTCAAGAATACATCCTCTGATATTATGCGATATCCGTATAAGAGTAAATTAGGGATATTTGCTTCAGGAGTTAGAATTCTGGGTACCTTAAGGTAAAATTCTCTGGGAATATCACTGTAGTTAAATATACCGTAGGAAGTTACTTTAATGGAACTTCCATCAGGACGACATGGCTATCTCACCTAAAAATAGGTTTTTCGCTTCGCTCAAAATCCGTTTTGTAATGTATATCCTTTTTTCTCACCAATGGCATTTACACACAATTTGGCGATTAGTATTCCGTCAATTGTTTATATGGAGCATTAATGACCCATTTCTTTTGGCTTTTGGTGTCTCCTTACAAGCGGTGCCTATACGGAGATACACTGTTGAGTGAAGATTTGTGTCAGAGCCGTGGGACATCCCTGTGATCTTGATTTTTGCCGCACACATGCGAAGTGTCCGAGGATGAAAGGCCCAGTATTGTACTGGGACCATCAGGATTGCAGTGTTGAAGGGATTTACTTCACTCCAGATGGGTCTCGTTGGATGCCTCCGATGACGACTGCATGTTCTTCCCGCGGTACCTTCGCACCTGGGTAAGAGGAGGAGGTAGTCTGATCTCATCAAGGATTCAGTGGTGTCTACCAATTCTGACTCCACTGTGACATCGGTCTCCTGATCCACGGTTACGATTGCTTCTTCCGTGACCGGGCTGTTCCGGCTCGTTTCTCCTCCCAACATCATCTGCTAAGCTCATGGAGCCCCCCAGTTCCCAAGTACCTTATGTACTACAATACATCTGGTAATTATGGGTAACAGGAAAGCCTTCATGGAGGGGAATTAGTAATACCAGGTGATGGTCTTCAAGGCCTCATTTGAAGAGATGCAGGCCTTGGAGAAGAAAGAGGAGTTGCCTAGATATAAGGTTTGGCACTCCTAGCTACCTTATTGCACGCAGCAATGATGACGGCAGTGGGTATCAATTTACAGATTGTCGACTTTGGTAAGAGCTTGGCCTCCTTTGTGGGCCTGGACAAAGTGGTCTTCCACTTTGTTTCGAAGAGCTACATCAATGGAGTTAGCCTTTTGTGCGGGTAAGCCTCTCCCGGTCTTGGAAGAGTGCACACCAGTCTCACCTTTCTTTCCACACGATTCCGTCCACTAGACCAATGTCCAGTTTGCTTTTGCTGAGAGTAAACTGGATACGGATGTGGTCTGCCTCCAATTTTTTGGGAAGCTGCCCAGGATTCCTGAACACCTTTTTAAGTCTGAGTCGTAGACCAGATAATGGTTGTCAATGTTGATGTCTGTAGTGCTTTATGGGAATAATGATCGGGCATTTTGCAGGTGCCTTCGTCTTTCCTTGCTGGCAACGGCTTATGTCGACACCTTTATGAGGGACCTTTGTGCTTCTTTTCAGGTCTGTCAAGCCTGTAGTGAGCATGTACTTGACACAGCTACCATCCGCCACGAGCTAAAGCGTTTCTCACCTCTAGCATCTGGGGAAAAGACCTTTTTAAATATGTAACTTCCCTGGTAGTTACATATATGTAGCTTAAATCTGTGTTTCGACTCGACACGACAGAAATTCAAATTCGTGGCGATCGCCGCCATGACAGTAGGTGGTCATACATGAGCGCCATCACTCGTAGGTTATCAGAACCATTCCCGACATCTTCAGAAATTCTCTGTCGTTGATCGAGTCAACACCTCGGGAATTCGTTTCGTGGATATATTACTTTATTCTACAATTTGGTGAAGTACCTTTTGTCTGATTATTGTTAATAGCTTTTGCTGCCTTTCAACTATCAAAGATATTTTAGGATAGTTTTTTGTTGGTTCAACTTGGACAGTTTAATTGAACTTGATTTTCAAGCAAATATGTCCAGACCCAGTAATGGTTCTTCTGTTGTTAAACTTTCGGTTTTGGTCTAGATCAGCTTTCGAGCTGCTCTTAATTCCCGCACTGTAATTAGCAGGGAGCATGTATGTATTTGTTTTCGTTCCTTGTTCGTACATTGAGGGATCAAAGATTTTTTCCCCCTACTTTATTAATGAACAACTCTTAAACTTATAATGGAAGGAAGACATTTTTTACTTTAAACATTATGATATCACTATTTTGTATCGTAACTCTTAGCAGAGCGGAATGTGATTACCTTAAAGGAATTCAGTCCAACATCGTAATGACGTCACAATCCTGTGATGTAATCTGCTTAGTATGACTTGCATTATATGAATTATTTTCTTTTCTTGCCAGAAATTTTTAAAATATTAGCTTACTAAGCATAAGTATGTTTATAATGTAGGGAAATATATTATTTTCAAGTATATATTTGTCCTATTAGTATATTTCCCTTAGTCAATTTTGTATTAGAATTTTTTCTCGAGCGTACAGTCATTTTACGCTTGGAGTATGACTAAGGGAGATGTCAGTTATTAAATGATCATTTTTGTTTCACAATACTTGTATCGTTATTTAATATTTCGCTTTTGAGAATACTAATATTATTCATATATCCTATTGTATTTTCATTCTGGCCCTTGGCTAAAGAGGATAATCTCTCGCAACGGGAATTTCTATTATGATCTAATGTGAAATAGTTTAAAGTGCTAGTGTTCAATGGCACATATAATGACGCAATGCAGTCAATCTACGATACGCAATACTCTTGACAATCGTTTTTTGTTTTCACAATTACTGGTATCGTTATTTTATATTTCGATTTTGAGAATACTAATGTTAATCATATATTCTATTGTATTTTCTTTCTAGCCCTTGACGAAAGAGTATAATCTCTCGTAACGGGAAGGTCTATTAAGATCTAATGTGAAATAATTAAAGTGCTAGTATTCAGTGTCAGTGCAGTGGAGGGGGCGTCCGTTCGTGTCCGTCATAATCCCAGCCTGGGACCTTTTCCATGCTCCCCAACCCCTGGGAGAAGGAATGTCGAAAGGCCAAAGGATATGGCAAACCTTGATTAGCAAACGGACGTCCCCTCGAGTGATCATGTTGACGATTCCCAGATCGCTCCCCCTCGCCACAGGAAAGGCGAGGTTAAAATGTCTGCGTCTTCGTCGGACGACACAAAACCGCGACGTGGTTGGCACCAACCACTACGTTCAAGAACCTAGCCTAATTCACTCAAGAGACTTATGTCTCCTAATAAACCATCCTGCAGTGCAGACGAAGTCGACGTGTCAGCTGGTGTCCACCCTAATACTGTTGACGATCCCTCACAACAATCGATACAGATCGGGATCAAGGCGCGCTGGAAGTATCGATAGTTGACGATACCTCGCAGCGATCAGTACATTGTTCAGTTAGCTCACACGGCGCTTCTCATGTATCTGATTTGTCTGAATTAAAGAGGTCGATTTCGTCTCTGTTGGACGCTTACGATTCTCGGACAGAAAAAATCGCGTCTGAAAGAATTTAAGGACAGCAATAGATAAAAAAAACGGTCTTCCGATATTATCGGCCAGCGTATTTCTCCGATACTCAGCAACGCTCCTTCGCAGCGATCGGCTCGCATTGCGGCAAGCGACTAGGTAGACGCACAGCTCACGGCATTTTGAACAGTCACGGCAAAGTGGACACATGCCAGAAGCTCACGACAAAGTGGACGCACGGCAACCTGGACGCATGCGGCAGTCTGGACATATACTGGTCGCATGCAGTCAGGTTTTGTCTCCACGTCACTATAGACAAGTAATTGTCTCACCTTCGCGATCTGCGGAACGCGCGACTATCGCTCATGCCAGACGCATGCGACATGCTGTTAGCTTACGGCAATCTGGACGCATGCAACTGTCTGGACATATGCTGGATGCCTGCAGTCAGGTTTTGTCACATGTTACTATAGACAAACAGTTGTCTTTTCTTTGCGATTGACTGGACGCGATACTAACGCTTCCTCACGGCTCGCGGCAAACTCACGGCATTCGGGACTCGTGCATTAGACTGATACCATTCATGGAAACATACAACAGTCTCAATCTGGACCCATGATGGACTCATATGGTTGGGACTTGTCCTCGCAACAGGATAGACAAGTTTTTTATCTCTCCTTCGCAATTTTCTGAACGTGCAACTAACGCTCCCTCGCGTCACGCTGTTGACATACAACATGCCTAACGCATGAGGGACGCATGCGATCAAGATTTTCCCTCGCATGGGTTTACAGATGTTGATGCTACCTTACAGCATGATGATGTTATGCTGGAAGCACTGGAACCTCTCTCTCTCTCTCTCCCCAGGCTTACAGTACATAAACATGAGGCTTCTTCGCAACTGGACGATATCCTTCACGAGATTTCTTCAGGAAAAGATGAATTATTTTTGAAAGATAATAACCGACAGGATGACGCAGTTTTGTCTCCTACTCATTCGAATCAGGGAATCAATGTTCCATTAGCTGAATTAGAAGACGAATCTCAGGATTCATTACAGTTAGCTGATTCTTTAAAAAAAAAAAAAATTCTGACATTGTTTTTGTCTCTGTACCCAGAAGATTTTTTCTCAACCTATTCTTCAGAGCCCACCCTCTCAGTTTTTGAAGGGCAGACCCCGAAAACATCCTCCTTCAAGAATATGGTCCTGGCTAGATCGGTTAAGAGAGTTTTCTCATTGAAGAGGTAGTTCACCCCTAGAAAGGCCACAACCAAGAGGTCTCACAAACTGACTTATCGTGTAAGTCGTTTGTTCTTTCTTATGCCGCTATCCCTCAGAATGTCTACGCTGTGCCCTTATAAATGGTGTCGCAGTCCCCGGCCTTCCACCCTATGTACGAGTAAGGGTTGTCTTCCGAAGCCGTCTTGACAGTGGAGGCAAGTCCAGAGATCGTGGACTTTGAAACGCCATTGGAGGTAGCGGTTCATGTCCTTAACACAAAATAATGAAAGCCTTCGGTACGGAGACGGTTAGCCTTGTTCAAGTATTGTGGGTTCTTCAGTCCCTGGACACAGAACGTCATTTCCAACGGTTTTGCTTGGAAGTAGTAGCAATGGCCACCACAGTTCAGGAGATTCTTCATCTCCTTGTCTGGAACAGTATGTATAAGATCTCTTGAAGAGGGGAGTTATCTGCTGCGTGAGATCTATGAGATTTCAAGATCGTCTATTTTGTGTGCCGAAATGGTTTCGAGCTTACCTCAAACTATTCTCGTCTTGTCTGGTCTAAACCTGTTCGTTCAGTGGGACAGATTCCGGATGTTGACTATTTCACAGATACAGTATGGACCTTTCCACCCTTAGAGGCTTTCACTGTCTCGATGGATTTTAGTGACGTCTTGTAGTGTCGGTTAGGTCGACACTTATCCCCATACCTTGGTTGCAGCCTGTGGAGAAGGGTATACGTAATCAGAGATATGCCATTCGGGCTCAACATAGCTCTGAAGGTTTTCATGAAGTTTACTGACGTAGTCGTACAACAACTCAGTAGACAGGTTTTGAAGTAGAGGCGTACCTGGTTGACTGGGTAGTGCGAGTTCTCTTGGCACAGAGTGCTCGGAAGCAGCCAATTGAGTTATGTGGTTCCTCTAGTCCCTTTGACTTCAGACCAACCTTAAGAAATCAGAACTGACTCCAGCTCAGAACTTCCCGCAGTTGGAGATTTGTTGTGACTAAGTCTCACTCCCGTTTTATTCCTCCCTCTAAGGGAGAGGAAATAGAGATGTCAGTCAAGTCCCTGATCTAGCCGGGGGTGATCACCAGGCGACGTTCAGAGGAGGTTCGAGGATCTTTACGATTCACAAATTTTGTCATCAATGTACGACTCAGAGATGCAAACAGAGTTTGGGGAAGGAGAGCCTCCAACACTCTTCCTGTCCATCAGAAGAAGACCCCGGTTTTACTGCAGAAGCAATTTAGACCGTGGTCCACTGCCGTAAGTCTTTCACAGACAGTGCCATTGCGCTTTCCTCCTCCAGTAGTGATACTTTGTTCGTACGCCTCGTTGGGAGGTTGGGTGGGACATAACCCACCCAAGAAAGTGCAAAGCTGTCGGCCTCAGAAATTTTAACAATACCACATTAATATTCTGGAGTCCATGGCAGTCTTCTTGTCCCTCATGAACTTATACCTGAAGGAGAACATTTTTATCCACTTAAACCTTGTTAACAGAGTTATAGTCTATTGATTCATGACACAAGAAACGAGGTCTCTTCAATTGAAACACGTAATAATAACTGTCTTTACGATGGATCAGAAGAAAGGTTGGCATTTGTCGTCTCTCCTTCAGTGAGATCAAATCTCTGGCCTTCAAGTGGATCTGTTTGCAATGAGCTTCAGCATGATATTTCCCTTTTAGGTAACACCGAAAGTTGTTCAAGCAGCAGTGGGCATGGATATTGAAATTTGTCAATGTCCCTGGATGGGAGTCGTTGGACGACGATTTGCCTGTTTCCACTGTTTAACCTCCTCGTGAAGGTTTTGGACAGGTGTAGATCTCTCAAGGGATGGTGGCTCTGGTGGCTCCTTGGTAGCCAATAAGCAACTGGTTTCCCATGGTCACAGATTCGAATCCCAACTTGTGCCGTGACCAACTCGATTCTGTCTCAGGATGGACAGCAGATGATTGTTTATACTTCATTATAAACACCAACAATGGTCCACCTTTACAGAAGGAAATTGAAGGAAATGCAGAACTGTTTGAAAGTATTGATGATGCCATAGATTTACTTAATGGAACTCTTCACGCAGCAGGAGTCAATTCCATTCCCAAAACAACAGGATATTCAGACGACAATCAGTCCCCTTGTGGTTATCTGCACAGAGCCACAAGAAAGTCTTTAACTCAATTGCGCGTACGCTGTACTGAGGAGAATTTAGTCATATACAAGAAATGTAGAGCACAGTTCTGTCGTGCCATGAAAGAAGCTAGGGGCCAGTCTTGGATGTCATTTGTTTTCTCCATTAACAGTAGAACACCAACTTCATCTGTGTGGAGGAAAGTCAAAAAGATAGCAGGCAAATTCACCCCAAACCCACCACCAGTGTTAAAGGTAAATGGTCAGTATATGACTGGAGCAACCGAAGTTAGCAATGCCCTGGCTGACCATTTTTCAAATGTATCGTGCAAGTGTGAAGCAGCTCCTGGTCACCAGTATAGGAGCACTGAAGAAAAGAAAGTTTTAAATTTCGCAACAAGAAAGCAAGAGTCATACAATTTTCCTTTTACTGAAAGAGAATTTGATTCTGTTCTTGCTACGTGTAACGATACAGCCCCTGGACCCGATGGAATTTCATATGCAATGATTAAACATGTACCTTTCAATACAAAGTTATTTATTTTAAGCATTTCTTACAGAATATGGCATGATCATAGTCATCCAAGTGTTTGGGAACTAGCCATTATTTTAGCCTTTTTAAATCCAGTTAGGACAAGTTTTTAGCAGCAAATTATAGGCAAATTGCATTGACATCTTGTTTGTGCAAAACCATGAAGAAAATGGTCAAATGTAAGACTGATGTGGTACCTTGAAAAGAAGGGTATTTTATCACCCATTCAATTTGGATTCAGAAAAATGCACTCGACGACTGATGTTTTGATACGACTTGAGTCCTCTATTTGTGAAGCCTTTGCTTCCAAATAGCAGCATGTGACAGTTTTTTTTTTTTTTTTTTTATCTTGAAAAGGCATATGATACCAAATGGAGATATGATATATTTAAAAGAATCCATGAGTTAGGATTAAGAGGAGAGCTACCACTATTTATTCAGTCATTTCTTTCACATAGAGTTTTCCAAGTGAGAAATGGGGAAACTCCATCAGAAAGTAAATGCCAGTAAGAAGGAGTTCCCTAGGGTAGTGTGCTGAGTGTAACCCTTTTGCACTAGCAATTAATGAGATATCTTCAGTCATTCCCCGGGATGTTCTCGCAACCTTATTTGTGGATGATCTCTCCATATCATTTCCTGGAGCTAGAATGGCAATGGTTGAGAGAAAAATACAACTCTCTATTGATAAAATTATCCAGTGGGCCGATATGAATGGATTTAAGTTTTCGATAAGTGAAACTACAATTGTCCATTTCTGTCGTATCCGGGGAGCACATACAGACCCGGATATATACATCAAAGGTCAACGGATCCCATGTGTAAGTGAAGCTAAATTTTTAGGGTAGATATTTGATTGTAGGCTTACATGGGTTTCTCACTTAAAAGCATTAAAAGCTGAATGTCTTGACGCTATGAATCTTTTAAAAGTATTGCCCCATACATCATTGGGGCAGACCGCAATACTATTTTAAAATTATAAAAGGCCTTGATTTTTTCCAAAATTAGCTAGGAATGGGAAATATACTTCTCGGCCACCCCAAGCTTGTAAAAAAATATTAGATTCTATACATCATGCTAGTATTAGATTGTCCACAGGAGCCTTTAGAACCTCACCTATCACAAGTCTCCTTGTTGATGCTGGGGAGTTGCCTCTGGATCTTTACCGAATGTCCTCTATTATTTGGTATTGGTTTAGATTGCAAAGACTCCCAAATTCTTCAGCCTTTCAGACTGCAACCTTTGTAAGGCACTCAACCTACTTTGAGTTGCACCCAAAATCTCCTCAACCTTTTGGGTTTTGTGTGAAACAATTATTAAACAATCTGGATATAATTAGAATTATAGTGCTTCCATTCAAGGTATCATCAACGCCTCCATGGAAATTACCTGACGTATCTTTTTGTAATTACTTTATTGGAGTTAAGAAGAATATAACTGACTTAGAATCCAGGTCTCTTTTTATGGAACATGTTGCAGAACATAGGGGATTAACTTTTATATATACTGATGGCTACAAATCTGATGCTGGCGTTGGATTTGGAGTACATAGTAATGATTTTAATTGTAGGGGTTCACTTCCTGTAACAGGTTCCATATTTACTGCCCAACTGTGTGGCATATTAACCGCTATTGAGAAAATAGCATTGGAAAAGGAGGGTAATTTTACAATTTTTAGTGATGCAAAGAGTGTTCTTCAAGCTTTAGAAGTTTTTGATTCTAGTAACCCTTCAGTTTTAAAGATTTTAGAATGGATTTTTATTATTGGACGGAAAGGTATAACAGTTCGATTTTGTTATGTTCCAGCACATGTAGGTGTGTCTGGGAATGAGAAGGCAGATCTACTGGCGAAGAATGCGGCATCCGAGTTTCTACCAAGAAGGTATCCCATTCCCTGTAATGATTTCCTACCTTACATCAAGACATTGGTTTGTTATAAATGGCAACAGCACTGGTATAGTCTAGATGGCAATAAAATGAGGGAAGTAACAAATATCATATCACCTTGGAGGTATAACATGATACCCCGAAAATTGGAGACGACTCTTTGTCGTCTCCGTATTGGTCACACACGGTTGACACATGAATTTCTGCTGAAGGGCCAATACCAACCATATTGCGAGGACTGTTTAGTACCTTTAACAGCGAGGCATTTGTTGACCGAATGCCCTAATTTTACTAACTTAAGAAATAGATATCTGTTTGAGGCTCGAGGTGAGGATTGCAGGTTCATCCTTGCCAAGATTCTTGGACATGATGTGTCTTACTATGCGAGCAGAATTTTCAGATTTATTTCAGAAGCAGTTCTTCTGAAAACTATTTGATTATTATAATGACTTCTTAACTTTTATTGTTTTAATTGAATTCTCATATTTTTCATATATTCTAAATGCTACCAGCGTCAATGACCTTAGATGTCAGGATGCCAGAAAACTTTCAATCAATCAATTAACCCTTTAACCCCCAGGCTATTTGGAAATTTCCAACCCTTAACCCCCTGGGGGTTATTTTTTTCCCAGCACATTTTGCAGTATATTTTTTTAAAATTGCTCTAACAGCCTTAATTTTTGTCATAGAGAGGCCAGGTTGGTCTCATTCTCTTGGAAAATGCCTGAATTTTTTTCAAAAAATTATCAAAAATATAAAAAAAAAAAAAAATGTATAGCATTTTTTTGCAAAGACATATCCGGTACGTCCATGGAGGTAAAGGGATGGCTTTTGTGAAACGTACCAGTATGTCCTTTGGGGGTAAAAGGGTTAATCATTGCCTTGGCATCAGCGAAGAGTGTTACATAGTCTATTCTACTTTGTATTGCATTCCAAAGGGTGTAAGAACTATGGGTCATCTATCGAAAATACTACAAGGCATGGCGTGAATTTCAAACTATTTGCGGATGACAGACAATTTTACTTCTCCATAAATGATATAGATGACACTACTGAAACTGTAAACCAAATCCTTGATAATATTAGAGAATGGATGACATTTAAATAACTAAAATTAAATAAGAACAAAACTGAATTCTTGGTGGTGGGTAAGAGAAATGGAGTGAGAAACTTGGGTGATATTCAAATGAACATAAATAATGACTCGGTGCCGATATCTAGTAAAGTTTGAGATCTAGGTGTATTTTTTTACTGTAACCTGTCTCTTAAATGCCCAAATAACTTTGGGTTATCCTCTAAGAAATATTGTGTTTATAAAAAAGTACCAGGACGAAATTTCTGTAAAGAAGCTTGTGATAAACTGTGCTACTACCGGGATTGACTATTGCAACTCTATTACAATTTACCAAAAGTGCAACTTAAGAAATTATAAGACATAATGAACAGAGGAGCAAGACTGATAAAAGGTGTCCCACCTAGGGAAAGGATCACCCCTATACCAATTGATTTACACTGGCCGCCGATTAAAGCGAGAATTGAATTTAAAATATGTACAATAACCCACAAAGTTATCAGAACCAGTCATCCAAAATACCTAGAAGAATTGCTACATATTGCGCAGCCAACAAATTGTGTCGACACAAGAATAGTTACAGATGGCTTCAAACTGTTGGAACCTAGATATATGTCTACTTTATGCTCCAGAGCTTTTAAATATGTGACCCCGAGACTATATAATAAGCTCCCACGAAACATTCGAATGATTGAAGACATTAAGGCTTCAAAGAGGAAACTGAAGATTTTCTTATTTAAACAGTCTTACAATAGTGACGATTTAACAGTAAATGAACAATACGTGATCTGAAACGATAGATACTCTAAACGAACAAGGTAAAATGACAGCGGAGGTCCTGTATAGAGTGGGGTTTTCCTGCTGTGTGGAACTGGAAAAGCAGCCATCAAAGCCAAAAAAGTCTAAAGACACAATCTGGCTATTACAGATCATAGATTTGACACTTTCTCGATATCTTCTCTCAAAGAGGTAACAGGTGATCCGGATAATCTGATACTCTGTCGTGTAAGAGCGGTCAGCAGATATCTAAAGAGAACAGCCTATTTAGAACTAAAATTCTGAACTTGTGTGTGAGCACAGGTTGCCCCAAAAAGATAATTTTCAAGAATTCTATTTCCTTTTTGGTTGCGTGAAGCCAGTATGAGTGTATAAATCCTTAGGGGAAGCATCGCTAGCTCCCTCCCCTACAGCACATGATGCATGTGGTCTTGCTGCAACCTTACCATTCTGCAAGAACCACTCAGTAGACCTAGTTCTTAGTGCAGGTGTGTGGAGAAGGCAGAGTACCTTCACAGATTGTACTCACATACTTTGACACTTTTTCTTTAGGTCCTATTGTTGCAGCTCGGCAAATAAGGAGTAACCCATTTAAATGGCAGGTTTGTATAGCTAGGAAACCAACAAGTTATTTTTAAATTTATAGTGTTTACCTAGTTAAAAGCTTAAACCACCTCTCCAGCTTTGCTAAAGTCATACACTTGTTAAATGACTGAGGTTTGTATTGTCAGGAAAAATACAAAGATCTAAAAGGTTTGTGATATTCTATAATTCCATGTAAGAGTCAAGTTCAACTCGTATTGATGGATACTCTCTCCCTTGTAATAATGATAGTAATATTATTTCTGATGAAGGTTTCACTCTGCTATTATATGAATTTTTCTTTCAGGAATACCAATTAAAAGTACATTGGACAATCCAACTACTATCCAGTACACTGGATTAATAAGTGGGCTTACAGATAAGGCTCGCAGTGTGGTTCGAGATTTGGATCCAACAAATGACCTTACTTTTCTGAGAGTTCGATCAAAGAAACATGAAATTATGATTGCTCCAGGTAAGTTCTGTTATAATCTAGAATTATCTTTTTCCTGAATTGTAATTTGTGAGTGGAGAGACTAAAGACAGAATGAGTACATAATGCCTCTGCTTTACTATTCTATACAGCAGAAGACTGACAATAAAAATTTAATTTTCTCAATAAAGTGTTACCATTGAAGGTTTAGATTCATAGCCAGAATACGGTAGGGATATTGCATTACAAATGGAGAATTGGTGGAGATATGGTGTGCAGAAGCTTGAAAAAATCTTCAGGCTTTTAAAGATTGTAAGTCTTATTTCAATGATTCTTACCCGTAAGTCACATAGCTGATATCTACAAACCGCAAGCTTCTCAACTTTGAAATATCCCCCCTTCCAGGGACCTACCAGCACTGTTTTGTACTCATACTAGCTGACAGAAATCACATCCACTGGTTACCAGAAATCACGCTAGTCTGAAACAGTACATCTATGTTGTTTGTTAGATGAACTTGTTGTTTCAATGGGGTTGCTTCAAACTCTATCTACTTTTTTGTTTCTCTTGACATTTTCTTTTAATTTCTTTTCATTTAAGCCAAATGAGAAATAATTTTTTCCATAAAATTCTATACAGATTCATTATAAATCCTCTTAGCATTTTCCATTTTAAATGTGTATTATTTTATCAATGTATATTTGTTACTTTTAAAGGTCACTATTTTTCATATGCGAATATATTGTTTTTATTTAAAAGTGAATGTACAGAATGTAGGTTATAAAATTCCCAATCTTCATGTGTGACTGCCCCCCAGATGCTGAAGCCTTGATGAGGATAGGGGGCTTAGGGATTAGCAGCTGGGCTCTAATGAACAGTGGGAACTACTGCCCACTGGACCTCGGTGCCCAGCTGTCGATCCAACTAAATCAGTCAGCACTTTCTCTTTTATTTTTGATTATTTTTTTTTTCTCCCATCTCTTCCTTTTGGGCTCGATATTGTTGACGACTTTGGCATGTTCGATTATACTTTGGATGCTGCTTTGGATTTGGCACAGTGTGGGATGGACTGCATTCCATCTCAACCTGTGCCAATTTAGACTCCATCACCCTCTGGCAGACCCCATTAGGTGCAGACAAAGTCTGTTAAGAGTCGGGCAACAGTGATCCGGTTTTAAGTCACCTATATTTGCGGGTAATGGGTGACACCAGGCATTGGAGTCGACGGTGGGAGGGGCTAACTACCCCCACTGACCAGTGTACGCCCACCTTAAGAGAGGCAGCCCCTCTCTAATAGAGGACTGGTCCCCGCTGAAGCCTCTTCTCGTGTTGAGCCACATGGGATAGGAGGACTGACATCCTCCGATAAGAGGTGGATAACCCGGCTTGCTCATAACAAAAAACCCACCCTTCTGTTGACGACCTGGAAAATACATAGACCTCGGTACAGACAGCTCCAACTCGTGTTCTAACATTGTAACATTGGAACCTTATTCCCGTCATGTGAATAAAACAATAGAGAAGAAGAGAGAGAGAGTGAAAAATGATGACAGTACAGAAAGATATAGAAAAGTAGAAGTATTACCTGGTCACTGAAGTAGTGAATTATGAAAAATTTTTTATCTTGAAATTTGAAAACGGAAGAAATGAGCGTATAAATGTTTTTAAAGCTAATAGGGAAATTGTTACTTTATGTGGAGGGCAGCCAAAAATTCTACCCCAGGGAAATGGAAGTCTCTTGATAGAGAGACTGTCCCCATTACAAGGTGAAAGGTTAAAAACACTTACAACATTGAATGGTCATAGCGTAAAATGCGTTTCGCACCCTACTTTCAACCAGAGTAGAAGTGTGACATATGCTCCAGAATTGTTGGATATAGAGGAAAAAGAAATTGAGAATGAACTGAAAAATCAAGGTGTAGTTAAAGTAGTCAGAATGAGAAAGAGAGTTGGAGAACAACGTATCCCTCTTGCTACTCTGGTTATAACATTTGATCAGTGTAGATTACCAAATGTTATAAAAGCTGGTTGGCTATCTTTGAAGGTAAAACCATATATCCCTTCACCATTGCGATGTTATCATTGTCAAATGTATGGCCATTTAAGCCAGAAATGTAAGGAAAAACTAAACAATAAGCCAGCTGTTTGTGTCAACTGTGTAAAAAGTAGTCATGGAGTATGCATAGAAAACCCTAATTGCATACATCATGGGGATGCACACCCAGCTACATCTAAAAGCTGTGTAAAGTTTATTTTTGAAAAAGAAATTCAGGCCATTAGGACCATGGAAAGGGTTACTTTTAAAGAGGCTCGTATAAGAGCTCTTGAAAAGCAAATAAGACCAGGGCAACCTTTTTCAATGGTTCTGAAGAAAAACTTGCCAAACCACACAGACGAAAATTATATCTCTACTTCTAAGATAAAGAAACAAATGAAAGTAGTTAAAGAGGTTGAAAGTCCCTTCGAAAATCTATATCTAGAAATTGTAGAAAAATCAAAACAGATACTTAAAGATCTGGAAATTATTCAAAAGCCAACTACTCCGATTTTAAACAATAGTACAAACCTCTCATAGGCCGTGTCCTTGCCTGATCTGATGGAGGGTCCACTTGAAACCAATTTACCTGGTGAACCTGTAGTGGGGAAGGTGCAAAAACCTAACAGATCACAACCTTTTAATCGAAAAAGAGAGAGACCTCCATCTCTCTCGCCTCCTACCATAAGAAACATTAAAGTCACAACTTCAAATGAATATGATATCTTGTCTGCTGATGTTTCTGATCAACTAGAAGGTAAATTGAACCAATCAGAAATTCAAGTTGTGGTCCACCATCCTCCTCAACAATTAGATAAAAAGGACACAAAGAAAAAGAGAAACACAAAACCCACTATATCAAGATCCTCTCTATAGTTACCTCTGGGAAATATTGTTAGATCAAATATTGCCAATGGGAAGACTTCATCTAAGGTGTCGTCCAAAAAATAAACCATAGTTTTTTTCCTCCATTTTGCAATGGAATTGGCAGGGTTTAAGGGGGAAATATGAACAACTTAAGCTCCTCATACGTGAGCACTCCCCTATAACAGTATGTCTACAAGAATGCAAGCTTATACAAGAATGCAAGCTCACTGCTAATACTCCTTGTCCTCGAGAGTATGTTAGCTATAAGACACCATATGATCAACGAGCAGGGAGCCATGGGGGAAGTCTTATATACGTTCGTCGAGATGTTCCCCAAATACTTTTTTGTCTATCTGTACCCCTCTGCAGGCAGTGGTTGTACAGATTGATATAGGGAGAAAATACACAATCTGTTCTCTTTACTTGCCTCCAAATGATAACATCTCATATGATAATATAGTAGAAGTGATTAAACAACTCCCACAACCCTTTCTCTTACTAGGAGATCTTAATAGTAGTCATCCTTTATGGGGTGATGTTTTGGCAAATGGAAGGGGTAATATTATATCATCAATTTTGGAGAATGAAGATGTTGGACTCCTCAATACAGGAGAGCCCACAGTCCACCTTTACAGAGATCGCCTCGATGGAATCTTGATAAGGCGGACTGGGATAGATTTTGGGAGCTAAGTGAAATTAAAGGAAATGCAGAACAGTTTGAAAGTGTTGATGATGCCATAGACTTACTCAATGGAACTCTTCACACAGCAGGAGTCAATTTCATTCCCAAAACAACAGGGATATTCAGACGACGACCAGTCCCCTGGTGGTCATCTGAACTAACTGCCCTGCACAGAGCCACAAGAAAGTCTTTAACTCGATTGCACATGCACCGTACTGAGGAGAATTTAGTCATATACAAAAAATGTAGAGCACAGTTCCGTCGTGCCATGAAAGAAGCTAGGCGCCAGTCTTGGATGTCATTTGTTTCCTCCATTAACAGTAGAACACCAACTACATCTGTGTGGAGGAAAGTCAAAAAGATAACAGGCAAATTCACCCCAACCTCACCACCTGTTAAAGGTAAATGGACAGTATATGACTGGAGCAACCGAAGTTAGCAATGCCCTGGCTGACCATTTTTCAAATGTATCGTGCAAGTGTGAAGCAGCTCCTGGTCACCAGTATAGGAGCATTGAAGTAAAGAAAGTTTTAAATTTCGCAACAAGAAAGCGAGTCATACAATTCTCCTTTTACTAAAAGGAAATTTGATTCTGCTCTTGCTACGTGTAACGATACAGCCCCTGGACTCGATGGAATTCCATATGCAATGATTAAACACGTACATTTTAATAGAAAGTTATTTATTTTAAGCATTTTTAATAGAATATGGCATGATCATAGTTATCCAAGTGTTTGGGAACTAGCCATTTGTAAGGACAAGTTTTTAGCAGCAAATTATAGGCTAATTGCATTGACATCATGTTTGTGCAAAATCTTTGAGAAGATGGTCAATGTAAGAATGATGTGGTTACCTTGAAAAGAAGGGTATTTTATCGGTGTTATGTAAATTCCACCCATGAAATTCCACCCACGAACATTCCTCCCACCAAATTCCACCCACGAAAATTTCACCCACGTCAAGTTCCACCCACGGAAATTCCACCCACAAAGAATTTCTACTTCTTGTCTTTCATAAATGTTTAATCATAAAAGTGAGGTTGAAATGACTATAATACATGTGGGAAAGGAAACACAGACAATTTTTAAAACATTAAATAATATTTCTTGATTGTATCCATTGAAAGTGAGGTTGAAATTACTATTATTCATATGAGAAAGGAAACAAATATTTTTTAAAACATAAAATAATAGTTATTGATTGTATCCATTGAAAGTGAGGTTGAAATTACTGTTATACATTTGGTAAAGGAAACAGACAATTTTTAATACATAAAATAATATTTATTGATTGTATCCATTTTGTATTGCAACCTATGCAAAATTAAAATTCAAACTAAAGAAATTAAATTTATTTAACCATGCAAGTTATGTGCTATACCTTTTAGATATTCTAATATGCATGGTGGCTCATAATTTTCTACAAGATTTATAAGTCTCTCATTTATAGACTTATATTTCTTTCTTTTCTAAGCCTCGTCTCCTCGTCTTAAATGAATAATTTTAGTTTGGGTTAGAGCTTCCTCTTTTTGGAGTGATGAGCAAAGTGTCCATAAATTTGGATGGATACTTGTTAACGACGTTCTTAGAGCACTATTAAAACCTTCCACATGATTGTTTGTCCTCGGTACGTTATTTAGAGTACGCTCATGTACATTCCACATTTCGATAGGGAAAAGAGGTTCAACTCTCCATCTCCGTTCACCTCTTCCACGTTGGACACCAATATAGGTCTGCTCAAAATAAGTAATAAATTCTGTTGGTAGATCTTCATCATCAGAGAGAAGTTCAAATCCATCAACAACATCGTGGATGGGTAAAAAAGCTAAAGCATTGAAGCATTTTACTTTCAATGCAAATGAAGGGTCAGTATTATACTGAACCTTCTTACCTATTTCACAAATTTTACGCCAACAGGACTGACCTAAATTAAATAAACATCCTGAAATATCCATCAGGAAGATATTTATAAGAATCTGGAATTTCATATCCTGTGCAAGATGTCGGAAGAGCAGGAATTCCTAACGTAGTTCGTCTCCAGTTCTGAATATTACGAGAAAGGTTGCGTACATTTTGTAGTTGGGATTTTGCATTTTCGTCTAGCGACTGAGTGGCACTTGCTATTATATCTCTGGTCGATGATCCACTTCCACCATGAATCGCATCACGCATTTCACTCACAGCAACTCGTGCAACAACAGCTCCTTGCGAAGCGGGATGACTATGCTTACCCGAACTGTACAGCAATGTAGGCTCATTATAATTACAAGGCGTGTGAATATGCGCCTTGCAGCCTTGATAAAATAGTTCGCATCGCCAGTATGTTTTAGTTTTTGCAGGATTATCACGGTGCTTCTCGTACACATAGTTTTCCTCGTCATACAATTTTTTTCTTTTTCTTTTCACTTAAGATACACCTTAAGGCCATTCTAAATATACCAAAGTAAAAAATGCTTGAGTAAATATACCAACGGGAAAAGGCTTCTGTAAATATGCCAAAAAAGAAATACACTTCTTATTATACACTTCTTTAATATAAACAGACAACTGTTCCAAGAATAGCCTGTAGGATAGTGATTGTTTAACGAAGATAGTTCTTTAAAATAAACATACAACTGTTTCAATACTAGTCTGTAGGATGGTGATTGTTTAACGAAGATAGTTGTTTAAAATAATCACCCACAATATATATATATATATATATATATATATATATATATATATATATATATATATATATATATATATATATATATATATATATACATATATATATATATATATATATATATATATATATGTGTGTGTGTGTGTGTGTGTGTATATATATATATACAGGTATTGCTCGACTTACGACGGAGATCGGGACCGACAGACTGGTCGTAAGTCGATTTCGTCATATGTCGAACTAAAAAAGAAGTTTCCGTAGATTTATTACGATGCGTTATAATTCGGCAATCATCTTGGTCATATTTTATCAATATTGTATTACTGTCTATCATTATTCCATTTTCTTCTTTGAAAGGATATCATATGCTCTATTAATTCATTTTTTGTATTCTACATTTCAATTTTGGAAGCATTTTACCAGTCAAGAATTACTTAAAATTTCGTTGATCTTTGGTTATGATCAGCTGATCTGAAAGTGCTGCTACCTACCGTATCAAAATATGGCGTACATGCGAATGGCATTTTTTTTTTATTTCGTAACATATTAGAAATATCTTCATGATGAATATTACATCAGCGCCAATATGTTACAGAAAATCAGTTTCCATACAGTTCGTCTAATTATTAGGTATCATGCGAAATCGTTGTAGCTCTTTCTGTGTGTGTGTGTGTGTGTGTGTGTGTGTGTGTGCTCGCTCTGGCAATCGCATACGGGCAGTTAATTTCTAAAGCTTCATACAGTATTCAATTTTTCGTTCAATATTAAGCCTTCATATTTCATTAGACATTATTGTGTTTAATTGTGGTTTATTAAAGCACGTTCATATTTTATTTTTAATTTCTTGACCATTTCAATAATCAACAATTACTTATGATTTACTGTTGGTTGGGAGATCAGCTGACCTCAAGGTCACGCTGCCGTATTACGATTATGCGCACATATAGTACGAATAACACTGATTTATATTATTTTCTTGACATTCGAAATCTCTTCATAATGAATATTACAACAGCACCAATATGTTATAGGATATCACATCTTCCATACAGTTCGTTGATAGACCTTATTATTAGTTATACATGGAATACGCACTCTCTCTCTCTCTCTCTCTCTCTCTCTCTCTGTCTCTGTCTCTCTCTCTCTCTCTCTCTCTCTCTCTCTCTCTCTCTCTCTCTCTCTCTCTCTCTCTCTCTCTCTCTCTCTCTCTCTCTCTCTCTCCGTATTTTCATTTTTAATGCAGTTAAATCTTCATATTTCTTTGAAAATTATTGAAAAATTCTTTATATCCTTATTCGATGTTTCGATTATGGGAATAATAACGCATCGGAAGAGAATCACTTGATTTGCCTCTCTCCTTCCGCCAAAAATAGGACGTCATCAGACTTTTTTCTTAACTTTATGGTAAGTTGTACTAATCTCATAACTAATGATACAGACCACTAAAACACTTGATATCGTTACTCGGTGTTTCGATTATGGGAATGCTGTAATAAGATTACTCAGCAACATAATGAAAGGAATTCATTCGGTTTGTCAGCGCGCTTCCGCCAAATACTTGACGTCACAAGATATGTGACGTAAACTCGACAAAGAATGACTTGCAAAATATATAAATCCATTTTCTTTTTTCTTGCAAGAAATGAAAAGAAAATACTAACTTACCAAACAAAAGTATTTTATTTTTATAATCTAAAAGGAAATATATTATTTTCAAGAAAATATTTGCCCTATTAGTATATTTTCTTTAGAAAAACATCGATCCATTATCAGATATTAAATAAAAGTAGCGTACAGTCAAATGTACGCTATGTAGTACTCATGACAACCGATACAGACCTACAAAATACTTTGTATCGTTACTTAATATTTCGATAATGGAAATACTAATATTAATCGTTAGCCTGTTGGAAGGAAATCATTGTATTGCCCGGACGCTTTCTGCCGGTGATGTGACGTCACCAGACATATAATATGAACTCGACAGATATTAAAACTTTCCTTAATGTATTTTTAACTGAAAATAAATACTGAATATTAACAATAAAAGAAGATAATAATTTACCAAGATAAATCAGTTTATATGTATACAAGAAAATAGATTATTTTCAAGGAAATATTAAACTTGTGACGTCATCGCCCTGAAAGAACCGTCGTAAAGTCGAACAGTCGCAAGTCGCATTGGTCGTAAGTCGAGCAATACCTGTATAGTAAAAAAAGTTAACATTTAAACCTTCAGTTATTGATATGAAATAAACAAAGTTTCATTTGGTCTAATGATTAAATAAAGGAAAGAAAATAGAAAATATAGATGGGTGGAACTTTCGTGGGTGGAATTTTATATGGGTGAATTTTTCATGGGTGGAATTTGGTGGGTGGAATTTTCGGACCACGATTTTATCACCCATTCAATGTGGATTCAGAAAAATGCACTCAACAACTGATGTGCTGATACAACTTGAGTCCTCCATTTGTGAAGCCTTTGCTTCCAAACAGCAACATGTGACAGTCTTTTTTTATCTTGAAAATTTTTATGATACCAAATGGAGATTTGGTATACTTAAAAGAATCCATGAGTTTGGATTAAGAGGAGAGCTACCATTATTTATTAAATCATTTCTTTCACATAGACTTTTCCAAGTGAGAGTTGGGGAAGTTCTATCAGAAAGTAAATGCCAGGAAGAAGGAGTTCCTCAGGGTAGTGTGCTTAGTGTAACCCTTTTTGCACTAGCAATTAATGGGATATCTTCAGTCATTCCCCGGGATGTTCTCGCAACATTATTTGTGGATCTCTCTATATCATTTGCTGGAGCTAGAATGGCAATGGTTGAGAGAAAAAACGACTCTCTATCAATAAGATTATCCAGTGGGCCAATATGAATGGATTCAAGTTCTCGACAAGTAAAACTACAATTGTCCATTTCTGTCATATCCGAGGAGTACACCCAGACCCGGATATATACATCAAAGGTCAACGGATCCCATGTGCAAGTGAAGCTAAGTTTTTAGGGTTGATATTTGATTGTAGGCTTACATGGGTTTCTCACTTAAAAGCATTAAAAGCTAAATTTCTTGAAGCTATGAATCTTTTAAAAGTATTGTCCCATACATTATGGGTCGCAGACCGCAATAATATTTTAAAATGATACAAGTCCTTGATTTTATCCAAAATTAGTTATTGATACAAAATATACTCCTCAGCCACCCCAAGCCGGTTAAAAATATTAGATTCTATACATCATGTTAGTATTAGATTGTCTACAGGAGCGTTTAGGACCTCACCTGTTAAAAGTCTCCTTGTTGATGCTGGGGAGTTACCTCTGAACCTTTACCAAATGTCCTCTATTATTTGGTATTGGTTTAGATTGCAAAGACTCCATAGTTCTTCAGCCTTTCAGACTGCAAGCCTTATAAGGCACTCAACATACTTTGAGTTGCACCCAAAATCTCCTCAACCTTTTGGGTTTCGTGTGAAACAATTATTAAACAGTCCGGATATTATTAGAATTAAGGTGCTCCCATTCAAGGTATCGTCAACGTTTCCATGGAAATTACCTGACGTATATTTTTGTAAATACTTTATTAGAGTTATGAAGAATATGACTGACTTAGAATCCAGGTCTCTTTTTATGGAACATGTTGCAGAACATAGGGGATCGACTTTTATATATACTGATGGCTCCAAATCTGATGCTGGTGTTGGATTTGGAGTACATAGTAATGATTTTAATTGTAGAGGTGCACTTCCTCTAATATCTTTCATATTTACTGCTGCACTGTATAGCATACTAAACGCTATTGAGAAAATAGCGTTGGAAAAGGTGGGTAATTTTACAATTTTTAGTGATGCAAGGAGTGTTCTTCAAGCTTTAGAAGTTTTTAATTCTAGTAACCCTCTAGTTTTAAAGATTTTAGAATGGCTTTTTATTATTGGATGGAGAGGTTTAACCAGAGTAGAGGTGTGATATATGCTCCAGAGTTGCTGGATATAGAGGAAAAAGAAATTGAGGATGAACTGAAAAGTCAAGGAGTAGTTAAAGTAGTCAGAATGAGAAAGAGAGTTGGAGAACAACGTATTCCTCTTGCTACTTTGATTATAACATTTGATCAATGTATATTACCAAATGTTATTAAGGCTGGTTGGCTATCTTTACCTGGTGAACCTGTAGTGGGGAAGGTGCAAAAACCTGACAGATCACAACCTTTTAATAAAAAAAGAGTGAGACCTCCATCTCTCTCGCCTCCTACCATAAGAGACATTAAAGTCACGACTTCAAATAAATATGATATCTTGTCTGCTGATGTTTCTGATCAACTGGAAGGTAAATTGAACCAATCAGAAATTCAAGTTGAGGTCCACCATCCTCCTCAACAATTAGATAAAAAGGACACAAAGAAAAAGAGGAACACAAAACCCATTATATCAAGATCCTCTCTAGAGATACCACCGGGAAATATTGTTAGATCTAATATTGCCATTGGGAAGACTTCATCTTAGGTGTCTTCCAAAAAATAAATCATAGTTTTTTCCTCCATTCTGCAATGGAATTGCCAGGGTTTAAGAGCGAAATATGAAGAACTCAAGCTCCTCATACATGGGCACTCCCCTATAACTGTATGTCTACAAGAAAGCAAGCTCACTGCTAATACTCCTTGTCCTCGAGAGTATGTTAGCTATAGGACACCATATGATCTTCGAGCAGGGAGCCATGGGGGAAGTCTTATATACGTTCGCCAAGATGTTCCCCAAATATCTTTTTCTATCTGTACCCCTCTGCAGGCAATGGTTGTACAGATTGATATAGGGAGAAAATACACAATCTGTTCTCTTTACTTGCCTCCAAATGATAACATCTCATATGATAATATAGTAGAGGTGATTAAACAATTCCCACAACCTTTTCTCTTACTAGGAGATCTTAATAGTAGACATCCTTTATGGGGTGATGTTTTGGCAAAGGCAAGGGGTAATATTATATCATCAATTTTGGAGAATGAAGATGTCGGGCTCCTTAATACAGGAGAGCCCACACATTTTCATGTTCAGACAGGTACCTTGTCCTGCATTGACCTATCAATTGTAAGCTCAACTGTCTTCTTGATTTGAATTGGAGAACAATAGATGATTAGCATACTAGTGATCATGCACCAACCATTATAAACACCAACAATGGTCCACCTTTACAGAGATTGCCTCGATGGAATCTTGATAAGGCGGACTGGAATAGATTTCGGGAGTTAAGTGAAATTGAAGGAAATGCAGAACTGTTTGAAAGTGTTGATGATGCCATAGACTTACTTAATAGAACTCTTCACACAGCTGGAGTGAATTCCATTCCTAAAACAACAGGGATATTCAGACGACGACCAGTCCCCTGGTGGTCATCAGAACTAACTGCCCTGCACAGAGCCACAAGAAAGTCTTTAACTCGATTGCGCATGCGCTGTACTGAGGAGAATTTAGTCATATACAAGAAATGTAGAGCACAGTTCCGTCGTGCCATGAAAGAAGCTAGGCGCCAGTCTTGGATGTCATTTGTTTCCTCCATTAACAGCAGAACACCAACATCATCTGTGTGGAGGAAAGTCAGAAAGATAGCAGGCAAATTCACCCCAAACCCACCACTAGTGTTAAAGGTAAATGGCCAGTATATGATTGGAGCAACCGAAGTTAGCAATGCCTTGGCTGACCATTTTTTAAATGTATCGTGCAAGTGTGAAGCAGCTCGTGGTCACCAGTACGTATAGGAAAATTGAAGAAAAGAAGGTTTTAAACTTCGCAACAAGAAAGCAAGAGTCATACAATTCTCCATTTACTGAAAGAGAATTTGATTCTGTTCTTGCTACGTGTAACGATACAGCCCCTGGACCCGATGGAATTCAATATGCAATGGTTAAACATGTACATTTTAATACAAAGTTATTTATTTTAAGCATTATTAATAGAATATGGGATGATCATAGTTACCCAAGTGTTTGGGAACTAGCCATTATTTTAGCCTTTTTAAAACCTGGTAAGGACAAGTTTTTAGCAGCAAACTATCGACCCATTGCATTGACATCTTGTTTATGTAAAATTATGGAGAAGATGGTCAATGCAAGACTGATGTGGTACCTTGAAAAGAAGGGTATTTTATCACCCATTCAATGTGGATTCAGAAAAATGCACTCAACTGATGTGTTGATAAGACTTGATTCCTCTATTTTTTAAGCATTTGCTTTCAAACTGCACAAAGTGACAGTCTTTTTTGAACTTGAAAAAGTATAGGATACCACTTGGAGAAATGGTATACTTGAAATAATTCATGAATTGGGATTGAGAGGAGAGCTACCCCTATTTATTCAGGCATTTCTTTCAAATATAGTTTTTCAAGTGAGAGTGGGGGAAGCTCTATCAGAGAGTAAGTGTCACGAAGGAGGAGTTCCTCAGGGGAGTGTGCTGAGTGTAACCCTTTTTGCACTAGCAATTATGGGATATCCTCAGTCATTCCCCGGGATGTTCTCTCAACATTATTTGTGGATGATATCTCAATATCATTTGCTGGAGCTAGAATGGCAATGGTTGAGAGAAAAATACAACTCTCAATTGACAAAATTATCCAGGGGGCTGATATGAATGGATTTGAGTTCTCGACAAGTAAAACTACTATTGTCCATTTTTGTCGTATATGGGGAGTACATCCAGACCCGGATATATACATTAAAGGTCAACGGATACCATATGCAAGCGAAGCTAAATTTTTAGGTTTGATATTTGACTGTAGGCTTACATGGGTTTCTCACTTAAAAGCGTTAAAAGCTAAGTGTCTCGAGGCTCTGAATATTTTTAAAAAATTGTCCCATACATCATGGGGGCCAGACCGCAATACTATTTTGAAATTATACAAGGCCTTGATTTTTTCCAAAATCAGTTATGGATGTGAAATATACTCCTCAGCCACCCCAAGCCAGTTAAAGATATTAGATTCAATTCATCATGGTGGTATTAGACTGTCCAAGGGAGCATTTAGACCCTCACCTATTCCAAGTCTCCTTGTTGATACTGGAGAGTTACCTCTAGATCTTTACCAAATTTCTGCTATTATTCGCTATTGGTTTAGATTGCAAAGACTCCCTAATTCTTTAGCCTTTCAGACTGCATGCCATATAAGTCACTCAACATACTTTCAGTTGCACCCAAAATCTCCTCTACCGTATGGGTTTCGGGTGAAACAATTTTTAAACAGTCTTGATATAAATAGAATTAGGGTGCTTCTATTTAAGGTATCATCAACTCCTCCATGGAAATTACCAGAGATATCTTTTTGTAATTACTTTATTGGAGTTAAGAAGAATATGACTGACTTGGAATCCAGGTCTCTTTTCATGGAACATGTTGCAGAACATAGGGGATCAACTTTTATATATACTGATGGCTCCAAACTGATGCTGGCGTTGGATTTGGAGTACATACTAATGATTTTAATTGTAGAGGTACACTTCCTCTAACTTCTTCCATATTTACTGCCGAACTGTATGGCATACTAACCGCTATTGAGAAAATAGCGTTGGAGAAGGAGGGTAATTTTAAAATTTTTAGTGATGCAAGGAGTGTTTTTCAAGCTTTAGAAGTTTTCAATTCTAGTAACCCTCTAGTTTTAAAGATTTTAGAATGGCTTTTTATTATTGGATGGAGAGGTATAACAGTTCTATTTTGTTGGGTTCCAGCACATGTAGGTGTGTGTGAGAATGAGTATGCAGATTTACTGGCGAAGAATGCGGCATCCGAGTTGCTACCAAGGAGATTTCCCATTCCCTGTAATGATTTCCTACCTTACATCAAGAAATTTGTTTGTAATAAATGGCAACAGCACTGGGATAGTCTGGATGGTAATAAAATGAGGGAAGTAACAAATATCATATCACCTTGGAGGTATAACATGATACCCCGAAAATGGGAGACGACTCTTTGTCGTCTGTGTATTGGTCACACGATTGACACACGAGTTTCTGCTGAAGGGCCAACACCAACCATATTGCGAGGACTGATTAGTACTTTTAACAGTGAGGCATTTGTTGACCGAATGCCCTAATTTTACTAACTTAAGAAATAGGTATCTGTTTGAGGCTCGAGGTAAGGATTGCAGGTTCATCCTTGTCAAGATTCTTGGACATGATGTGTCCTACTATGCGATCGGAATTTTTAGATTTATTTCAGAAGCAGGTCTTCTGAAAACTATTTAATTATTATAATGACTTCTTAACTTTTATGGGTTAATTGAATTCTATCTTATTTTTCATATATAATAAATGCTATTGCCATCAATGACCTTAAATGTCAGGATACCAGAAAACTTTTAATCAATCAATCAATCAATTACTATTTTAAAATTATAAAAGGCCTTGATTTTTTCCAAAATTAGTTATGGATGCGAAATATACTCCTCAGCCACCCCAAACCGGTTAAAAATATTAGATTCTATACATCATGGTGGTATTAGATTGTCCACAGGAGCCTTTAGAACCTCACCTATCACAAGTCTCCTTGTTGATGCTGGGTAGTTGCCTCTAGACCTTTACCGAATGTCCTCTATTATTTGGTATTGGTTTAGATTGCAAAGACTCCCTAATTCTTCAGCCTTTCAGACTGCAAGCCTTGTAAGGCACTCAACATACTTTGAGTTGCATCCAAAATCTCCTTAACCTTTTGGGTTTCGGATGAAACAATTATTAAACAGTGTGGATATAATTAGAATTAAGGTGCTTCCATTCAAGGTATCCAACTCCTCCATGGAAATTACCTGTCATATCTTTTTGTAATTACTTTATTGGAGTTAAGAAGAATATGACTGACTTGGAATCCAGGTCTCTTTTTATGGAACATGTTGCAGAACATAGGGGATCGACTTTTATATATACTGATGGCTCCAAACTGATGCTGGCGTTGGATTTGGAGTACATACTAATGATTTTAATTGTAGAGGTGCACTTCCTCTAACTTCTTCCATATTTACTGCCGAACTGTATGGCATACTAACCGCTATTGAGAAAATAGCGTTGGAAAAGGAGGGTAATTTTACAATTTTCAGTGATGCAAGGAGTGTTTTTCAAGCTTTAGAAGTTTTCAATTCTAGTAACCCTCTAGTTTTAAAGATTTTAGAATGGCTTTTTATTATTGGACGAAGAGGTATAACAGTTCAATTTTTTGGGGGTTCCAGCACATGTAGGTGTGTGTGGGAATGAGAAGGCAGATTTACTGGCGAAGAATGCGGCATCTGACTTGCTGCCAAGGACGTATCCCATTCCCTGTAATAATTTCCTACCTTACATCAAGAAATTGATTTGTAATAAATGGCAACAGCACTGGGATAGTCTAGATGGCAATAAAATTAGGGAAGTAACAAATATTATATCACCTTGGAGGTATAACATGATACCCCAAAAATGGGAGACGACTCTCTCTCGTCTGCGTTTTGGTCTCACACGGTTGACACACGAGTTTCTGTACCTTTAACAGTGAGACATTTGTTGACCGAATGCCCTAATTTTACTAACTTAAGAAATAGATATCTGTTTGGGGCTCGAGGTGAGGATGACAGGTTCATGCTTGCCAAGATTCTTGGACATGATGTGTCCTACTATGTGAGCGGAATTTTTAGATTTATTTTAGAAGCAGGTCCTCTGAAAACTATTTAATTATTATACTGACTTCTTAACTTTTATGGTTTTTATTGAATTCTCTTTTATTTTTCATATATAATAAATGCTATCGGAGTCATTGACCTTAGATGTCAGGATGCCAGAAAGCTAGCTCTCTCTCTCTCTCTCTCTCTCTCTCTCTCTCTCTCTCTCTCTCTCTCTCTCTCTCAGTTTTGTATCTGTGTGCCGGTGAGTGATTAAACTTTTGCGGCCCTATAAATATCATGATTTAACGCGGATAACAAAAGGCTATCGAGTGCAATATAGCTACAAGTTTTCGTGAATAGTCAGTGATTAGTTTGAGGTCGGAGAAGTGGGATAAAACGTCGGCATAGAATAGTTATCTTGTGAATTACTAAAAATCTAATCAAGATGGCTATGTACAACACGGGCAAGGCTTGGAGAGACATCGCTGGACTCAGCAAAAATAAATTCCATGAGTTGGCGAAACAGGAGCTCGACCGTCTGATAACAGAGGTCACTAGTAACGTCAACCAATGTGACGGAAGAATATTCGCAGACATATTGAAACAATATGATCCAATAAACTGGAGCAAATCTGCGGAAAACATCAGCAAAATAATAGAAGAAATTCCAAAGAAAATCCAAGTGTTAAAGAGACTTATAAAGAAAGTCTACATCAATCAACACATTCCATCAAAAAACAATAAGAAGTCCAATATGGTGAATATGCTGATTGATGCAATGGGAAAAAGAATGCCAAAATGGTGTAATACATGTAAGATATGGTATTCCATTAATAATCCTCAACAATTGATTAGAAAATGTGATGCCTGTCATGTCCCAACACATCCCACATGTGCTGAAATACAGCAAAAAATAAAAAAATAAAGACACAAAGGTATTCTGCTCAACATGCTTAGTCTGGATAGAAAATATAATTAAGTCGAGACTAAATCTGCAAATAGTTGAAGATAAAGAAGAGGAAGAAGAAGAAACAGAAGAAGAAGAAGAAGAAAAAGAAGAAGAAGAGAACAATGAACAGGATATGTGTAAGGATGCAGAAGAAATCATTGATATAACCTATGATGCCATCCAACAACATACTTATGAAGAAATAAATTACCAGATGGAAACAAATAATAGACCCAAGAGACTCTACCCGGACCTACATAATTTTAGGGAAGAACAAGAAAAAATAGAAAAGAAGGATATAGTCTGCAATATGCTGAAAAGAGGGAATTGCAGATTTGGCGAAAGATGCTACTACAAGCATCCAAAGATATGCCATAATTATGAAATATATGGTAAATGTGCGTATTTAGACGGATATGGAGACGAATGCAGAGATCTCCATCCAAAAATATGCAAAAACCTAAAAGAAGGAAAAGGATGCATTTACAACAAAAAATGTCGATATATGCATCCTGCAACCATGAATGAAAGTAAGAAAACTCAGCAAACTGAAAAGAAAAATGAAAGCAAAAAAGAAACAAAAAAAGAAACAAAAAAGCAGGCCGTGTATATACCGCACTTTGAACCAAGAGCCCCAAGATATGAGGCCTTTCAACCTAAACCGGCACATGTAGAACCCAACTACAAAGAATGCATCTATAATGCCAGGGGTTGGTGCAGATATGGGGACAGTTGCAGGTATACACACACAAATAAATATGAAGGCGAAAGAGCAAATATAATAGAAAAGTTGGATTTTTTAATGGCAGAATTCCGGGAAATGAAGAAAAGAACATCATATCAGAACAGGAAGGAAGCATGGGAGAATCCATATTATTACCAATATTAAATAATGGAGATGAAACACAAACCATAATAGTAATGAATGCACAGGGTTTAGTCACGAGTAACTCTAAAAGGAAAATAGAGTTCTTAGAAGAACTAACCCAAATTGAAAAAATAGATATATTAAATATAAGTGAAACATGGTATTCCCAAGAGACTGGCAGTGATGACCAGATAAAGGGTTTCCAAACTTATAGATCAGACAGAAAAAATAGGAATCAAGGGGGAACCGCAATATATGGAAGAGACATAAATCAAGGAAAAGTATGTGAAAAATACAGCAACACAGAATGTGAATTGATTGCGGTAGAATTTGAATTTGAAAAACTAATGAATATTGTAGTTTACAGACCCCCAAACACTAAGGAGTTTGACATAATAATAGAAAAAATAGATGGTATATGTAGAAACCATAAAGACTGGAATATACTCCTATCCGGAGATTTTAACTTTCCTTTCGTGGATTGGAAAGAACAGATAGAAGAAAGTGGTTGTATGTATACATATAAAAAAGATAGTAATAGTAGCGCAGAAGATAAGAGGCAATTTGAAAAGCTTCAAGATATGCTATTAGAACATAATATGCAACAAATAAACCACATTCCAACAAGAAAGGAAAATGTCCTAGATCTAGTATTTGTGAATGAAGTGAATTATGTTAAAGAAATAATAGTGTATAACACGGGAATTTCAGACCACAATGTCATAGAATTGATAGTTCATTCCAAAGCAAGTGATCACAGAATTAATAAAAACACAAAACTTTGGGAAGGATATGGAAAATATAACTTTTACAGTAAGAATATAAAATGGTCAGAAATAAATGAAGAACTGGATAAAGAATGGAAAAATGTATTTATAAGTGATAATATACAGGTAAATACGGATATACTGTACAAAATACTGGAGAAAATTGTTGAAAAATATGTACCGAAAAAAAACAATAAACAAAAGACGTGCATACCAAGAGACAGAAGGATCTTATTTCAGAAAATTAAAAAGTGGAAGAAAAATCTTGCAAAAGAAAAAAATGTGTGGAAAATGAGGGAAATAAAATGTAAGATAGAAAATGCAGAACAAAAGATTATACAGTCGAAAGAAAATGAAAAAAGGGACTTAGAAGAAAGGACACTTCAAAATATAAAAAGAAACCCCAAAGTACTTTACTCCTATGCAAAAAAGATGAATAAAAGGAGAATAGAAATAGGCCCTCTAAGAATTGAAGGACGGCTAACGAATGAAAAAAAGGAAATATGCAACATATTAGCAGAAAAATATAAGAGTGAGTTCACGCCAAGAATTGCGAATGAGAATAATGAAACAGAAATGAGAGAAGAAAATGTTGAATATCTAACGGATATAGATATTAATGAAGCAGATATTGTCACGGCTATAAACGAAATTAAAAATGGATCGGCAGCCGGACCAGATGGAGTTCCAGCGATTTTGTTAAAAAAAACTGCAAACACTATCGCGAAGCCACTTGCAATACTGCTAAGACAGAGTATAGATATGAGCGAGATATATGTTAAACATAAATTAGCTTATATAACCCCTATCTTCAAAAGTGGATCAAGACTAGAGGCAAGCAATTATAGACCTGTTAGTCTAACATCACATATTATGAAAGTGTATGAGAGGGTAATAAAAAAGAAAATAATGAACCATTTGGTCAAAAATAATTTGTTTAATATGGGTCAACACGGTTTCGTACCTGGAAAAAGTACACAGACCCAACTGATAGCTCACTATGAAAACATATACAATAATATGATATATGAAAAAGACACTTGCAATACTGCTAAGACAGAGTATAGATATGAGCGAGATATATGTTAAACATAAATTAGCTTATATAACCCCTATCTTCAAAAGTGGATCAAGACTAGAGGCAAGCAATTATAGACCTGTTAGTCTAACATCACATATTATGAAAGTGTATGAGAGGGTAATAAAAAAGAAAATAATGAACCATTTGGTCAAAAATAATTTGTTTAATATGGGTCAACACGGTTTCGTACCTGGAAAAAGTACACAGACCCAACTGATAGCTCACTATGAAAACATATACAATAATATGATATATGAAAAAGACACAGATGTGATCTATCTAGATTTTGCAAAAGCCTTTGACAAGGTAGACCATAACATATTGGAGAAAAAAATGAGAAAGCATAATATTGTGGGAAAGATAGGAAAATGGGTAAAAGAATTCCTGCAAAACAGAAAACAGATAGTGGTTGCAAATGACGAGAAATCAGATGAAGCCCAGGTAATATCTGGTGTGCCCCAAGGTACGGTATTAGCTGCACTGCTATTTGTTATTATGATCTCAGACATAGACTGTGATGTTGAAAACTCCGTAGTGAGAAGTTTCGCCGATGACACAAGAATAAGTAGAGAAATTACTTGTGATGAAGATAGGAACTCACTACAAAGAGATCTAAACAAAATATATGAATGGGCGGAGATAAATAGGATGGTATTTAACTCCGATAAATTTGAATCAATAAATTATGGAAACAGAGAAGGAATGGTGTATGCATACAAGGGACCTAATAATGAGACAATCACAAACAAGGAAGCAATTAAAGACCTTGGTGTAATTTTAAATAGGAATATGTTATGCAACGACCAAATAGCAACACTGTTGGCTAAATGTAAAGCAAAAATGGGAATGTTATTCAGACACTTTAAAACAAGAAAAGCTGAACACATGATTATGCTTTACAAAACTTATGTGCGTAGTACACTCGAGTACTGCAATGTGATATGGTACCCACACTACCAAAAGGATATTGCGCAAATAGAGAGTGTACAAAGGTCCTATACTGCTAGAATAGAAGAAGTTAAGGACCTTGATTACTGGGAAAGACTGCAATTTTTAAAACTATACAGTCTAGAAAGGAGAAGAGAACGCTACATGATAATACAAGCATGGAAGCAAATAGAAGGAATTGCTGAAAACATCATGGAGCTTAAAGTATCAGAAAGAGCAAGCCGAGGTAGATTAATAGTGCCAAAAAGCATTCCAGGTAAACTGAGAAAGGCGCACAGGACATTAATCCACAACGCACAAGCATCGATAATGCAGCGACTATTTAATGTGCTGCCAGCTCATCTAAGAAACATATCAGGAGTGAGCGTAGATGCATTTAAAAATCAGCTCGATAAATACCTAAGATGCATCCCAGACCATCCAAGACTGGAAGATGCAAAATACACTGGAAGATGTATTAGCAACTCTCTGGTGGATATACGAGGTGCCTCACACTGAGGGACCTGGGGGAACCCAAACAAAAAATAAGGCAATAAGGTAAGGCTCTCTCTCTCTCTCTCTCTCTCTCTCTCTCTCTCTCTCTCTCTCTCTCTCTCTGTGTGTGTGTGTGTGTGCTGAAACCTTGATGAGGATGGGGGGCTTAGGGATTAGCAGCTGGGCTCTAATGAACAGTGGGAACTACTTTCCCACTGGATCTCGGTGCCCAGCTGTCGATCCAACTAAATCAATCAGCACTTTCTGTTTTACTTCTGGTTATTTCTTTTTTTTCTCCCATCTCTTCCTTGTGGGCTCGATATTGTTGACGACTTTGGCATGTTCGATTATTCTCTGGTTGCTGCTTTGGAGTTGGCACAGTGTGGGATGGACGGCATTCCATCTCAACCTGTGCCAATTTAGACGCCTTCACCCTCTAGCAGACCCCATTGGGTGCAGACCAAGTCTGTTAAGAGTCGGGCTCCAGTGATCCCGTTTTAAGTCGCCCATATATGCAGGTAATGGGTGATGCCAGGCATTGGAATTGACGGTGGGAGGGGCTAACTACCTCCACTGCCCAGTGTACGCCCACCTAAAGAGAGGCAGCCCCTCTCTAATAGAGGACCGGTCCCTGCTGAAGCCTCTTTTCGTGTTGGGCCACATGGGATAGGAGGACTGACATCCTCCGATAAGAGGTGGATAACCCGGCTTGGTCTTTCGAAAAAACCCAACACCTCTGATGACGACATGGAAAGGACACACTTTGACCTCGGTATTGACATCCCCAACTCAGGTTCTAATTTTTAACCTTAGAACCTTACTTGTGTCATGTAAACAATGATCATAAGAATTTATTAGAGAAGAAGAGAGAGAAAGTAAGAAGTGATGACAGAACAGAAAAATACAGAAATACCGAAATATTACTCTGTCACTATGAGATAGTAAATTAACCCTTTTACCCTCAAAGGACGCACTTGTACGTTTCACAAAAGCCATCCCTTTACCCCCATGGACGTACCGGTACGTCCTTGAAAAGAAATGCTATAAAATTTTTTTTTTTCATATTTTTGATAATTTTTTGAGAAAATTCAGGCATTTTCCAAGAGAATGAGACCAACCCGACCTGTCTATGACAAAAATTAAGGCTGTTAGAGCAATTTAAAAAAAATATACTGCAAAATGTACTGGGAAAAAAAAAACCCTGGGGGTTAAGGGTTGGTAATTTCCAAATAGCCTGGGGGTAAAAGGGTTAAGATAAATTTTTTATACTGGAATTTGAAAATGGAAGACATGAACATGTAAATGTTTTTAAAGCCAACAGAGAAATAATGAATAAATGTGGAGGGCAACCAAAATTTGTCCTCCAGGAAATGGAAGTCTCCTGATAGAGACATTGTCACCAATACAAAGTGAAAGATTAAAAGCCCCTTCAATATTGGATGGTCATAATGTCAAAAGCTTTTCACACCCCATTTTTAACCAGAGTAGGGGTGTGATATATGCGCCAGAATTGTTCGAGCTAGAGGAAAAAGAAATTCAGAATGAGCTGAGAGATAAGGAGTAGTAAAAGTTGTAAGAATGAGAAAGAGAATTGGAGAACAATGTGTCCCCCTCGCTACTTTGGTTTTAACTTTTGACCAGTGTACACTACTCAATGCTATTAAAGCTGGATGGCTATCTTTGAAGGCGAACCCCTACATCCCTTCACCATTGCGGTGCTACCATGTATGTTCACCTAAGCCAAAAATGTAAAGAAAAATTAAATAATAAGCCCGGTGTCTGTGCAAACTGTGGCAAAATTAGTCACAGAGCTTGTATAGAAAGCCCCTGCTGTATTCATTGTGGGGAAGCACACCCAGCAACATCAAAAAGTTTTGTGAAGTTTATTACTGAGAAGGAAATTCAGGCCATTTGAACCATGGAAAGGGTTACTTTTAAAGAGGCTCATAAAAGAGCTCTTGAAAAACAGATAAGACTAGGGCAACCTTTTTCATTGGTTTTGAAGAAAAGTTTGCCTAAGCAGAATGACAAAAATATCCCAGGTTCCAAAATAAAGAAAGATTTAAGGGTGGTTCTACAAGATGAAAGCTCTATTGTAAATCTAAGTCAGGAAAGTATAGACAAATCAAAACAGGTATTGGAAGAACGCAAAGATACTCGGAAACCTTCTGGATCCAAAGAAAGCTCAAAACATGTGCTTGAAGAACAGAATAAAGATAGTCTAAAACAACCTGCATCATTTGAAAAGATTATAAGTCCAGCTAAAAGTGTTGTAAATATTGACATAAACACGTCATTAGACAATACCAACATGGAAGAAGACAGCCATTACCTTAAACTGTCAATCATCTTAAAGAAAATAAAAAGAGAGAGAGAACCCCAGAGGGGAGGTCGCCAGAAAATATTGATAAAGAATCGGCATTAAAAACTTTCCCCCATAAGAAATGCCCCTAAGATAAAATGTTTAAATAAAAATAAATCATAATTTGCACTCATGGATAGCAAATTCACGATACTTCAATGGAATTGCCAAGGCCTCAGAGCTAAATATGAATCTTTGAAAATACTAATTAAGGAAAATTTCCCAATCCTATTATCTTTGCAAGAAACAATGCTAGGCCAAAATAAAGTATGTCCCAGAGAATATTTATTTTATCATAATGAATTCCAGGAACATGAAGGTAGACATGGTGGGTGTGCATTACTGGTGCGATGAGATGTCATCCACAACAAGATTACTTTACAAACAAATCTTCAAGCAGTAGCCGTACAAATGCATTTAAAACGAGCATACACCATATGTTCCATATATCTGCCACCCAATCCAGGTGATGAAAACGTGAAGCAAGAACTTGATAACTTGATAGATCAGCTTCCTAAGCCATTTTTACTCTTTGGAGACTTTAATGGGATACATCCTATGTGAGGGGATATTATTTCCAACTCCTGAGGCAATCAATTTTTTTCTTTCTTTGAAGAGAAAGAGCTTGCTGTTTTGAATACTGGAGCACCAACACATTTTCATGTACAAAATGGAACTCTTTCATCTATAGATATCCCATTATGCACTCCTGAATGCTTTTTAGATTTTCCATGGGAAGTAATGGATGAAGGTATTGGAAGTGACTATTTTCCAATCGTAATTAAATTAGTTGATGAAATAGCTGCACCAAGATCTCTTAGATGGGTAATTGATAAAGCTAATTGGGCATTGTTTACTGTGCTTACATTGGTAGAAATTGATGCTGATAAGTTTCCCATTGTAGAGGAAGCCCTTGAATTTTTTAATAAAATCATTATAGATGCCAGTAATAAGTCAATTCCTCGAACTACAGGTCAGTTTACACGAAAACCGGTCCCTTGGTGGAATATTCAATGTCAAATAACTCGTAAAGCTATGAGAGCTGCATTTACTCAATATCAGCATCATCCTTGTAATTATTACTTAATTTGTTATAAGAAAGCAAGAGCCAAGTTTAGATACCAAATCAAACAGGCTAAGCGCCAGTTTTGGATAAACTTTATATCGAAAATCAATTGGATTGCTAACTCAACGAAGGTCTGGACAAAAATAAGAAAGATTAGCGGGAAACATACCTTTGCCATCACCTGTAATTGAATGTAACAGTCAAATATTACAAAATCCAAAGAATGTAAGTGAAGCATTTGCAGATCATTTTTCAAAAATCTCTAAAAAATCCTACATCTATGTATCACCAACAACGTATACTACAAGAAGAGAATCACCCTCTCGACTTTGGAGCTATAAGAATAGAATAATATAATTTGCCTTTTAGCATGTAAGAGCTTTTGTCAGCCCTGTCTACGTGTAATGATTCAGCTCCTGGAATTGATAATATCACCTATTCAATGATTAAACATTTACCCATAGTAACTAATTTTTTTTTACTCAGTATCATCAATACAATTTGGAAAGAGTCTATTCCCTAATATTTCGAGCATTTGTATAGTTTTAGCCTTTTTGAAACATGGAACAGATAGCAAAATTATGACCAACTATCGGCCGATTGCATTAACATCTTGTATATGTAAATTGATGGAAAAGATGGTGAATGTACGACTGGTATGGGTTTTAGAACAGAAAGGACTTATTAACCCCTCACAGTGTGGCTTCCGACGAATGCGATCCTGCATTGATGTCTTAGCAAGATTAGAGGCATCAATTTGTAAAGCTTTTGCCAGCAAAAAGCATCACATATCTATTTTCTTTGACTTGGAGAAGGCATACGATACCACCTGGAGACATGGTATTCTTCAAACCATTCATGAAATTGACTTGAGAGGGGAACTGCCAATGTTTGATAGATCGTTCCTGAGTAACCGTCAACTTGAAGTTAAATTAGGAAATACATTCTCATCAATTCTTGATCAAGAATAAAGCATTCCACAAGGCAATATCCTTATTGTAACATTATTTGCCTTATCCATAAATGGTATTAGTAACGTAATCCCTCATGATGTCTTTCACATCCTATTTGTCGATGACCTCTCTATCTCATTTGCAGCACCCCCCAGATGCTGAAGCCTTGATGAGGATGGGGGCTTAGGGATTAGCAGCTGGGCTCTTAACTACTTTCCCACTGAACCTCGGTGCTTAGCTGTCAATCCAACTAAATCAGTCAGCACTTTCTCTCTTACTTTTGGTTATTTTTTTTCTTCTCCCATCTCTCCCATTTGGGCTCGATATTGTTGACGACTTTGGCATGTGCGATTATACTTTGGCAGCTGCTTTGGATTTGGCACAGTGTGGGATGGATGGCATTCCATCTCAACCTGTGCCAATTTAGACGCCATCACCCTTTGGCAAACCCCAATGGGTGCAGACCAAGTCTGTTAAGAGTCGGGCTCCAGTAATCCACTTTTAAGTCGCCCATATTTGCGGGTAATGGGTGACGCCACCAGGCATTGGAGTCGACGGTGGGAGGGGCTAACCACCCCCACTGACCAGTGTACGCCCACATAAAGAGGCAGCCCCTCTCTAATAGAGGACTGGTCCCCGCTGAAGCCTCTTCTCGTGTTGGGCCACATGGGATCAGAGGACTGACAACCTCCGATAAGAGGTGGATAACCCGGCTTGCTCATACCAAAAAACCCACCCCTCTTTTGACGACCTGGAAAATACAAACATGGACCTCGGCAATGACAGCCCTAACTCTGGTTCTAATATTGTTACATTAGAACCTTATTCACGTCATGTGAATAATAAAACACTAGAGAAGAAGAGAGAGAGAGTGAAAAATGAAGACAGTATAGAAAGATATAGAAAAGTAGAAGTATTACCTGGTCCCTATGAATTAGTGAATTATGAAATTTTTTTTATCTTAGAATTTGAAAACGGAAGTAATGAGCGTTTAAATGTTTTTAAAGCTAATAGGGAAATAGTTACTTTATGTGGAGGGCAGCCAAAAATTCTACCCCAGGGAAATGGAAGTCTCTTGATAGAGACACTATCCCCATTACAAGGTGAAAGTTTAAAAACACTTTTAACATTGAATGGTCATAGTGTAAAATGCATTTCGCACCCTACTTTTAACCAGAGTAGAGGTGTGATATATGCTCCAGAATTGCTGGATATAGATGAAAAAGAAATTGAGGATGAACTGAAAAATCAAATAGTTAAAGTAGTCAGAATGAGAGAGTGAGTTTGAGAACGTATTCCTCTCGCCACTTTGATTATATCATTTGATCAATGCAGATTACCAAATGTTATAAAAGCTGGCTGGCTATCCTTGAAGGTAAAACCACATATCCCTTCACCATTGCGATGTTATCATTGCCAAATGTATGGCCATTTAAGCCAGAAATGTAAGGAAAAACTAAACAATAAGGCAGCTGTTTGTGCCAACTGTGGAAAAAGTAGTCATGGAGTATGCATAGAAAACCCTATTTGCATACATTGTGAGGAAGCACACCCAGCTACATCTAAAAGCTTTGTTAAGTTTATTTGTGAAAAAGAAATTCAGGCCATTAGGACCATGGAAAGGGTTACTTTAAAAGAGGCTCGTAAAAGAGCTCTTGAAAAGCAGATAAGACCAGGGCATCCTTTTTCAACGGTTCTGAAGAAAAACTTGCCAAACCACACAGACGAAAATTATATCTCTACTTTTAAAACAAAGAAACAAATGAAAGTAGTTAAAGAGGTTGAAAGTCCCATCAAAAATTTATATCTAGAAATTGTAGAAAAATCAAAACGGATACTTAAAGATCTGAAAATTATTCAAAAGCCAACTACTCCGATTTTAAACAATAGTACAAACCTCTCACAGGCCGTGTCTTTTCCTGATCTGATGGAGGTTCCACTTGAAACCAATTTACCTGGTGAACCTGTATGGGGAAGGTGCAAATACCTGACAGATCACAACCTTCTAATTGAAAAAGAGAGAGACCTCCATCTCTCTCGACTCCTACCATAAGAGACATTAAAGTCACGACTTCAAATAAATATGATATCTTGTCTGCTGATGTTTCTGATTGACTGGAAGGTAAATTGAACCAATCAGAAATTCAAGTTGAGGTCCACCATCCTCCTCAACAATTAGATCAAAAGGACACAAAGAAAAAGAGGAACACAAAACCCACTATATCCAGAATCTCTCTAGCGATACCACCGAGAAATATTATTAGATCAAATATTGCCAATGGGAAGACTCCATCTAAGGTGTCGTCCAAAAAATAAACCATAGTTTTTTCCTCCATTCTGCAATAGAATTGCCAGGGTTTAAGGGCGAAATATGAAGAATTCAACCTCTTCATACGTGAGCATTCACCCATAACTGTGTGCCTACAAGAAAGCAAGCTTGATGCTAATACTCCTTGTCCTCGAGAGTATGTTAGCTATAGGACACCATATGATCAACGAGCAGGGAGCCAAATATCTTTGTCTATCTGTACCCCTCTGCAGGCAGTGGTTGTACAGATTAATATAGGGAGAAAATACACAATCTCTTCTCTTTACTTGCCTCCAAATGATAACATCTCATATGATGATATAGTAGAGGGGATTAAACAACTCCCAGAACCTTTTCTCTTACTAGGAGATCTTAATAGTAGACATCCTTTATGGGGTGATGTTTTGGCAAATGCAAGGGGTAATGTTATGTCATCAATTTTGGAGAATGAAGATGTCTGGGTCCTTAATACAGGAGAGCCCACACATTTTCATGGTCAGACAGGTACCTTGTCCTGCATTGACCTATCAGTAGCAAGCTCTAACTGTCTTCTCGATTTTAATTGGAGAACATTAGATGATTGGCATACTTGTGATCATGCACCAATCATTATAAACACCAACAATGGTCCACCTTTACAGAGATCACCTCGATGGAATCTTGATAAGGCGGACTGGGATAGATTTCGGGAGTTAAGTGAAATTGAAGGAAATGCAGAACAGTTTGAAAGTGTTGATGATGCCATAGACTTACTTAATGGAACTCTTCACACAGCAGGAATCAATTCCATTCCCAAAACAACAGGGATATTCAGACGACAACCAGTCCCCTGGTGGTCATCAGAACTAAATGGCCTGCACAGAGCCACAAGAAAGTCTTTAATTCGATTGCGCATTCACCGTACTGAGGAGAATTTAGTCATATACAAGAAATGTAGAGCACAGTTCCGTTGTGCCATGAAAGAAGCTAGGCTCCTGTCTTGGATGTCATTTGTTTCCTCCATTAACAGTAGAACACCAACATGATCTGTGTGGAGGAAAGTAAAAACGATAGCAGGCAAATTCACTCCAAACCCACCACCAGTGTTAAATGTGAATGGCCAGTATATGACTAGAGCAACTGAAGTTAGCAATGCCCTGACTGACCATTTTTCAAATGTATCTTGCAAGTGTGAAGCAGCTCCTGGCAACCAGTATAGGAGCATTGAAGAAAAGAAAGTTTTAAACTTCACAACAAGAAAGCAAGAGTCATACAATTCTCCTTTTACTGAAAGAGAATTTGATGCTGCCCTTGCTACGTGTAATGATACAGCCCCTGGGCCCAATGGAATTCCATATGCAATGATTAAACACGTATCTTTTAATGCAAAATTATTTATTTTAAGCATTTTTAATAGAATACTGCATGATCATAGCCATTATTTTAGCCTTTTTAAAACCCGGTAAGGACAAGTTTTTAGCAGCAAATTATAGGCCATTTGCATTAACATTTTGTTTGTGCAAAATCATGGAGAAGATGGTAAAAAAATATGACTTGAGTCCCCTATTTGTGAAGCGTTTGCTTCCAAACAGCACCATGTCACAGTTTTTTTTTTTTTTTTTTTTATCTTGAAAAGGCATATGATACCACATGGAGATACGGTATACTTAAAAGAATCCATGAGTTTAGATTAAGAAGAGAGCTACCACTATTTATTCAGTCATTTCTTTCACATAGAGTTTTCCAAGTGATAGTTGGGGAAGCTCTATCACAGAGTAAATGCCAGGGAGGAGGAGTTCCTCAGGGGAGTGTGCTGAGTGTAACCATTTTTGCACTAGCAATTAATGGGATATTGTCCGTCATTCCCCTGGGTGTTCTCGCAACATTATTTGTGGATGATCTCTCCATATCATTTGCTGGAGCTAGAAGGGCAATGGTTGAGAGGAAAATACAACTCTCTCTTGATAAAATTATCCAGTGGGCCGATATGAATGCATTTAAGTTCTCGACAAGTAAAACTACAATTGTCCATTTCTGTCGTATCCGGGGAGCACATCTAGACCCAGATATATACATCAATGGTCAACGGATCCCATGTGCAAGTGAAGTTAAGTTTTTAGGGTTGATATTTGATTGTAGGCTTACATGGGTTTATTATTTAAAAGCATTAAAAGCTAAATATCTTGAAGCTATGAATCTTTTCAAAGTATTGTCCCATACATCGTGGGGGCCAGACCGCAGTACTATTTTAGAATTATACAAGGCCTTGATTTTTTCCAAAATTAGTTATGGATGCGAAATATACTCCTCGGCCACCTCAAGCCAGTTAAAAATATTAGATTCTATGCATCATGCTAGTATTAGATTGTCCACAGGAGCCTTTAGAACCTCACCTATCATAAGTCTCCTTGTTGATGCTTGGGAGTCGCCTCTGTACCTTTACCGAATGTCCTCTATTATTCGGTATTGGTTTAGATTGCAAAGACTCCCTAATTCTTCAGCCTTTCAGACTGCAAGCTTTGTAAGGCACTCAACATACTTTGAGTTGCACCGAAAATCTCCTCAACCTTTTGAGTTTCGGGTGAAACAATTATTAAACAATCTGGATATATTTAGAATTAAGGTGCTTCCATTCAAGGTATCATCAATGCCTCCGTGGAACTTGCCTGACGTATCTTTTTGTAAATACTTTATTGGAATTAAGAAGAATATGACTGACTTAGAAAAAAGGTCTCTTTTTATGGAACAAGTTGCAGAACATAGGGGATCGACTTTTATATATACTGATGGCTCCAATTCTGATGCTGGCGTTGGATTTGGAGTACATAGTAATGATTTTAATTGTAGAGGTGCACTTCCTCTAACAGCTTCAATATTTACTGCCGAACTGTATGGCATACTAACCGCTATTGAGAAAATAGCTTTGGAAAAGGAGGGTAATTTTACAATTTTTAGTGATGCAAGGAGTGTTTTTCAAGCTTTAGAAGTTTTTAATTCTAGTGACCCTCTAGTTTTAAAGATTTTAGAATGGCTTTATATTATTGGACGGAGAGGTATAACAGTTCGATTTTGTTGGGTTTCAGCACATGAAGATGTGTCTGGGAATGAGAAGGCAGATTGACTGGCAAAGAATGCGGCATCCGAGTTGCTACCAAGGAGGTATCCCATTCCTTGTAATGATTTCCTACCTTACATCAAGAAATTTGTTTGTAATAAATGGCAACAGCACTGGGATAGTCAAGATGGCAATAAAATGAGGGAAGTAACAAATATCATATCACCTTGGAGGTATAACATGATACCCCGAAAATGGGAGACGACTCTTTGTCGTCTCAGTATTGGTCACACACGGTTGACACACGAGTGTCTGCTAAAGGGCCAACACCAACCGTATTGTGAGGACTGTTTAGTACCTTTAACAGTGAGGCATTTGTTGACCGAATGCCCTAATTCTACTAACTTGAGAAATAGATATCTGTTTGAGGCTCGAGGTGAGGATTGCAGGTTCATCCTTGCTAAGATTCTTGGACATGATGTGTCCTACAATGCTAGCGGAATTTAAGATTTATTTCAGAAGCAGGTCTTCTGAAGACTATTTAACTATTATGACTTCTTAACTTTTATGGTTCTAATTGAATTCTCTTTTATTTTTCACCCTCTTAATGAGAGAATGCCTTGATGAAGTCATTGAGCTTCAGCACGGCATTTCATTCCCTTGCCCCTCTTAATGAGAGAATACCTTGATGAAGTCATTGAGCTTCAGCACGGCATTTCATTCCCGTGCTGAATCTTGGTGACGGGCAAGAGGGCTCTCGAACTTCGGGAAATTGCTCCCCCAGTTCGAATCTAAATTTCTCTCTTTCATCTTTTTCTTCTGCTTAATATTACTTCGACCTTCTCCTAATTTTATCAAATTTCCTTTCTTTCATCTTGCTGTCCTATCTCTATGATTATTATTTTTCTTAGTTATATATATATGTAGATGTATGCATATATATATATATATTTATTTATTTTATTTGTTCATTTATTTATTTATCTATTTTTTTTCTATTTTATTTAAATGGCGTGGATATTTCCACTTTCGTTATTACTGCCTGCTTAGATGAATGGGAGAAGGGATCACGGTTGGGAGGTATTTGCATTCAAAGCTATATATGAGAGTATTGGATGATCTCAGCCATCCTAAAGATGGTTAGGACCTTTTTGGCGGAACTACTCTCAAGGGTTGGGTCATCGGAATCCAGGGGGATCCAATCTTTGAATCAATCAATCATTTGGAATCCAGGGGGATCCACTGCTTGGGGTAGGACTCTCGGCTTTTGGCTGGAAGCCCGTCATTACAGATATGGGGAGGATGATTCCATAGTTTCTTGGTCTTAGTCCTAACAGGTGGGTTCAGCTTACACCTGTGCCTCTATATCTGTTTTGATGCTATCTTTCGGGTAGGGTATGGAGTGGACCATCTGGGAAGTATACTCTCATTGTGCCGATAGTGGAGAGTGCAAATTTCCTTTCTGACGTGTGATGGCCTTACATTCTCGAGCAGGCACATCAAACTAACCCTTTTCTCTCTCTGTCTCTCACGTCTAATGGATTCTCTAAGTAACGAACCCCCATCCCCTGGATACGCTGACTCTCCCCCGGCACTGTTGACGACCTCTGCTAATTCAATTAAGGAAAATTCTGTTGACGACCTAGGAACAAAAAAGGACCCCTCTACTAATGTTTTAAAACCAATTAAGTCGGGTAACAAAGGGAAACTTTGAATCCTTCATGTTACCCAAATTCCAATAAATACTGATTATGATATGATATATAAAGCATTTAGATGCTATGGAGTGATAAAAGAAATTAGAATGAAACTTGAAAATGAAAAATGGCATTCATGGATAACTTATAATAATCATGAAGAGGCATTCAATGCAATATGTAACATTAATAATATCAAAATTAATAACTTAAATGTCATGGGTGCCCTATTTGATAAGATACCAAACAGTTTGGATGTATATAGACCTGCTGACTGGTTTGAGAAAGATATCGATTTAACTATGCTCTCCAAAGAAAGCCAAAACCACCAATGTGGCTTGTTGCCGAGCCTAAAGGGAGTAACGGGAATTATTTTAAAATTTGCAAACTCATTCAGAAAAAGGTGGGAACCATTGCACCAGGTGATATATCTCGCTTAGGGAAAAATAGCTTCCTATTCCATGCAAAATCATACACGCAATCAGTAATACTGTCTAACCTTAAGACAAGCAGTGATGAGGATATGTTAGATGTCAAACCCCACCTAAACTTTAGTTACGGAAGGGGAGCAGTCTTCAATAAAGATCTGTATGAATTTACAGAAGAGGAAATACTAGCCATGTGCCCATTAACAGTGTGGAAAGTGCATAAGATTCCTGGGACGTTAATGATTATCCTTACTTTCCAGGATGCTGATGTGCCTTTCTACATTGATATTGAAAATGAAAGAATAAAAGTTCGACCTTTCAAACAAAAGCCCTTACAATGTTTCAAATGTTTCAAATTTGGACATCCTTCTAAAGTTTGTAAAAATTAAAAAATCTGTAGCGTCTGTTCCAGTCCTTATCATGGAGAGTGTACACTTGAGCCCAGCTGTTTGAACTGCAGTTCAAACCATAAATCCATTGACAGGAGCTGTGAGATTTACAAGTTTGAAGAATCAGTCCTCAACAAATCCAGTGTAGAACACATAAGTGTAGGACATGCTAAAAGACTACTGATAAAAACAAACAGCTATGCAAAGACACTGAAATCAAGAGAAAATATACCACAGGAGACATTGAACCCACATAGTGCTGCCAGTACCTCCAAGAAAAGAAATACATCATCTAATGATAGTAAAGTTTTGCGTGACAAGGTAAGCATATTGCCATCCAAGGCTTTGCCACAGTGTATCAAAACTGCGACACTGCCCACTTGTATACAAACATTATCCCCCATTACCAGTAATAGTACTAACCTCTCTCAGGCCATGTCCTTTCCTGATTTAATGGAGGTTCCACCCGAAACAAAGTTACCAGGTGCACCTGTGGTGGGGAAGGTGCAAAAACCTGGTAGATCCTCACCACTATAAATAGGAAAAGAAAGAGGCCTCCATCTCTCTCACCCCCTTCCATAAGAAATATTAGAGTTATGACATCAAACAACTATGATGTTTTGTCTGTTGATGTTCCTGATCAACCAGAAGACAATTTAAATAAATCAGAAATTCAAGTTGAGGTCCACCATCCCCCTCAACAATTGGATCAGAAGGACAACAAGAAAAGCACAAACAAAAAACCATATTTATCAAGACCCTCTCTAATAAAACCACCGGAAAATAGCATTAGATCAAAAATTGCTAATGGGAAGACTTCATCTAAAAGCTCTTCCAAAAAATAAACCCTAGTTATTTTCCTCCATTTTGCAATGGAATTGTCAGGGTTTAAGGACCAAATATGAAGAACTTAAGCTCTTAGTTTACGAGCATTCCCCCATAATTGTAAGTCTACAGGAGAGCAAGCTTAATGCTAATACCCGTTGTCCTCGCGAATAGATTAGTTATAGGACACCTTATGATCACGGAGTAGGGAGCCATGGTGGAAGTCTCTTATACGTTCGTCAAGATGTTCCCCAAATACCTATATCTGTCCGTACACCTCTGCAGGCAGTGGTTGTAGAGATTGATATAGGGAGAAAATTTACAATCTGTTCGCTGTACTTGCCTCCTAATGATAACATACTGTATGAAGATTTAGTAGAGGTGATTCAACAGCTTCCGCAACCATTTCTTTAATTGGAGATTTGAATGGTAGACATCCTTTGTGGGGTGATGTTTTAGCAAACACCAGGGGCAATATCATCTCATCAATTGTGGAAAATGAGGATGTAGGACTCCGTAATACAGGAGAGCCCACACACTTCCATGTACAGACGAGTACCTTGTCATGCATCGACCTTTCAATTGCAAGCTCTAACTGTCTCCTTGATTTCGATTGGAGGACATTAGATGATTGGCATACTAGTGATCATGCACCAATCATTATAAACACCAACAATGGTCCACCTTTGCAAAGATCACCACGATGGAATCTTGATAAGGCGGACTGGGATAGATTTCGTGAGCTAAGTGAAATTGAAGGAAATGCAGAACAGTTTGAAAATATTGATGATGCCATAGACTTACTTAATGGAACCCTTCATACAGCAGGATTTAATTCAATTCCCAAAACAACAGGGTTATTCAAACGACGACCAGTCCCCTGGTGGTCTTCAGAACTAACTGCCCTGCACAAAGCTACAAGGAGATCTTTAACTCGACTGCGCAGACACCGCAATCAGGGCAATTTGATTATATAGAAGAAATGTAGAGCACAGTTCCGTCGTGCCATGAAGGAAGCTAGGCGCCAGTCATAGGTGTCTTTTGTTTACTCCATTAACAGTAGAAAACCACCATCTGCTCTCTGGAAGAAAATAAAGATTACCGGCAAATTTACCCCAAACCCACCACCAGTGTTGAAGGTGAACGATCAGTATCCGACTGAAGCAAATGATGTCAGCAATGCCCTGGCTGAACATTTTTCAAATGTATCCAGCAAGTGTGAAGGAGCTCCTGGTCACCAGTATAGGAGCAACGAGGAAAAGAAAATTTAAAATTTTGTAACAGGAAGGGAAGAGTCATATAATTCTCCTTTTTCTGAAAGAAAATTTAATTCCGCTCTTACAAATTGTAACAATACAGCCCCTGAACCCGGTGGAATTCCATATGCAATGATCAAACATGTACATTTTAATACAAAGTTATTTATTTTAAGCATTATTAATAGAATATGGCATGATCATAGTTGTCCAAGTGTTTGGGAACTAGCCATTATTTTAGCCTTTTTAAAACCTGGTAAGGACAAGTTTTTAGCAGCAAACTACCGACATATTGCATTGACATCTTGTTTATGTAAAATCATGGAGAAGATGGTCAATGCAAGACTGATTTGGTACCTTGAAAAGAATAGTATTTTATCACCAATTCAATGTGGATTCAGAAAAATGCGCTCAACCACTGATGTGTTGATACGACTTGAGTCCTCTATTTGTGAAGCGTTTGCTTCCAAATAGCACCATGTGGCAGTCTTTTTCGACCTTGAAATATGGAGATATGGTATACTTAAAACAATTCGTGACTTGGGATTGAGAGGAGAGCTGCCAATATTTATTCAGGCATTTCTTTCAAATAGAGTTTTTCAAGTGAGAGTGGGGGAAGCTCTATCAGAGAGTAAGTGCCAGGAAGAAGGAGTTCCTCAGGGTAGTGTGCTGAGTGTAACCCTTTTTGCACTAGCAATAATGGGATATCCTCAGCCATTCCCCATGATGTTTTCTCAACATTATTTGTGAATGATCTCTCCATATCATTTGCTGGAGCTAGAATGGCAATGGTTGAGAGTAAACTACAGCTCTCAATTGACAAAATTATCCAGTGGGCCGATATGAATGGATTCAAGTTCTCGACAAGTAAAACTACTATTGTACATTTCTGTTGTATCCGGGGAGCGCATCCAGACCCGGATATATACATAAAAGGTCAACAAATCCCATATGTATCGAAAGCCAAATTTTTAGGTTTGATATTTGATTGTAGACTTACATGGGTTTTTCACTTAAAAGCGGTAAAAGCTAAATGTCTTGAGGCTCTGAAAATATTAAAAGTATTGTCCCATACATCATGGGGGGCAGACCGCAATACTATTTTAAAATTATAGAAGGCCTTGATTTTTTCCAAAATTAGTTATGGGTGTGAAGTATACTCTTCAGCCACCCAAAGCCGGTTAAAAATATTAGACTTTATACATCATGCGGGTATTAGATTGTCTACAGGAGCGTTTAGAACCTCACCTATCCAGAGTCTCCTCGTTGATGCTGGAGAGTTACCTCTAGACCTTTACCGAATGTCTTCTATTATTCGGTATTGGTTTAGATTGCAAAGACTCCCTAACTCTTAAGCCTTTCAGACTGCAAGCCTTGTGAGACATACATCATACATTGAGTTGCACCCAAAGTCTCCTCAACCTTATTGCTTTCAGGTGAAACGATTATTAAACAGTCTGGATATAATTAGAAGTAAGGTACTTCCATTCAAGGTATCATCAACGCCTCCATGGAAATTACCAGAGATATCTTTTTGTAAATACTTTCTTGGAGTTAAGAAGAATATGACTGACTTAGAATCCACGTCTCTTTATGAAACATGTTGAAGAACATAGAGGATCGACTTTATATATACTGATGAGTCCAAATCTGATGCTGGGGTTGGATTTGGAGTACATGGTAATGGCTTAATTGTAGAGGTGCACTTCCTCTAACAACTACCATATTTGCTGCCAAACTGTATGGCATATTAACTGCTATTGAGAAAATAGCGTTGGAGAAGGAGGGTAATTTTACAATTTTTAGTGATGCAAGGAGTGTCCTTCAAGCTTTAGAAGTTTTCAATTGTAGCAACCCTCTAGTTTTAAAAATTTTAGAATGGCTTTTTATTATTGGACGGAGAGGTTTAATGGTTAGATTTTGTTGGGTTCCAGCACATATAGGTGTATGTGGGAATGAGAAGGCAGATTGACTAGCAAAGAATGCTGTATCCGAGTTGCTGCCTAAAAGGTATCACATTCCGTGTAATGATTTCCTACCTGACATCAAGAAATTGCTTTGTAATAAATGGCAACAGCACTGGGATAGTCTAGATGACAATAAAATGACAGAAGTAACAAATGTCATATCACCTTGGAGGTATAACATGCTGCCCCGAAAATGGGAGACTTCTCTTTGTCGTCTCCGTATTGGTCACACTCGGTTGACACACGAGTTTCTGCTGAAGGGCCAACACCAACCGTATTGCGAGGACTGTTTAGTACCTCTAACAGTGAGGCATTTGTTGACCGAATGCCGCAATTATAATAACTTAAGGAATAGTTATTTGTTTGAGGCTCGAGGTGAGGGTGGCAGGTTCATCCTTGCCAAGGTTCTTGGACATGATGTGTCCTGCTATGCAAGTGGCATTTTTAGATTTATTTCAGAAGCAGGTCTTCTGAAAACTATCTAACTTTTAAAATGACATTCAACTTATATGGTTTTAATTGAATATTCTTTAATTTTTTTGTATATACTGTATAAACTAAATGATATCGGCGTCAATGACCTTAGATGTCAGGATGCCTGAAAATCTTAGATCAATCAATCAATCAATCAATCCTCAACCTTATGGCTTTCGGGTGAAATGATTATTAAACAGTCTCGATATAATTAGAAGTAAGGTACTTCCATTCATGGTATCATCAATGCCTCCATGGAAATTACCAGAGATATCTTTTTGTAAATACTTTATTGGAGTTAAGAAGAATATGACTGATCTAGAAACCAGGTCTCTTTTTATGGAACATGTTGAAGAACATGGAGGATCGACTTTTATATATACTGATGAATCCAAATCTTATGCTGGCGTTGGATTTGGAGTACATAGTAATGGTTTTAATTGTAGAGGTGCACTTCCCATAACAGCTTCCATATTTACTGCCGAACTATATGGCATATTAACCGCTATTGAGAAAATAGCGTTTTAGGAGGGTAATTTTACAATTTTTAGTGATGCAAGGAGTGTCCTTCAAGCTTTAGAAGTTTTTAATTCTATTAACCCTCTAGTTTTAAAGATTTTAGAATGGCTTTTTATTATTGGACGGAGAGGTTAAATGGTTAGATTTTGTTGGGTACCAGGACATGTAGGTGTGTCTTGGAATGAGAAGGCAGATTCACTGGCAAAGAATGCTGCATTCGAGTTGCTGCCAAGAAGGTCTCCCATTCCCTGTAACGATTTCCTACCTAACATCAAGAAATTGCTTGGGAGTCGCCTCTGGACCTTTATCAAATGTCCTCTATTATTCGGTATTAGTTTAGATTGCAAGGACTCCCTAATGCTTTAGCCTTTCAGACTGTAAGTCTTGTAAGGCACTCAACCTACTTTGAGTTGCACCCAAAATCTCCTCAACCTTTTGAGTTTCGGGTGAAACAATTATTAAACAATCTGGATATAATTAGAATTAAGGTGCTTCCATTCAAGATATCACCAACCCCTCCATGGAAATTACCTGACATATGTTTTTGTAAATACTTTATTGGAGTTAAGAAGAATATGACTGACTTAGAATCCAGGTCTCTTTTTATGGAACATGTTACAGAACATATGGGATCGACTTTTATATATACTGATGGCTCCAAATCTGATGCTGGGGTTGGATTTGGAGTACATGATAATGATTTTACTTTTAGAGGTGCACTTCCTCTAACAGCTTCCATATTTACTGCCGAATTGTATGGCTTACTAACCGCTATTAAGAAAATAGCTTTGGAAAAAGAGGGTAATTTTACAATTTTTAGTGATGCAAGGATTGTTCTTCAAGCTTTAGAAGTTTTTAATTCTAGTAACCCTCTAGTTTTAAAGATTTTAAAATGGCTTTATATTATTGGACGGAAAGGTATAATGGTTCGATTTTGTTGGGTTCCAGCACATGTAGGTGTGTGTGGGAATGAGAAGGCAGATTTACTGACGAAGAATGCGGCATCCGAGTTTCTACCAAGGAGGTATCCCATTTCCCGTAATGATTTTCTACCTTACATTAAGAAATTGGTTTGTAATAAATGGCAACAGTACTGGGATAGTCAAGATGGCAATAAAATGAGGGAAGTAGCAAATATCATATCCCCTTGAAGGTATAATATGATGCCCCGCCGTATTGGTCACACACAGTTGACACGAGTTTCTGCTGAAGGGCCAACACCAACCATATTGCGAGGACTGTTTAGTACCTTTAACAATGAGGCATTTGTTGACCGAATGTCCTAATCAGATACCTGTTTGAGGTTCGAGGTTAGGATGGCAGGTTCATCCTTGCCAAGATTCTTGGACATAATGTGTCCTACTATGCGAGTGGAATTTTTTTATTTATTTCAGAAGCAGGTCTTCTGAAAACTATTTAACTATTATAATGATTTCTTAACTTTTATGGTTTTAATCTAATTCTCTTTTATTTTTCATATATAATAAATGCTATTGGCGTTCTATGACCTTAGATGTCAGGATGCCAGAAAACTTTCAATCAATCAATCAATCAATCAATAGAGGTGAGGGTGGCAGGTTCATCCTTGCAGAGATTCTTGGACATGATGTGTCCTACAATGCAAGTGGCATTTTTAGGTTTATTTCAGAAGCAGGTCTTCTGAAAACTATCTAACTTATATAATGCCATTCAACTTTTATGGTTTTAATTGAATAATCTTTAATTATTTTGAATATATAAACTAAATGATATCGGCATCAATGACCTTAGATGTCTGGATGCCTGAAAACTTTAAATCAATCAATCAATCTAACACTCCTAGTCATCGAGAGTATGTATGTTAGCTATAGAAAACCATATAATCAACAAGTAGGGAGCTATAGCGGATGTCTCATGTACGTTCGTCGAGACGTTCCCCAAATACCTATGTCTCTTCGTACACCCCTGTAGTCAGTGGTTGTACAAATCGATATAGGGAGAAAATATACAATATGCTCTTTGTACTTACCTCCAAATGATAGTATTTTATATGATGATTTAGTAGAAGTCATTCAAAAACTCCCTCAACCTTTTCTCTTACTGGGAGATATGAACGGTAGATATCCTTCATGGGGTGATGTTTGGGTAAACGCAAGGGGCAATATTATCTCATCAATTGTGGAGAATTAGGATGTGGGACTCCTTAATACATGAGAGCCCACACACTTCCATGTTCAGACAGGTACCTTATCATGCATTGACCTTTCAATTGCAAGCTCTAACTGCCTTCTTGATTTCGATTGGAGGACATTAGATGATTGGCATACTAATGATCATGCACCAATCCTTATAAAAACCAACAAGGGTCTGCTTTTACAAAGATCACCACGATGGAATCTAGACAAGGCAGACTGGGTTAAATTTCGTGAGCTAAGTGAAATCGAGGGTAGTGCAGAGCAGTTTGAGAGTATTCGTGATGCCATAGACCTACTGAATGGAACTCTCCATACAGCAGCAATAAATTTGATTCCCAAAACCACAGCACTCTTCAAAAGACGACCAGTCCCGTGTTGGTGTTCAGAATTAACAGCCTTGCACCCTCTTAATGAGAGATTGCCTTGATGAAGTCATTGAGCTTCAGCACGCCATTTCATTCCCATGCTGAAACTTGATGACGGGCAAGAGGGCTCTCGAACTTGGGGAAATTACTCCCCAAGTTCGAATCCAAATTTCTCTCCCTTTCCTCTATTCCTTCTGCTCAGTATTTCTTCGATCTTCTAATTTTATCAACTTTCTTTTGTCTTGCTGTCCTAACTCTGAGTATTATTTCTCTTAAGTTATATATATATATATATATATATATATATATATATATATATATATATATATATATATATATATATATATATATATATATATATATACAGTATATATATATAAGTAGATGTATGCATATATATATATATATATATATATTTTTTTTTATTTATTCATATATTTATTTATCTATTTTTATTTTATTTAAATGGCATGGATATTCCCACATTCGTTATTGCTGCCTGCTTAGATGAATGGGAGAAGGGATCATGGTTGGGAGGTATTTGCATTCAAAGCTATATATGAGAGTATTGGATGATCTCAGCCATCCCAAAGATGGTTTGCACCTTTTTGGCGGAACTACTCTCAAGGGTTGGGTCATCGGAATCCAGGGAGATCCAATCCTGGAGGTGGGACTCTTGGCTTTTGGCTGGAAGCCCATCATTACAGATATGGGGAGGATGATTCCATATATCCTTGGTCTCAGTCCTAACAGGCGGGTTTAGCTTACACCCGTGCCTCTATATCTGTTTTGATGCTATCCTTCGGGTAGGGTATGGAGTGGACCATCTGGGAAGCATACTCTCATTGTGCCAATAGTGGAGAATGCAAATTTCCTTTCCAACGTATGATACTTTCTTAAAAGGCCCAAGCAGGTAAACCAACAAAACCAAAAAAAAAAAAAAAAAAAAAATCCCACCCTTAACTATGGACCCTTCAAATACTGACTCCCCATCCCCTGGATTTGCTGACACCCCCCCCCCCCGACACTGTTGCCAACCTCTGATAATGTGATAAGGGAAAGTTCTGTTGATGACCTCAGAACAGGAAATGACCATTCTACTGATATTTCAAAATCGAGTAATTTGGGTAACACTAGGAAACTTCGAATCCTTCATGTTACCCAAATTTCAATAGACAAATTATGATGATCTATGTAAAGCATTTGAATGCTATGGATGCATAAAAGAAATAAGGATGAAACTTGAAGCTGAAACATGTGATTCATGGATATCTTACAGTAGTTATGACGAAGCATTTAGTGCAATAAGTAACTTGAATAATATTAAAATTAATAACTTGAACGTTTCGGCTGCTCTCTGCGATAAGGTACCAAAAGATTTGGATGTGTATAGGCCTGCCGATTGGTTGGAAAAAGACGCAGATATAGTTATACCCTCCCAGAGAAATCCAAAACCACCGATATGGCTTATAGCTGAATCAAAGGAGGTTACAGGGAATTATTTTAAAATATGCAAATTGATTCAGAAAAAAGTAGGAACTATTGCACCAGGCGATATATCTCGTTTTGGAAAAAATTGTTTCCTTATCTATGCCAAATCCAGTACACAGTCTGTAATATTGTCCAATATGAAAATAAGTAATGATGACATTAAGTTGGATGTCAAAACTCGCCTAAATTGTACCTACGTAAGGGGCATAGTTTTTAACAGAGATCCATATGAATTTACAGAGGAGGAGATACTGGCCATGTGTCCATTAAATGTATGGAAAGGTCACAAAGTCCCAGGTACATCAATGATAATCCTTACGTTCCAGGATGCTGATGTACATTTTCATATTATTATTGAGAACGAAAGGATTAAAGTAAGACCCTTCAACCAGAAGCCACTGCAATGCTTCAATTGTTTTAAATTTGGGCACCTGTCTAAAGTTTGCAAAAATGAGAAGATGTGTGGTATTTGCTCCAAATTTTACCATGGAGAGTGTGCACTTGGAGCCAGGTGTTTAGATTGCAGCTTGAATCATAAATCCACAGACAGGAGCTGCGAGCTATATAAGTTGGAGGATGCTGCCCTCAACAAATCAAACTTAGAACATATAAGTGTGACCCATGCCAAAAGACTGTTAAATAAATCAAATACATATGCTAAGGCATTAAAATCAAACCAACCTAGTACTGCCAATAGCTAAAAAAAAAGTATACCATCTGATAAAATGTCAAATAACGAGGTAACCATATTACCTCCTGAGGCTTTACCACGCTATATTAACACTAGGGCATTGCCCATTGCTGTACAAACTTCATCCCCCATTACAAAAAATAGTACAAACCTCTCTCAGGCAATGTCCTTGCCTGATCTGATGGAGATTCCACTTAAGACCAACTTACCTGATGCACCTGTAGTGGGAAAGGTACAAAAACCTCGAATCCCACCATCTATTGATCGTAAAAGAGAGAGATCTCCATCTCTCTTTCCATCCTCCATTAGAAACGGTAAGGTTATGACATCAAATAAATTTGATGTTTTGTCTATTGATGTTTGTAATGAACCAGAAGATAAACTGAATAAATCAGAATTTTGATTTGAGGTCCACCATCCACCTCAACAAATAGATCAAAGGATACAAAGAAAAACACAAACGTAAAACCCAACATAACAAGACCACCTCTGAAGAAACCTACAGGTAACAATGTTAGATTAAAAACTGCTAATGGGAAGACCTCGTCCAAGATGTCTTCCAGAAATAATCCATAGCTTTCTCCTCCATTTTGCAATGGAACTGTCAGGGTTTGAGGGCGAAATATGAAGAACTTAAGCTCCTAATTCATGAACATTCCCCCATAATTGTATGTCTACAAGAAAGTATGCTTGATTCTAACACTCCTAGTCCTCGAGAGTATGTTACCTATGTCTGCACGTACAACCCTGCAGGCAGTGGTTGTACAAATTGATATAGGGAGAAAATATACAATATGCTCTCTGTACTCACCTCCAAATGATAATATTTTATATGATGATTTAGCAGAGGTCATTCAACAACTCCCTCAACCTTTTCTCTTACTGGGAGATATGAATGGTAGACATCCTTTATGGGGTGAAATTTTGGCAAACACAAGGGGCAATATTATCTCATCAATTGTGGAGAATGAGGATGTGGGACTCCTTAATACAGGAGAGCCCATGCACTTCCATGTTCAGACAGGTACCTTGTCATGCATTAACTTTTCAATTGCAAGCTCTTAACTGCCTTCTTGATTCTGATTGGAGGACATTAGATGATTGGCATACTAGTGATCATGCACCAATCATTATAAACACCAACAAAGGTCCCCCTTTGCAAAGATCGCCACGATGGAATCTAGACAAGGCAGACTGGGCTAAATTTTCTGAGCTAAGTGAAATCGAAGGGAGAGCAGAACAGTTTGAAAGTATTGATGATGCCATAGACCTACTGAATGGAACTCTCCATACAGCAGGAATCTATTCGATTCCCAAAACCACAGGACTATTCAAAAGACGACCAGTCCCGTGGTGGTCCTCAGAATTAACAGCCTTGCACAGAGCCACCATAAAATCCCTGACTAGATTGCGTATACGCCGTACGGATGAAAATATGATATCATACAAAAAGTGTAGAGCACTGTTACGTCGTGCCATGAAAGAAGCTAGACGCCAATCTTGGGTGGCTTTTGTTTCCTCCATTAATAGTAGAACACCACCATCTTCTGTATGGAGGAAAATAAAAAAGATTGCAGGCAAATTTACCCCGAACCCACCACCAGTGTTGAAAGTGAATGGTCAGTTTGTGACTGAAGGAAATGAAGTTAGCAATGCCTTGGCTGACCATTTTTCGAATGTATCGTGCAAGAGTGTAGCAGCTCCTGGTCACCAGTACAAGAGCATCGAAGAAGAGAAAATTCTAAATTTTGCAACAGGAAGGGAAGAATCGTATAATTCTCTCTTTACTGAAAGAGAACTTGATTCCGCACTCGCTACTTGCAACGATACAGCCCCTGGACCCCATGGAATTCCATATGCAATGGTTAAACATGTACATTTTAATACAAAGTTATTTATTTTAAGTATTATTAATAGAATATGGCTTGATCATAGTTACCCAAGTGTTTGGGAACTAGCCATTATTTTAGCCTTTTAAAAACCCGGTAAGGACAAGTTTTTAGCAGCAAGCTATTTGACTTCATGTTTATGTAAAATCATGGAGAAGATGGTCAATGCAAGGTTGATGTGGTACTTTGAAAAGAAGGGTATTTTATCACCGATTCAATGTGGATTCAGAAAAATGCAATCAACAACTGTGTTGTTGATAACACTTGAGTCCTCTATTTATGAAGCGTTTGCTTCCAAACAGTGCCATGTGACAGTTTTTTTTTTTTTTTACCTTGAAAAGGCATATGATACCACATGGAGATACGATATACTTGAAACAATTCATGAACAAGGATTAAAAGGAGAACTACCACTATTTATTCAGTCATTTCTTTCGCATAGAGTTTTTCAAGTGAGAGTGGGGGAAACTCTATCAGAGAGTAAGTGTTAGGAAGAAGGAGTTCCTCAGGGTAGTGTGCTGAGTGTAACCCTTTTTGCACTAGCAATTAATGGGATATCCTCAGTCGTTCCACAAAATGTTTTCTCAACATTATTTGTGGATGATCTCTCAATATCATTTGCTGGCACTAGAATGGCCATGGTTGAGAGAAAAATCCACCTCTCTATTGACAAAATTATCCATTGGGCTGACATGAATGGATTCAAGTTCTCGACAAGTAAAACTACCATTGTCCATTTTTGTTGTATCCAGGGAGTACATCCAGACCCGGATATATACATTAAAGGTCAACGGATACCTTGTGCAAGTGAAGCTAAATTTTTAGGTTTGATATTTGATTGTAGGCTTACATGGGTTTCTCACTTAAAAGTGTTAAATGCTAAATGTCTCGAGGCTCTGAATATCTTAAAAGTATTGTCCCATGGGGGGCAGACCGCAATACTATTTTGAAATTATACAAGGCCTTGATTTTTTCCAAAATTAGTTATGGGTGTGAAGTATACTCTTCAGCCACCCCAAGCCGGTTAAAAATATTAGACTCGATACATCATGCAGGTATTAGATTGTCTACAGGAGCATTTAAAGCCTCCCCTATCCCAAGTCTCCTTGTTGATGCTGGAGAGTTACCTCTAGACCTTTACCGAATATCTTCCCTTATTCGGTATTGGTTTAGATTGCAAAGACTCCCTAACTCTTTAGCCTTTCAGACTGCAAGCCTTGTAAGACACGCATCATACTTTAAGTTGCACCCAAAATCTCCTCAACCTTATAGCTTTCGGGTGAAACGATTATTAAACAGTCTGGATATAATCAGAAGTAAGGTACTTCCATTCAAGGTATCATCAATGCCTCCATGGAAATTACCAGAGATATCTTTTTGTAAGTACTTTATTGGAGTTAAGAAGAATATGACTGACTTAGAATCCAGGTCTCTTTTTATGGAAGATGTTGAAGAACATAGAGGATCGACTTTTATATATACTGATGAGTCCAAATCTGATGCTGGCATTGGATTTGAAGTACTGTACATAGTAATGGTTTTAATTGTAGAGGTGCACTTCCCCTAACAGCTTTCATATTTACTGCCGAACTGTATGGCACACTAACCACTATTGAGAAAATAGCGTTGGAGAAGGAGGGTAATTTTACAATTTTTAGTGATGCAAGGAGTGTTCTTCAAGCTTTAAAAGTTTTTAATTCTAGCAACCCTCTAGTTTTAAAGATTTCAGAATGGCTTTTTTATTATTGGACGGAGAGGTATAACAGTTAGATTTTGTTGGGTTCCAGCACACGTCGGTGTGTCTGGGAATGAGAAGGCAGATTCATTGGCGAAGAATGCAGCATCCGAGTTGCTGCCTAGAAGGTATCCCATTTCCTTTAATGACTTCCTACCTAATATCAAGAAATTGGTTTGCAATAAATGGCAACAGCACTGGGATAGTCTAGATGGCAATAAAATGAGGGAAGTAACAAATGTCATATATCCTGGGAGACGTCTCTTTGTCGTCTCCATATTGGTCACACTCGGTTGACACACGAGTTTCTGCTGAAGGGCCAACACCAACCATATTGCGACGACTGTTTGGTACCTCTAACAGTGAGGCATTTGTTGACCGAATGCCCCAATCATAATATCTTAAGGAATAGATATTTGTTTGAGGCTCGAGGTGAGGAAGGCAGATTCATCCTTGCCAAGGTTCTTGGACATGACGGTCCTACTATGCAAGTGGCATTTTTAGATTTATTTCAGAAGCAGGTCTTCTGAAGAATTTTTTAACTTTTTTCATGGCATTCATCTTTTATTATTTTAATTGAATATTCTTTTATTATTATTATATATATATATATATATATATATATATATATATATATATATATATATATATATATATATATATATATATATATATATAGACTAAATGATATCAGCGTCAATGACCCTAGATATCAGGATGCCTGAAAACTTTAAATCAATCAATCAATCAATCCTCTATCTCTGAAGCTGCCAAACAGCACCATGTGACAGTCTTTTTTGACATTGAAAAGGCATTTGATACCACTCAGAGATATGGTATACTTAAAACAATTCATGACTTGGGATTGAGAGGAGAGCTGCCTCTATTTATTCAGTCATTTCTTTCACATAGTTTTTCAAGTGAGAGTGGGGGAAACACTATCAGAGAGTAAATGTCAGGAAGGAGTTCCTCAGGGTAGTGTGGTGAGTGTAACCCTGTTTGCACAGGCAATTAATAAGGATATCCTCAGCCATTCCCTAGGGATGTTCTCTCAACATTATTTGTGGATGATCTCTCCATATTATTTTCTGGAGCTAGAAGGCCAATGGTTGAGAGAAAACTACAACTCTCAATTTACAAAATTATCCAGTGGGCTGATTTTTATGGATTCAAGTTCTAGACAAGTAAAACTACTGTTGTACATTTCTGTTGTATCCGGGGAGTAAACCCAGACCCGGATATATACATTAAAGTTCAACGGATCCCATGTGTAAGTGAAGCTAAATTTTTAGGTTTGATATTTAATTTTAAGGTTACATAGTTTTCACACTTAAAAGCATTAAAAGCTAAATATCTTGAGGCTCTGAATCTTTTAAAAGTATTTTCCCATACATCATGGGGGCCAGACCGCAATACTAATACAAAATTATACAAGGCCTTGAGTTTTCCCAAATTAGTTATGGATGTGAAATATACTCCTCAACCACCCCAAGCCGGTTAAAAATATTAGATTCATGACATCATGCTGATATTAGATTGTCCATATGAGCGTTTAGAACATCACTTATCCCAAGTCTCCTTGTCGATACTGGAGAGTTGCCTGTAGACTTTTACCGAATGTCTTCTATTATTTGGTATTGGTTTAGATTGCAAAGACTCCCTAATTCTTTAGCCTTTCAGACTGCAAGCCTTTTAAGTTACTAAAGTTACTTTGAGTTGCACCTGAAATCTCCTCAACCTTCTGAGTTTCAGGTGAAACAATTATTAAACAGTCTTGATATAATTAGTTTTAAGGTGGTTCCATTTAAGGTACCATCAACGCCTCCATGGAAATTACCTGAGGTATCTTTTTGTAAATACTTTGTTGGAGTTAAGAAGAATATGACTGATGTAGAATCCAGGTCTCTTTTTATGGAACATGTTGCAGAACATATGGGATCGACTTTTATATATACTGATGGCTCCAAATCTTATGCTGGCATTTTATTTGGATTATATAGTAATAGTTTTAATTGTAGAGGTGCACTTCCTCTAACAGCTTCCATATTTACTGCCGAACTGTATGACATACTAACCACTATTGAAAAAATAGCTTTGGAAAAGGAGGATAATTTTACAATTTTTAGTGATGCAAGGAGTGTTCTTCAAGCTTCAAAAGTTTTTAATTCTAGTAACCCTCTAGTTTTAAAGATTTTAGAATGGCTTTTTATTATTGAACTGAGAGGTATAATGGTTCAATTTTGTTTGGTTCCAGCACATGTAGGTGTGTGTGGGAATGAGAAGGCAGATTTACTGGTGAAAAATGCTGCATCCGAGTTGCTACCAAGAAGGTATCAAATTCTCTCTAATGATTTCCTACCTACTATCAAGAAATTGTAATTTTTAATAAATGGCAACAGCTCTGGGATAGTCTAGATGGCAGTAAGATTAGAGAAGTAACAAATGTCATATCTCCTTGGAGGTATGACATGATGCCCCGAAAATGTGAGACAACTCTTTGTTGTGTCCGTATTGGTCACACTCGGTTGACACACGAGTTTCTTCTGGAGGGCCAACACCAACCGTATTACGACGACTGTTTAGTACCTTTAACAGTGAGGTATTTGTTGACTGAATGCCCTGATTATAATAATTTAAGAAATAGATATCTGTTTGAGGCTCGAGGTGAGAATGGCAGGTTCATCCTTGCCAAGATTCTTGGACATGATGTGTTTACTATGCGAGCGACATTTTTAGATCAATTTCAGAAGCAGGTCTTCTGAAAACTATTTAACTTTTATAATAACATCTTAAGTTTTATGGTTTTAATTGGATTCTCTGTTATTTTCATATATAATAAATGCTATCGGCGTCAATGACCTTAGACGTCAGGATGCCAGAAAACTTTCTATCAATCAATCAGTCAATCAATCAATCAATCTGGCCTTGTTAAAATACACACGTCCTCGTCTCACTTGTGTTCGTCGTAGTTTTTCCTATTCCTAGTTTTTTTCTTGGATCTCGTGGTCTTCGATTCCCATCATGGAATCTCTGAGAGTGTAACGTTGTTGCCCAGGTGTGACTGGTAAGCCATGTGCAGATTTTTTGTCCCACATGGAAGTTGACCCCCATGTATTATGTACTTTGTGTTGGGACCATGTGTGTTCCCGGACCGACACGTGTGATGAGTGTGTGTGCTGGACCGATGCCCAATGGTCCAAGATGGCCACTAAAAAGAAGAAAACCACCAAGAGGAACAAGTCGCCCTCGAAGAATGGCAGTGTTTCTCGTCTTTTTTCAGTTTGTTCATCCATGCATCCCTCTCTGTCGCCTGTCTTTCCTGCGGTAACGGAGGTAGTTCCCTCTGGGGGTGAGAGAGATAGGTGACCGTGTTTCGGCCCCCTGGCCCAAGAGTCATTCCACTTACAAAGCAGAAAGCAGAACCATCTTTACGACTTTCCCGTCGCTGGGGAAATCCACAGAGAAGGTTATTAGAGCCTTAAAGGCAGTTATGTCAAATTGTGAGCATCTGCTCCAAGGTTGCACGGCTCGTTCATTGGATGACCCTTATCCCTGCTCTGAGGTCCCACACGGACTGATCCGCTCGTCCACTAATGGAAAGGCGAGGACTAAAACCCAATTGTTCTCTAGAGCCGCCAACCCTCTGCCCAGTGTTACCTTACGGCTGTTTATCCGCCGCCAGTGACCGGTTCCTTGGCCCCTCTGCGGGTAGGGGAGCCTACCTCTGCCCGCGACTCAGCAACTTTATCCTTTGCTCAGCGGCCCACAGCTGTGGATCTGTCCTCATGGGAACAAGAGGTCTTTTCAGGCATCCTGAGGACGCCGTTCAGGTCACCGCTAAGGGATACTGCTCCTAGGAGGAGAGCTACGGATCTGATCCCCCAGACATCTTAGGAGGAATTTTATCTGTCAAACGGCGGCGTCTATGCTACCCCGGTCTTCGGAGACCATCCACGCCGGGGAGGACCAGAAGACCATGTGAAAGGGCGCCAACCTTGTAGGTCTCGCTCATATGGCTCCGAGGTTCTGGACCCCTCTCCAGCTCCGAAACGGAGTCGAAGTGAAGAGGGGCGGCGCAGAACTCCCTTGGAAGGGAGATAGGACTGCCGGGAGAGGCGATTTCCTGATCCGAGGCAGGGCACACGTATACGGCGAGGGGATTTTGAGATGGGATCGAGGGGTAGTAGAAGAAGGGTCATCCCTCTGGAGAGTGTTGGGGCTTATAAGAAGGTTCAACGACCTACCCGATCCTGTTCCGGTGCAAGTTCGATCCCACGACACCGGTCTATATCATCCTCCAAGTGTTCTGGATCTTACCTATCCCCGCCCAGGGCAGGGACCAAGGTGAGTTATTTCTTGTCTCAGTCTGCAACTCAGACCGTTGTCCCCTGTATTGCAGTAACATCATCCCAGATGTTCCGGTGCAGGGGAGTACTGTGGAACGTATACAGTAGGGTCCCGAATTATGCGTGTTCGAATTATACGATTCCCCTTTTATGCGACCTCTATTTTTCAAAAATATGATTTTCTGTATCTGCGAAACTGTTCAAAGTCTGCGAGTCAAGCACTATAAAATGTATCAAATCTATTGTCTTTCTAAGCATATTGGTAGCCCTAAATACGGTGATTTATAATAAATTTTACAAAACAATATTAACATTACATCTTATTAACATAATTTCATAATGAATAGCCTATTTAAGAATAAAATTCCACATCAACAATGAAATCAACGGTTAACTGTGCGAGTCCAGCTGACAAAATGTAAACAGAATTGTGGTTACGTTCTCGGCAATCATTATCTTTCTCCAACCTTACGATAATTGTAATGGTAGTGTTAATGATGGTATATTACAGCATTATTTTTGTTTAGTACAGTATATATAAAAGCCTTATTTTTCCCTCCGGGTGTTCAAGGTTTTCACGAGTAGACTGGGTTCGTTTATCGGCAGTGAATAGCCTAAACTACGGTAACGAGTCGGCAATATTTTGTCATATTTTAAACAGTACACATTTGATTTGCAAAGATTAATTTTGTAGAGTAGACAGTAAAATAAAAATCTCTCTCTCTCTCTCTCTCTCTCTCTCTCTCTCTCTCTCTCTCTCTCTCTCTCTCTCTCTCCCGAGAGAGAGAGAGAGAGAGAGAGAGAGAGAGAAAGAGAGAGAGAGAGAGAGAGAGAGAGAGAGAGAGAGAGAGAGAGAGAGAGAGAGAGGATTTCTGCCATCAAATTTCTCTCTCTCTCTCTCTCTCTCTCTCTCTCTCTCTCTCTCTCTCTCTCTCTCTCTCTCTCTCTCTCTCTCTCTCTCTCTCGTGTTATACAATACTTACAAATAGATGAAGAAACCAAAATCGGTTTTCTTAAAGTGTCAATTAAATACAAAACAAAAAAATTATACCGGGTATACATCCATTTCAATCATAGCTTAAAATACGGTATCCGATTTCGTCAGCCAACCACTATTTTTTAGGAAACACCATTCTATTCCAGAAAATTTTTACTCTTTAAATAGTCAATTGCGCTATAATAAAACATGTACTTGGGTTTTTAAATTTCAGGTGTGTTTTAAAAATCGAGTATTGCTGACTTCTTTTTGTTTTACTTTTGGCTGTGATTAGATCAGCTGATGTCTAGCTTCCGCTCTCACGAATATGCGCGTACGAATACATTAACAAAGAATTGTTTACACCATTTCTTAATCTATTCAAACCATCAATACAGTTAATATTACGTAAGGACCAATGTGTTATAAACTATATTTATTGTTTAATACATTTAAAACCATCTCTCTCTCTCTCTCTCTCTCTCTCTCTCTCTCTCTCTCTCTCTCTCTCTCTCTCTCTCTCTCTCTCTCTGTCACATCGAACGTAATAGCGGTAACCTAATTGTTCGATGACTTTAAAAATAGGCCTAGTACTTTCTTCTTTTAACATTTTTGCATATGGTTTTCCTAACTGTAGTTAGGAAAAGTATTTTGGATATGGAAAGGACAATTATCTTTCGTAACAGTTTAGAATTATCGTAAATTATCATTCTGTCATTAGCGGCAGTTTGCTATTGTGGATTAAACGCACAAGGAAAAAAAAGGTTTCCAGCTTTGCTACGAATTTAGGAATTTATATGGATACGGTAAGTAAAATATTTGTAATAACATAATGTTTACTAAATGTTTGTAATATCATTAGTTATCACTTTGATCATGTGTGTTTAATGCGTTCGTTTGTTTATTATGATCGAAGATAGAGTGTAAACAAATGGAAGGTTTCCGTTTCAGGCAGCGTCATAAAGAAAAACATTATATAAATGGCATTCACTTCATTTATTTGGAAGTTCTTAGAAAAAAAATTAAGTAGAGCATTGGTAATAACAAAATCAACATATAATCAATATTGGTAAGATTGCTGTGGATGAAAAAACTAACCTATACACAGATGTGTAAATGCGTCTGTTTCTTCGTTGTGATCAGAGATAAACGTAAACAAAACATTGGTTGTCGTTTTCTATTGTGATTTTTGGCGTGTTTAGGAAACGCATGATATAAAATCGCCTTTATTTTGATAATTTTGGATTTTCAATCATACAACAAAACCTAGTCTATAGAGTGATGGTTTTGCTATTCACCAGTTGTCTTAAACAATAGATATGACAAACATTAAAATTTGTCTGTATTTTGGGTCGAGTTATAACGGGAAATATACAGTGTTTACACCTATCCTGGTTGTAATTTTAACCATTTTTCAAGTTATTAGAACTTTAAAGTATATTAAATGTTTGATTTATTTACAAGAACAATTTGATATTATAAAGAAATACAGTACAGTACAAAGAAAGTAATGGAAAAGGGTAGTAAACACGTTTGAATAAGCAAGTTGCCGGTTGCCATGGCCAAATGTAATTATTTTTGTAAGTTGTGTGTTTCGAAATCTGCGATTTTCCATTTATACGAGGTCATTCATCGACCAAATTCTCGCATAATTCGGGACCCTACTGTACTTCATACTTAGTCATGCATGAATTAGAAATGATGAAGTATTAATGTTTTCATATTCCTTGATTGAAGGTTGTAGCAATGTTTGCACACCAATGACTTTCATTATTTATGGTAAGTGGCGGTCAAGCCATCACTTTGGATAAAGGATTTTCTTATATGGTCAATTTCCTTTTTATGTACAAGTGTACAGTATATATGGATTTTATGTGTTTTGTGTATATATACACAGTTATATACGTTTAGGTACGAATGTGTGTATTATGACAATACTTTTATCATGCACGTCAAGTTTGTCTCCTTACAGTAACCTTTTATTGGGAAATTTCCTTTTTCAGGTGCAGGTGTATGTATATATATATATATATATATATATATATATATATAGATTATTTGTTTATGTATATATATATTCAGGTATATAAGGTTTTAGATATGTAAGTGTGTTTAGACAATACTTTTCTCATGTACGGCAAGTTTGTCTTCCTTACATTGAAATGGGCCTCAACTGCTGTTCGTTCTGCTCCAGTTGTGACCAGATATACATCATTGTCAGGTGTTAAGGGCTTTAAAGGTCTCTCAGGAGTGGCAGAGGCAAGGGACAGTGACTTTGCCCTTTCAAGAGGGACAAGGCCCAAAAGACTGCCATATATACAAGTGATGTGTCGGCAGATGGTCCTGCGGGCTCCCTCCAAATACCCCCATCCTTGGCTCACAAAGATGGTTGGATTGCAGCTTCCAGGGAAACTGACGAGTTTGAGCGGGACTCAAGCCCCGGACTGGCGTTTACCGGTCGGGTACATTACCACGTCAGTCACCGTGACCTCTATCCCTGCTCAGCAGATGACCCGTATCCCTGCTCAGCGGACGACCCCTATACCCACCCAGCGGATGACGCTTGTCCCTGCCCAGCGGATGACGCTTATCCCTGCCCAGCGGATGACACCTATCCCCGCCCAGCGGATGACGCTTATCCCCGGCCAGCGTGTGACCATTATCCCTGCTTAGCGGATGACCCTTATCTCCGCTCAGTGGTAGCAATGTGGACACTTCCACCATCCTGTCGATGGAGGGGCTAGGGTTCCCGGACCCAGTGGGTCATAAGTGTACACCCACCTTAAGAGAGGCAGCCCCTCTCTAATAGAGGACCCCCCAGATGCTGAAGCCTTGATGAGGATGGGGGGCTTAGGGATTAGCAGCTGGGCTCTAATGAATGGTGGGAACTACTTTCCAACTGGACCTCGGTGCCCAGCTGTCAATCCAATTAAATCAGTCAGCACTTTCTCTTTTACTTTTGGTTATTTCTTTTTCTCCCATCTCTTCCTTTTGGGCTCAATATTGTTGACAACTTTGGCATGTTCGATATACTTTGGCTGCTGCTTTGGATTTGGTACAGTGTGGGATGGACGGCATTCCATCTCAACCTGTGCCAATTTAGACGCCATCACCCTCTGGCAGACCCCATTGGGTGCAGACCAAGTCTGTTAAGAGTCGGGCTCCAGCGATCCAGTTTTAAGTCACCCATATTTGCGGGTAATGGGTGACGCCAGGCACTGGAGTCGACGGTGGGAGGGGCTAACTACCCCCCCTGACCAGTGTACGCCTACCTAAAGAGAGGCAGCCCCTCTCTAATAATAGAGAACTGGTCCCCGCTGAAGCCTCTTCTCGTGTTGGGCCACATGGGATAGGAGGACTGACATCCCCCGATAATAGGTGGATAACCCGGCTTGCCCTTTCGAAAAAACCCAACACCTCTGATGACGACATGGAAAGGACAAACTTGGACCTCGGTATTGACAACACCAACTCGGGTTCTAATTTTGTAACCTTAGAACCTTACTCGTGTCATGTAAAAAATGATCATAAGCATTTATTAGAGAAGAAGAGAGACAAAGTAAGAAGTGATGACAGGACAGAAAAATACAGAAAAGCCAAAATATTACCTGGTCACTATGAGGTAGTAAATTACGATAAATTTTTGATACTGGAATTTGAAAATGGAAGACATGAACATGCAAATGTTTTTTTAAAACCAATAGAGAAATAGTAAAAAAAATGGGGAGAGCAACCAAAAATTCTTCCTTCAAGAAAATGGAAGTCTCCTGATAGAGACACTGTCCCCAATACAAAGTGACAGATTAAAAGCTCTTTCAACATTGGATGGTCATAATGTCAAATGCTTTTCACACCACTTTTTTAACCAGAGTAGGGGTGTGATATATGTGCCAGAGTTGTTAGAGCTAGAGGAAAAAGAAATTGAGAATGAACTGAGAGATCAAGGAGTAGTAAAAGTTGTAAGAATGAGAAAGAGAGTTGGAGAACGTGTCCCTCTCGCTACTTTGGTTTTAACTTTTGACCAGTGTAGACTACCCAATGCTATTAAAGCTGGATGGCTATCTTTGAAGGTGAAACCCTAGATCTCTTCACCATTGTGATGCTACCATTGCCAAATGTATGGCCACCTAAGCCAAAAATGTAAAGAAAAATTAAATAATAAGCCCGGTGTCTGTGCAAACTGTGGCAAAAATAGTCACGGAGCTTGTATAGAAAGCCCCTGCTGTATTCATTGTGGGGAAGCACATCCAGCAACATCAAAAAGTTGTGTGAAGTTTATTTTTGAGAAAGAAATTCAGGCCATTCAAACCATGGAAAGGGTTACTTTTAAAGAGGCTCGTAAAAGAGCTCTTGAAAAACAGATAAGACCAGGGCAACCCTTTTCATTGATTTTGAAGAAAAGTTTGCCTAAGCAGAATGACAAAAATATTATCCCAGGTTCCAAAATAAAGAAAGATTTAAGGGTGGTTATACAAGATGAGAGCTCTATTGTAAGTCTGAGTCAGGAAAGTGTAGACAAATCAAAACAGGAATTGGAAGAACGTAAAGATACTCAGAAACCTTCTGGATCCAAAGAAAGCTCAGAACATCTGCTTGAAGAACAGAACAAAGATAATCTAAAGCAACCTGCATCATTTGAAAAGATTTCAAGTCCAGCTAAAAGTGTTGTAAATATTGACATAAACACGTCATTAGACAATACCAACATGGAAGAAGACAGTCCATTACCTGAAACTGTCAATCATCTTAGAGAAAAAAAGAAGAGAGAGAGAGAACCCCAGAAGGGAGACCGCCAGAAAATATTGATAAAGAATCAGCATTAAAAACTTTCCCCATAAGAAATGCCCCTAAGATGAACCGTTTAAATAAAATAAATCATAATTTGCATTCATGGATAGTAAACTTATGATACTTCAATGTAATTGCTAAGGCCTCAGAGCTAAATATGAATCTTTGAAAATACTGATTAAGGAAAATTTCCCAATACTATTATCCTTGCAAGAAACAATGCTAGGGCAAAATAAACTATGTCCCAGATAATATTTATTTTATCATAATGAAGGCCAGGAACATGAAGATAGACATGGTGGATGTTCATTACTGGTGCAACTAGATGTCATCCATAACAAGATTACTTTACAAACAACTCTTCAATCAGTAGCCATACAAATGCATTTAATACGAGCATACACCATATGTTCCATATATCTGCCACCCAATCGAGGTGATGAAAACCTGAAGCAAGAACTTGATAACTTGATAGATCAGCTTCCTAAGCCATGTTTACTCTTGGGAGACATCCTATGTGGGGGTATATTATTTCCAACTCCCGAGGCAATCAAATTTTTTCTTTCATTGAAGAGAAAACGCTTGCTGTTTTGAATACTGGAGCACCAACACATTTTCATGTACAAAATGGAACCCTTTCATCTATAGACATCTCATTATGCACTCCTGAGTGCTTTTTGATTTTTCATGGGAAGTAATGGATGAAGGTATTGGAAGTGACCATTTTCCAATCGTAATTAAATTAGTTGATGAAATAGCTCCACCAAGATCTCCAAGATGGGTAATTGATAAACCTAATTGGGCATTGTTTACTGTGCTTACATTGGTAGAAATTTATGCTGATAGTTTTCCCACTGTAGAGGAAGCCCTTGAATTTTTGAATAAAATCATTATAGATGCCAGTAATAAGTCAATTCCTCGAACAACAGGTCAGTTTATACGAAAACCGGTCCCTTGGTGGAATATTCAATGTCAAATAACTCATAAAGCTATGAGAGCTGCATTTACTCGATATCAGCATCATCCTTGTAATTATTACTTGATATGTTATAAGAAAGCAAGAGCCAAGTTTAGATACCAAATCAAACAGGCTAAGCGCCAGTCTTGGATAAACTTTATATCCAAATTTAATTGGAAGACTAACTTAACGAAGCTCAGGACAAAAATAAGAAAGATTAGCTGGAAACATATACCTTTGCCATCACCTGTAATTGACTGTAATGGTCAAATATTACAAAATCCAGAGAATGTAAGTGAAGCATTTGCAGATCATTTTTCAAAAATCTCCTAAAAAAAATCCTACATCTATGTATCACCAACAACGTATACAAGAAGAGAATCGCCCTCTCGACTTTGGAGCCATAAGAATAGAATCCTATAATTTGCCTTTTAGCATGTAAGAGCTTTTGTCAGCCCTGTCTACGTGTACTGATTCGGCTCCTGGAATTGATAATATCACCTATTCAATGATTGAACATTTACCCATAGAAACTAATTTTTTTTTTTTACTCAGTATCATCAATAGAATTTGGAAAGAGAGTCTATGCCCTAATATTTAGAGCATTTGTATAATCGTAGCCTTTTTGAAACATGGAAAAGATAGCAAAATTATGACCAACTATCGGCCGATTGCATTAACATCTTGTATATGTAAATTGGTGGAAAAGATGGTGAACGTATGACTGGTATGGGTTTTAGAACAGAAAGGACTTATTAACCCCTCACAGTGTGGCTTCCGACGAATGCGATCCTGCATTGATGTCTTAGCAAGATTAGAGGCATCAATTTGTGAAGCTTTTGCTAGCAAAAAGCATCACATATCTATTTTCTTTGACTTGGAGAAGGCATACGATACCACCTGGAGACCCCCCAGATGCTGAAGCCTTGACGAGGATGGGGGGCTTAGGGATTAGCAGCTGGGCTCTAATGAACAGTGGGAACTATTTCCCATTGGACCTCGGTGCCCAGCTGTCGATTCAACTAAATCAGTCAGCACTTTCTCTTTTACTTTTGATTATTTCTTTTTTCCTCCCATCTCTTCCTTTTGGGCTCGATATTGTTGACGACTTTGGCATGTTCGATTTTACTTTGGATGCCGCTTTGTATTTGGCAGAGTGTGGGATGGAGTGCATTCCATCTCAACCTGTGCCAATTTAGACGCCATCACCCTCTGGCAGACCCCATTGGGTGCAGACCAAGTCTGTTAAGAGTCGGGCTCCAGTGATCCAGTCTTAAGTCACCCATATTTGCGGGTAATGGTTGACGCCAGGCATTGGAGTCGACGGTGGGAGGGGCTAACTACCCCCACTGACCAGTGTACGCCCACCTTAAGAGAGGCAGCCCCTCTCTAATAGAGGACTGGTCCCCGCTGAAGCCTCTTCTCGTGTTGGGCCACATGGGATAGGAGGACTGACATCCTCCGATAAGAGGTGGATAACCCGGCTTGCTTTTTCAAAAAAACCCAACACCTCTGTTGACGACCTGGAAAATACAAACATGGACCTCGGCACAGACAGCTCCAACTCGGGTTCTAACATTGTAACGTTAGAACCTTATTCACGTCATGTGAATAATAAAATGCTAGAGAAGAAGAGAGAGAGAGTGAAAAATTATGACAGTACAGAAAGATATAGAAAAGTAGAAGTATTACCTGGTCACTATGAAGTAGTGAATTATGAAAAATTTTTTATCTTGGATTTTGAAAACGGAAGAAATGAGCGTATAAATGTTTTTAAAGCTAATAGAGAAATAGTTACCTTATGTGGAGGGCAGCCAAAAATTTTACCCCAGGGAAATGGAAGTCTCTTGATAGAGACACTCTCCCCATTACAAGGTGAAAGGTTAAAAACACTTACAACATTGAATGGTCATAGCGTAAAATGCGTTTCACACCCTACTTTCAACCAGAGTAGAGGTGTGATATATGCTCCAGAATTGTTGGATATAGAGGAGAAAGAAATAGAGGATGAACTGAGAAGTCAAGGAGTAGTTAAAGTAGTCAGAATGAGAAAGAGAGTTGGAGAACAACGTATCCCTCTTGCTACTCTGATTATAACATTTGATCAATGCCGATTACCAAATGTTATAAAAGCTGGATGGCTATCTTTGAAGGTAAAACCATATATCCCGTCACCATTGCGATGTTATCATTGCCAAATGTATGGCCATTTAAGCCAGAAATGTAAAGAAAAACTAAACAATAAGCCAGCTGTTTGTGCCAACTGTGGAAAAAGTAGTCATGGAGTATGCATAGAAAACCCTAATTGCATACATTGTGGGGAAGCACACCCAGCTACATCTAAAAGCTGTGTAAAGTTTATTTTTGAAAAAGAAATCCAGGCCATTAGGACCATGGAAAGGGTTACTTTTAAAGAGGCTCGTAAAAGAGCTCTTGAAAAGCAAATAAGACCAGGGGAACCTTTTTCAATGGTTCTGAAGAAAAACTTGTCAAACCACACAGACGAAAATTATATCTCTACTTCTAAGATAAAGAAACAAATGAAAGTAGTTAAAGAGGTTGAAAGTCCCATCGAAAATCTATATCCAGAAATTGTGGAAAAATCAAAACGGACACTTAAAGATCTGAAAATTATTCAAAAGCCAACTACTCCGATTTTAAACAATAGTACAAACCTCTCACAGGCCGTTTCCTTGCCTGATCTGATGGAGGTTGCACTCGAAACCAATTTACCTGGTGAACCCGTAGTGGGGAAGTCGCAAAAACCTGACAGATCACAACCTTTTAATCGAAAAAGAGAGAGACCTCCCTCCCTCTCTCCTCCTACCATAAGAAACATTAAAGTCACGACTTCCAATAAATATGATATCTTGTCTGCTGATGTTTCTGAACAACTAGAAGGTAAATTGAACCAATCAGAAATTCAAGTTGAGGTCCACCATCCTCCTCAACAATTAGATCAAAAGGACACAAAGAAAAAGAGAAACACAAAACCCACTATATCAAGATCCTCTCTAGAGTTACCTCCGGGAAACATTGTTAGATCAAATATTGCCAATGGGAAGACTTCATCTAAGGTGTCTTCCAAAAAATAAAACATAGTTTTTTCCACCATTCTGCAATGGAATTGCCAGGGTTTAAGGGCAAAATATGAACAACTTAAGCTCCTCATACGTGAGCACTCCCCTATAACAGTATGTCTACAAGAAAGCAAGCTCGATGCTAATACTCCTTGTCCTCGAGAGTATGTTAGCTATAGGACACCATATGATCAACGAGCAGGGAGCCATGGGGGAAGTCTTATATACGTTCGTCGAGATGTTCCCCAAATATCTTTGTCTATCTGTACCCCTCTGCAGGCAGTGGCTGTACAGATTGATATAGGGAGAAAATACACAATCTGTTCTCTTTACTTGCCTCCAAATGATAACATCTCATATGATAATATAGTAGAGGTGATTAAACAACTCCCACAACCCTTTCTCTTACTAGGAGACCTTAATAGTAGACATCCTTTATGGGGTGATGTTTTAGCAAATGCAAGGGGTAATATTATATCGTCAATTTTGGAGAATGAAGATGTCGGACTCCTCAATACAGGAGAGCCCACACATTTTCATGTACAGACAGGTACCTTGTCCTGCATTGACTTATCGGTTGCAAGCTCTAACTGTCTTCTCGATTTTAATTGGAGAACATTAGATGATTGGCATACTAGTGATCATGCACCAATCATTATAAACACCAACAATGGTCCACCTTTACAAAGATCACCTCGATGGAATCTTGATAAGGCGGACTGGAATAGATTTCGGGAGTTAAGTGAAATTGAAGGAAATGCAGAACAGTTTGAAAGAGTTGATGATGCCATAGACTTACTTAATGGAACTCTTCACACAGCAGGAGTGAATTCCATTCCCAAAACAACTGGGATATTCAGACGACGACCAGTCCCCTGGTGGTCGTCAGAACTAACTGCCCTGCACAGAGCCACAAGAAAGTCTTTAACTCGATTGCGCATGCACCGTAATGAGGAGAATTTAGTCATATACAAGAAATGTAGAGCACAGTTCCGCCGTGCCATGAAAGAAGCTAGGCGCCAGTCTTGGATGTCCTTTGTTTCCTCCATCAACAGTAGAACACCAACATCATCTGTGTGGAGGAAAGTCAAAAAGATAGCAGGAAAATTCACCCCAAACCCACCACCAGTGTTAAAGATAAATGGCCAGTATATGACTGGAGCAACCGAAGTTAGCAATGCCCTGGCTGACCATTTCTCAAATGTATCGCGCAAGTGTCAAGCAGCTCCTGGTCACCAGTATAGGAGCAATGAAGAAAAGAAAGTTTTAAACTTCGCAACAAGAAAGCAAGAGTCATACAATTCTCCTTTTACTGAAAGAGAATTTGATTCTGCTCTTGCTACTTGTAACGATACAGCCCCTGGACCCGATGGAATTCCATATGCAATGATTAAACATGTACCTTTTAATACAAAGTTATTTATTTTAAGCATTTTTAATAGAATATGGCATGATACTAGTTATCCAAGTGTTTGGGAACTAGCAATTATTTTAGCCTTTTTAAAACCCGGTAAGGACAAGTTTTTAGCAGCAAACTACCGACCTATTGCATTGACATCTTGTTTATGTAAAATCATGGAGAAGATGGTCAATGCAAGACTGATTTGGTACCTTGAAAAGAAGAATATTTTATCACCCATTCAATGTGGATTCAGGAAAATGCACTCAACGACTGATGTGCTGATACAACTTGAGTCCTCCATTTGTGAAGCCTTTGCTTCCAAACAGCACCATGTGACAGTTTTTTTTTATCTTGAAAAGGCATATGATACCACATGGAGATACGGTATACTTAAAAGAATCCATGAGTGCGGATTGAGAGGTGAGCTACCACTGTTCATCCAGTCATTTCTTTCACATGGAGTTTTCCAAGTGAGAGTTGGGGAAGCTCTATCACAGAGTAAATGCCAGGAAGAAGGAGTTCCTCAGGGGAGTGTGCTGAGTGTAACCCTTTTTGCACTAGCAATTAATGGGATATCCTCAGTCATTCCCCGGGATGTTCTTGCAACATTATTTGTGGATGATCTCTCCATATCATTTGCTGGAGCCAGAATGGCAATGGTTGAGAGAAAAATCCAACTCTCTATTGATAAAATTATCCATTGGGCCGATATGAATGGATTTAAGTTCTCAACAAGTAAAACTACAATTGTCCATTTCTGTCGTATACGGGGAGTACATGCAGACCCGGATATATACATCAAAGGTCAACGGATCCCATGTGCAAGTGAAGCAAAATTTTTAGGGTTGATATTTGATTGTAGGCTTACATGGGTTTCTCACTTAAAAACATTAAAAGCTAAATGTGTTGAAGCTATGAATCTTTTAAAAGTCCTGTCCCATACATCATGGGGGGCAGACCGCAATACAATTTTAAAATTATACAAGGCCTTGATATTTTCCTAAATTAGTTATGGATGCGAAATATACTCCTCAGCAACCCCAAGCCGGTTAAAAATACTAGATTCAATACATCATGCTAGCATTAGATTGTCCACAGGAGCCTTTAGAACCTCCCCTATCACAAGTCTCCTTGTTGATGCTGGGGAGTTGCCTCTGGACCTTTACCGAATGTCCTCTATTATTCGGTATTGGTTTAGATTGCAAAGACTCCCCAATTCTTCAGCCTTTCAAACTGCAAGCCTTGTAAGGCACTCAACCTACTTTGAGTTGCACCCAAAATCTCCTCAACCTTTTGGGTTTCGGGTTAACCAATTATTAAACAATCTGGATATAATTAGAAATAAGGTGCTTCCATTCAAGGTATCATCAACGCCTCCATGGAAATTACCTGACATATCTTTTTGTAGATACTTTATTGGAGTTAAGAAGAATTTGACTGACTTAGAATCCAGGTCTCTTTTTATGGAACATGTTGAAGAACATAGAGGATCGACTTTTATATATACTGATGGCTCCAAATCTGATGCTGGCGTTGGATTTGGAGTACATAGTAATGATTTTAACTGTAGAGGTGCACTTCCTCTAACAGCTTCCATATTTACTGCCGAACTGTATGGCATATTAACCGCTATTGAGAAAATAGCTTTGGAAAAGGAGGGTAATTTTACAATTTTTAGTGATGCAAGGAGTGTTCTTCAGGCTTTAGAAGTTTTTAATTCTAGTAACCCTCTAGTTTTAAAGATTTTAGAATGGCTTTTTATTATTGGACGGAAAGGTATAACTGTTCGATTTTGTTGGGTTCCAGCACATGTAGGTGTGTCTGGGAATGAGAAGGCAGATTTACTGGCGAAGAATGCGGCATCCGAATTGCTACCAAGGAGGTATCCCATTCCATGTAACGATTTCCTACCTTACATCAAGAAATTGGTATGTGATAAATGGCAACAGCACTGGGATAGTCAAGATGGCAATAAAATGAGGGAAGTAACAAATATCATATCACCTTGGAGGTATAACATGATTCCCCGAAAATGGGAGACGACTCTTTGTCGTCTCCGTATTGGTCACACACGGTTGACACACGAGTTTCTGCTGAAGGGCCAACACCAACCGTATTGCGAGGACTGCTTAGTACCTTTAACAGTGAGGCATTTGTTGACCGAATGCCCTAATTTTACTAACTTAAGAAATAGATATCTGTTTGAGGCTCGAGGTGAGGATGGCAGGTTTATCCTTGCCAAGATTCTTGGACATGATGTGTCTTACTATGCGAGCGGAATTTTTATATTTATTTCAGAAGCAGGTCTTCTGAAAACTATTTAACCATTGTAATGACTTCTTAATTTTTATGGTTTTAATTGAATTTGCTTTTAATTTTCATATACAGTAAATGGTATCGGCGTCAATGACCTTAGATGTCAGGATGCCAGAAAACTTTCAATCAATCAATCAATCAATCAACCACCTGGAGACATGATATTCTTCAAACCATTCATAAACTTGGCTTGAGAGGGGAACTGCCAATGTTTGTTAGATCGTTCCTGAGTAACCGTCAATTTAAAGTTAGAGTAGGAAATACATTCTCATCAATTCGTAATCATGAAGAAAGCGTCCCACAAGGCAGTGTCCTTAGTGTAATATTATTTTCCTTATCCATAAATGGTATTAGTTACGTAATCCCTCATGATGTCATGCACACCCTATTTGTCGATGACCTCTCTATCTCATTTGCAGCATCACGAATGGCTGTTGCCGAAAGAAAGATTCACCTAACCATTAATATGGTAACAGAATGGGCTGCCAAATGAGGATTCAAGTCCCTCTTAATGAGAGAATGCCTTGATGAAGTCATTGAGCTTCAGCACGGCATTCTATTCCCGTGCTGAAACTTGGTGACGGGCAAGAAGGCTCTCGAACTTAGGGAAATTGTCCCCCAGTTTGAATCCAAATTTCTCTCTTTCTTATCTCTTTCTTCCTCTTTATATTGCTTCAACCTTCTCCTAATATTATAAACTTTCCCTCATGTTGTTGTCCTAACCCTATGAGTAAAATTTCCCATATGTATATGTGTATATATTTACATATATATGTATGTTTATTATTATTTTTTTTTCTTCATGGCATGGATGTTTCTACATCTGTTATTGCCACTTGGGCGGATGTTTCTACATCCGGTATTGCTGCCTGCTTTGATGAATGGGAAAGGTGTCACGGTTGGGAGGGGTTTGTGCTCAAAACTAATTTATATGTGAGAGTATTGGATGATCTCAGCCATCCCGAAGATGGTTTGTACCTTTTTGGCGGAACAATTCTCAAGTGTTGGGTCTTCGGAATCCAGAGGGATCCAATGCTTTGGGTAGGACACTCGGCTTTTGGCCGGAAGCCCGTCATTATAGATTTGGGGAGGATGATTCCATAATTTCTTGGTCTCAGTCCTAACAGGCGGGTTCAGCTTACACCTGTGCCTCTATATCTGTTTTGATGCTATCCTTCAGGTAGGGTATGGAGTGGACCATCTGGGAAGTATACTCTCATTGTGCCGATAGTGGAGAGTGAAAATTTCCTTACCGACGTGTGATGGCCTAACATTCTCGAGCAGGTACATCAAACTTACCCTTTTCTCTCTCTTTCGTCTAATGGATTCTTTAAGGAACGAACCCCCATCCCCTGGATACGCTGACTCTCCCCCGGCACTGTTGACGACCTCTGCTAATGTGATAAGGGAATGCTCTGATGATGACCTCGGAACGGGAAAGGACCATTCTACTGATATTTCTAAATCGAGTAATTTGGGTAACACGAGGAAACTTGGAATCCTCCATGTTACACAAATTTCAATAGAGACAAATTATGATGATCTATGTAAAGTATTTGAATGCTATGGATGCATAAAAGAAATAAGGATGAAACGAAGCTGAAACTCGGGATTCATGGATATCTTATAGTAGTTATGACGAAGCATTTAGTGCAATAAGTAACTTGAATAATATTAAAATTAATAACTTGAATGTCGCGGCTGCTCTCTGCGATAAGGTACCAAAAGATTTCGATGTATACAGGCCTGCCGATTGGTTGGAAAAAGACGCAGATTTAGTTATGCCCTCCCAGAGAAATCCAAAACCACCGATGTGGCTTATAGCTGAATCAAAGGGGGTTACAGGGAATTATTTTAAAATATGCAAATTGATTCAGAAAAAAGTAGGAACTATTGCACCAGGTGATATATCTCGTTTTGGAAAAAATAGTTTCCTTATCCTTGCCAAATCCAGTACACAGTCGGTAATATTGTCCAATATGAAAATAAGTAATGATGACAATAAGTTAGATGTCAAACCCCACCTAAATTTTAGCTACGGAAGGGGCGTAGTTTTTACCAGAGATCTATATGAATTTACAGAAGAGGAGATACTGGCCATGTGTCCATTAAATGTATGGAAAGTTCATAAAGTCCCAGGTACATCAATGATAATCCTTACGTTCCAGGATGCTGATGTACCTTTTCATATTATTATCGAGAACGAAAAGATTAAAGTAAGACCCTTCAAGCAGAAGCCATTGCAATGCTTTAATTGTTTTAAATTTGGGCACCCGTCCAAAGTTTGCAAAAATGAGAAGATGTGTGGTATTTGCTCCAAATCTTACCATGGAGAGTGTGCACTTGGAGCCAGGTGTTTAAATTGCTGCCCTCAACAAATCAAACTTAGAACATATAAGTGTGACCCATGCCAAAAGAGTATTGAATAAATCAAATACATATGCTAAGGCATTAAAATCAAACCAACCTAGCACTGCCAATAGCTAAAAAAAAAAGTATACTATCTGACAAAATGTCAAATAACGAGGTAACCATATTACCTTCTGAGGCTTTACCACGGTGTATTAACACTAGGTCATTGCCCATTGCTGTACAGCCTTCACCTGCCATTACAAAAAATAATACAAACCTCTCTCAGGCCATGTCCTTGCCTGATCTGATGGAGGTTCCACTTAAGACTAACTTACCTGATGCACCTGTTTGGGAAAGGTGCAAAAACCTCGAATCCCACCATCTATTAATCGTAAAAGAGAGAGACCTCCATCTCTCTCCACCCTCCATTAGAAATGTTAAGGTTATGACATCAAATAAATTTGATGTTCTGTCTGTTGATGTTTCTAAAGAACCAGAAGATGAACTGAATAAATCAGAAATTCAAGTTGAGGTCCACCATCCACCTCAACAAATAGATAAAAAGAATACAAAGAAAAACACAAATGTAAAACCCAACATAACAAGACCACCTCTGAAGAAACCTACTGGTAATAATGTTAAATTAAAAACTGCTAATGGGAAGACCTCATCCAAGATGTCTTCCAGAAATAATCCATAGTTTTCTCCTCCATTTTGCAATGGAACTGTCAGGGTTTGAGGGCGAAATATGAAGAACTTAAGCTCCTAATTCATGAGCATTCCCCCATAATTGTATGTCTACAGGAAAGTATGCTTGATTCTAACACTCCTAGTCCTCGAGAGTATGTTAGCTATAGAACACCATATAATCAACAAGCAGGGAGCCATGGCGGAAGTCTCATGTACATTCGTCGAGATGTTCCCCAAATACCCATGTCTATACGTACAACCCTGCAGGCAGTTGTTGTACAAATTGATATAGGGAGAAAATATACAATATGCTCTCTGTACTTACCTCCAAATGATAATATTTTATATGAGGATTTAGCAGAAGTCATTCAACAACTCCCTCAACCTTTTCTCTTACTGGGAGATATGAATGGTAGACATCCTTTATGGGGTGATGTTTTGGCCAACACAAGGGGCAATATTATCTCATCAATTGTGGAGAATGAGGATGTGGGACTCCTTAATACAGGAGAGCCCACACACTTCCATGTTCAGACAGGTACCTTGTCATGCATTGACCTTTCAATTGCAAGCTCTAACTGCCTTCTTGATTTTGATTGGAGGACATTAGATGATTGGCATACTAGTGATCATGCACCAATCATTATAAACACCAACAATGGTCCACCTTTACAGAGATCGCCACGATGGAATCTTGACAAGGCGGACTGGGAAAAATTTTGTGAGCTAAGCGAAATTGAGGGGGATGCTGAACAGGTTGAAAATATCGATGATGCCATAGACTTACTAAATGGAACTCTCCATACAGCAGGAGTCAATTCAATTCCCAAAACAACAGGGTTATTCAAACGACGACCAGTCCCGTGGTGGTCTTCAGAACTAACTGCCCTCCACAGAGCCACAAGAAGATCTCTAACACGATTGCGTAGACTCCGAACTGATGAGAATTTAATTATGTACAAGAAATGTAGAGCACAGTTCCGTCGTGCCATGAAAGAAGCAAGGCGCCAGTCATGGATGTCTTTTGTTTCCTCCATTAACAGTAGAACACCACCATCTGCTGTGTGGAGGAAAGTAAAAAAGATAGCTGGCAAATTCACCCCCAACCCACCACCAGTGTTGAAGGTGAATGGTCAGTATGTAACTGAAGCAAATGATGTTAGCAATGCCCTGGCTAGTCATTTTTCAAATGTATCCAGCAAGTGTGTAGGAGCCCCTGGTCACCAGTATAGGAGCGTTGAAGAAAAGAAAATTTTAAATTTTGCAACAAGGGAAGAGTCTTATAATTCTCTTTTCACTGAAAGAGAATTTGATTCCGCACTTGCTCATTGCAATGATACAGCCCCTGAACCTGATGGAATTCCATATGTAATGATTAAATATGTACATTTTAATACAAAGATATTTATTTTAAGCATTATTAATAGAATATGGCATGATCATAGTTACCCAAGTGTTTGGGAACTAGCCATTATTTTAGCCTTTTTAAAACCCGGTAAAGACAAGTTTTTAGCAGCAAACTATCGTCCTATTGCATTGACATCTTGTTTATGTAAAATCATGGAGAAGATGGTCAATGCAAGGCTGATATGGTACCTTGAAAAGAAAGGTATTTTATCACCTATTCAATGTGGATTCCAAAAAATGCACTCAACGACTGATGTGTTGATACGACTTGAGTCTTCTATTTGTGAAGCCTTTGCTTCCAAACAGCACCATGTTACAGTATTTTTTGACCTTGAAAAGGCATATGATACCACATGGAGATATGGTATACTTAAAACCATACATGAAATCGGATTGAGAGGAGAGCTGCCCCTATTTATTCAGGCATTTCTTTCACATAGAGTTTTTCAAGTGAGAGTTGGGGAAGCTCTATCAGAGAGTAAGTGCCAGGAAGAAGGAGTTCCTCAGGGTAGTGTGCTGAGTGTAACCCTTTTTGCACTAGCAATTAATGGGATATCCTCAGCAATTCCCCGGGATGTTCTCTCAACATTATTTGTGGATGATCTCTCCATATCATTTGCTGGAGCTAGAATGGCAACGGTTGAGAGAAAACTACAGCTCTCAATTGACAAAATTATCCAGTGGGCCGATATGAATGGATTTAAGTTCTCGACAAGTAAAACTACTATTGTACATTTCTGTCGTATCCGGGGAGCGCATCCAGACCCGGATATATACATTAAAGGTCAACGGATCCCATGTGTATCGGAAACCAAATTTTTAGGTTTGATATTTGACTGTAGACTTACATGGGTTTCTCACCTAAAAGCGCTAAAAGCTAAATGTGTTGAAGCTCTGAATATTTTAAAAGTATTGTCCCATACATCATGGGGGGCAGACCGCAATACTATTTTAAAATTATACAAGTCCTTGATTTTTTCCAAAATTAGTTATGGTTGTGAAATATACTGTTCAGCCACCCCAAGCCGGTTGAAAATATTAGATTCAATGCATCATGCAGGTATTAAATTGTCCACGGGAGCATTCAGAACATCACCTATCCCAAGTCTCCTTGTTGATGCTGGAGAGTTACCACTAGACCTTTACCGGATGTCTTCTATTCTTCGGTATTGGTTTAGATTGCAAAGACTCCCTAATTCTTTAGCCTTCCAGACTGCAAGCCTTGTAAGGCACCCAACATACTTTGAAATGCTCCCAAAATCTCCTCAACCCTATGGCTTTCGGGTAAAACAATTATTAAACAGTCTGGATATAATTAGATGTAAGGTACTTCCATTCAAGGTATCATCAACACCTCCATGGAAATTACCAGAGATATCTTTTTGTAAATATTTTATAGGAGATAAGAAGAATATGTCAGACCTAGAAGCCAGGTCTCTTTTTAATGAACATGTTAAAGAACATAGAGGATCAACTTTTATCTATACTGAGGGCTCCAAATCTGATGCTGGCGTTGGATTTGGGGTACATAGTAATGGTTTTAATTGTAGAGGTGCACTTCCTCTGACCGCTTCCATATTTACTGCCGAACTGTATGGCATATTAACCGCTATTGAGAAAATAGCATTGGAGAAGGAGGGTAATTTTACAATTTTTAGTGATGCAAGGAGTGTCCTTCAAGCCATGGAAGTTTTTAATTCTAATAGCCCTCTAGTTTTAAAGATTTTAGAATGGCTTTTCATTATTGGACGGAGAGGTATAACAGTTCAATTTTGTTGGGTTCCAGCACATGTAGGTGTGTGTGAGAATGAGAAGGCAGATTCACTGGCTAAGAATGCTGCATCCGAGTTGCTGCCAAGAAGGTATCCCATTGCCTGTAATGATTTCTCACCTGACATCAAGAAATTGGTTTGCAATAAATGGGATAGCCTAGATGGGAATAAAATGCGAGAGGTAACGAATGTCATATCTCCTTGGAGGTATAATATGATGCCCCGAAAATGGGAGACGTCTCTTTGTCGTCTCCGTATTGGTCACACTCGGTTGACACATGAGTTTCTGCTGAAGGGCCAACACCAACCGTATTGTGACGACTGTTTAGTACCTTTAACAGTGAGGCATTTGTTGACCGAATGCCCCAATTATAACAACTTAAGGAATAGATATTTGTTTGAGGCTCGAGGTGAGGGTGGCAGGTTCATCTTTGCCAAAATTTTTGGAAATGATGTGTCCTACCATGTAAGTGGCATTTTTAGATTTATTTCAGAAGCATGTCTTCTGAAAAATATTTAACTTTTATGATTTTAATTAAATACTCTTATTTTTTATTTTATTTTATTTTTTATTTTTGTATACATAAATTAAATGTTACCGGCGTCAATGACCTCAGATGTCAGGATGCCTGAAAACTTTAAATCAATCAATTATGCTGTCTTAGTCTCTGTAGCACTAGTTTCAGTTTATGTAGATGTTCTTCTAAGGTATTAGAAAAGATTACAAGGTCGTCCATATAAGCATGCAATATGTCCCCTAACAAGTCTCCAAACACTATGTTAATCATTCTAGTAAATGTTACGGGAGCACAACGTAAACCAAAAGGCATACGCAAAAATTCATAATGTCCCCTGGCTGTGCTGAAGGCAGTGTATGGGATACTATTTTCTTCTAATGATATCTGGTGAAAGCCTTTAAGTAAGTCCAAACTGGTAAAATATTTGTTCTGACCTACCAAAGATAAAATATCGTCAGTACATGGCACTGGGAATCGATCAGGGATCGTTTCCTCATTTAAGCGACGGAAGTTTACGCAGATACGCCATGTTCGATCTTTTTTCGGTACAACTATTAATGGAAAATTTTTAAGGGCTGTTCGATTTCCTAATGACTCCTTCTTCTAGCATTTTACCTACTTAATCATTTATCTCATTCTGGAATTTCATAAGGAGTCCCTACGAGGGTACATGGATAATTTTCTGCTTGTCTTTCAACCTTCTTTGGTGTTCTATGACATCCGTTTTACCTAAGGATCCATCCGTAGTGGAGAAAACATCATGATATTTAGTTAGAAGAACAAAAAATTTCTGCTGAATTTCCTCTTCTTGAATGTCTTTATTGATTTTATTTTTAATAGATTGCAAAAGGGATTTATCTGCAACTGATTGAGCGTGATTGATTTCAGCGACGGTAAAAATACGATGTTTATAAACTTCTACATCCAAGATATGTTGATCTTTGTGAATTACTAAAGTGGTATTTAAATGATTACAGACTTCAATATTACATTGTTGTTATGAGCCGACTATATAAATAGCTTTTGTGACGGACAATCCGTTTGTTTTCAAAGTGTCGGAAAGGATTAATATTTCAGACCCCGGCAAAGTTTTCTTTACTCGCACTATGATATTCGAAGTTACGTTCGGCTCGATAGATTGCGTGCAAGATGATATTACGGGTGAACAAGAATTCTGTTGAGTCGTGTATATTATTTCTTTATTCATGAGACAAGTGATTGGTTCTTCAACGTACGTTACTGTTTTATTTGTCGTCTCCTTTTTATCCAAAATTGATTTTAAGGTATTAGAAGACTTATAGAATTTTCCTTTGAAATACATGCCGTGTTTGGCAGGGGCTAAGATAATGTTTTGACTGCTCATAGACGGGTATCCTATAATTACAGCTGGATACATACAAATGTTTTGTACAACGATAAAGGTATCGGCAAACGTGCGCTTACCGACCTTGTACTGAACATGAGTTACTCCTATTACATTTAATTCATTATTTCCTATACCCGAGAGCCTCACTCCGGACTTCTCTATAGGGAAGTTCGAAAATAACAAGCGATGAGTCCTCAAATCCTTGATATTACGTGGACTACCAGAGTCAAAAAACAATGTGAAGGATCGGTGTTCTAAATTTACAGCATATAATGTTGGTCGTAACTCATTTTGACTTATTATTGCGTGAATTTGTTGCAAATCTACGGGAACCTGTACTGATTTATTTGATTCGGCCGTGTGTTTCATAGGAAAATCTATTGCCTCGCAATGATCTGATAAATTACTAAATGGATTATTTGATACAAAATATGTTGATACGAATGACCCAGCATCACTCTTCCCCATTGGAGTTAGTTATGTGGTATTTGCTTTGCTTTGCACATTTTGAAAATTCATATGACTTTGCGAGTTCTGGGTAGACGGCCCAGGAACAGAGTTATTTGAAGCACTATCTGTTTGTTTTTGATTTTGAACTGCATTGACGTTTGGCTGTTTCTTTTTATTAAACTGAGGATTTTTCTTTTTATTTCTATAGGGAATTGACTGGGTGTTTCTAGGATTCTGTTTTTGATTACGCGAGTAGCATCGATTATATGAATGGGTTGAACTATTATGTATCGAACAAAATCGCATTCTACAGTCTGCAATCAAGTGACCTTGACGTTTGCAATTATAAAAAGTCATCCCTGCAACTTGATTATTATTAACTACATTTACTTGTTGTGGCTTAGTTTCATTTTTTGCAAAAACTTGAGTAAACAAGGGATCAAGATCAGTACACTTAGACATGTGTTTCTTTATCTGTTTATATACATCTAATTCTGTACTTTCGGGCGTTAGTTTTTTATCAAAACACCGCACTAAAGCCTCAGGCAACATAATTGTCATGCAAGTTAAATACATTAGTCGTAAGAAATCTTTCACGGCGATGTTATCTCCCGTAACCCATGTGGAATTACCTAAAATATCCTGATATTTGTTCAGCCTGTCGGCAATGAGAGCCGCCAGTTCTATAACATTAAGCTGAGTCATAGAGGCTTGATTAAGTGTATTTCTTAATGTCAAAACTACACCTAAAGCTTCTTCACCGCCATAGATTGCACGTAGCCTAACTTTGAAATCGTCCCATGTAACTGCCTCTTTAAAAGAAACTCCCCCAAGATACACGCTTGCATCTCCTTTAGCAAAGTCTATAAAACTTTTAGCTTCTTGTAATTGTACAGATGGGTGTGTGATACGTTTTGCGTTTAAATGAGCGTCTACTGATGATATCCATGACTCGACATTCTGAGGTAAGAATCCATTGACCCGACCTTGAAAAGGAAGGATAGCTTAACGTGCACTTACTAAAGTTAAAACGGGATTAGGGTTACTGGGAGTGCGGTTACTCGGTCCGGGAGTGGGGTTACTGGGATTCACAGGAGGCGTCATGTTTACTTTAACTTTTTTTCTATCCCTTCGATTCCTTGCGAGTATCAAAATCTCTATATGAATACAGACGTCCCCTGCGTAAACGCATAAGCACTATACAATAAAGATATGTTGCAGATTATAACAAAGTCCCCCAAAATAATGATATTAAGATAAAGATATTTCCCGAAAACTTCTGAAAGAAAACGAAATTAGCACAAAGAGAAAAAATTCTAGACGAGAATTCGAAGTTGATTCCTTTAATGAAGGAAAATAAAGATTGCAAATAACTCACCCCAGCAATAATGGACGATCGACTCGTGACATAAAACTCTTCACAGCAAAAAACTGAATGAATAAAGAATATACTTAGCTTCTGTATATATGGCAAAGATCCGATGACGTCAGTTCCTCTCTCTCTCGTTTTGCAAGAGTTTAGCTGGGTGATGAATGTTTCGACTTGATTTCTCGTTGTGCGTTGTTGAATGTTTTATTTCCTGATGATATAGATGAAGGACATTTCTTTGTATTCTAAGGATTTTTTAATGATGTATGTTGATTGAAGATCCAGTTCCTCAGTTTATATATGATTTATAGTTGGTAGACGTAGATACTTCGTCGTAATTGTAGATTCATTACTGTTGTAACTGCTAATTATTACAGTTGTAACCGCTGATTGTTATAGTTGTAATCTCTGGTTGTTAAAGTTGTAATCGCTGCCACCAATTGTTGGTGTGAGAATGTCATACGCACATATCGTGGTTTTATCTCATATCTCTTCAATGTGATATAGAATTATTTAGACTTGTAGGTTACTTCTTGAAATAAGTCAAAGTTAAGTTAACTTTAAACAAATTTATTGTTAGCGCTCCATCACTGGAGTATGGATGGTTTGGTCGGAAGACCATTCCATATGAAAAGATGAATAGAACTTACTTACAATAGGCTTGCATCGATTACGTGACATTAGTTATCTCAGCATTTATTACAAATATGATCACATAAGATTATAATCAGAAGCCAGGTGGTTCCGGTGTAGAGATCAACAGGTCAACTGTTTCTCACGGGAGGCTTGTGACATGTTTACTAGACATAGATAAATGTTACCTATGCAATGATTTAGCTTAGTCTATTTTCACATCCTGTTATGGCTGTCGTCACACTCCAGCTCTCCAGTGATCCTTTGGGCCATGGGTTTATCAATGTATTGTCATTACATATGTACCCCGTAATTCAGTCCGTACTTAGAGAAACTTGGAATTTTTATTGGGAGTTGGAAAATAAAAAAAATGAGTGAAATTGTTAGATCATCTCATCCAAGGGCATATTTTGACATGCAAAGGTCAAGAGAAGTGGTACTGTGCCAAATGAGAATCGGTCACACCAGATTGACGCACAGCTTTTTGATGAGTGGAGAACATCAGCCATTTTGTGAAGATTGCTTAGTGCCACTGGCTGTGAAACATATATTAACCGAGTGTCCAAGTTACTTGACCGAGAGAATACGCCATTTTCATAATTGAAAGGATAGCAGTGGCTTTTACATACTATCTAAAATTTTAGGACCTGAATGCAATGTGGATTGCCTTTTTAAATTTCTTATGGATACTGGTTTATTTAAGAAGATTTAATCATGAATTGAAATAAGATGCATAATATTCGTTAATTATATTCTTTGGCGTCAATGACCTCTGCTGTTACGATACCAGATAATACCTAATAATCAATCAATCAATTGTCTGTTGGCCCGATTCAGAAAGGTACCAGCATTAACCTGTCTTAGAGAACCATCTAGCAGTACGAAGCCTTAGATGGACAGAGGTCAACTAGTTGCCCCCATCTGCTCGCGCCATTCCTGGTATAGGAATGTGCTTGCAAAACCACCCAGATAGTGGGCTCCTAGTGTCTTGGAATCATCTTGTATCCAACAAAGTCTTAACTTTGTGGGGTCCCGACTGTGGTTATGCTCGCAGCGGCCCTGATCTTCAGGCTCCCACTTGACCGTTCCCCAGGCCCTCAAATAAGATGTATTCCAAGATCGGTGGGGCGGCCTAGAGGTGTGCCTTGTTTTTTTTTCCCCCATTCGGTCTGGTGAAAAAGTCCTCAGCCAAGTCAGGATAAGCAGGATCTTATCAATGACTTCAATAGCTTCGCTATGGCATCCCGCAGAATGGTTCCTAGACCTTCTGCAGCCCCTGACGGAGCTCCAATAGCTTTGCTATGGCAACCCGCAGAATGGTTCCCGGACCTTCTACAGCTCCTGACGGAGTTCCGAGGGATCTTCCTTCACGGCACGATCTTCCAAGCAGCCACATGCTAACACTTTCCTAAGCCGTAGCTTTGCTTCAACTTCTCGCCTGGGACGATCCTACACCACCCCTCTCAGAGAAGCCTTTCGCATCAGGTTCAGGAAAACATGTCTAGGCTCCTCAGACACTTTTCAGCGTTGGTCTTCTAGGCGAAGTGTTCGGTCCTTTGTGACTGATGTCGTGGATGGGGATTCTCTCCCATCGATGCCTTTACTTATGCAAGTGTGAGATAACTTGCCCCCTGTCGGATCTCAACCTCCTCCTGGGTACACGGTTCGGGTCCTTCAGTCTCTGAAGGCCCCCCTCTACGAACCGTAGGCCCAGCAGCAGATCGCTTCCTTTCACGGAAGACGCCCTTTCTACTCACTTGTGGTTTTGACCAAGATAGTTAGTGTGTTGTATGATCCAACCTCTGATGTCTCCCACCCTAGGAGACGGGGAGAAGTAATCCTCAGCGGCGTCCCTGAGTGGATTGCCAAGACTCAAATCCGAGTGTGCTGTACCCTAGGTGCAGCCCATTTGAATAAAGAGTCTTCGTTCGGTAACCGGAAACCCATCAACTGCGGTTTTACCCAGTGAGGAGTCTGTGGGGTTACCTTAAAAGAACGTTACCAGCTCGCCCCCGTGTGTCGGCACTGTTGACCAGCACGAGGAAGGTCAAGAGGAGAACCTCAAGGATTTCCTTCCCCTCTGGGATCTGAAGGCAATTGAGGTTACTCTTAATCTAGACTCTCCTCCATCCTAAGACCCAGAGCTCGTAACGTCACTGGCGTTGCTACATCTCTGGCGTTCAAGAAACTACTCTGTGGTGCAGATACTTTAAGTGGGCATGTGGAAGCGTCAATCGACCATCACGGCCCACTACCTGCAAAGACGTAACCCACAAGAACATGGAGACCTTCTCCATTGGTCCTGTGGTGGTCGCACAACAAATGGTCTAAACACCTCAGGCTCCTTGATGGACAAGTAGCAGAGGGTTGAGGGCTGAGGCTACCCGGATTAGTCTGGGGTGAATGAGTAAGAATGTCTGGCTCCATTCTTCCTTTCACCTTCTTCCCTCTGGGGAAAACAGCTCCGCAAGCCTCAGCATAGCTGACCTCACCTCACCTCGCTGCAGGTAAGACACATTTTACTTGTGTCTCCTAAGTATAGAAGAATACTTTGTTACGTCTCCAATACCTTTTAGAGGGAGGGTATTGGGTAAGTCTTTAAGAACAATAGGTTCTCTACTCGAGTTCCTATGTTAAAGACAAGCCACACTGTTAGTTCCACTCACACACAAGCTTCTGCAGGCCGCTATCAGTGCATTACCTCATATCGGCAATTGATTTTAGCGAGGGTAGGGTCCCTCCTACTATCGATCACAGATCGACATTGAGAGGACCCCGGGTCATGACCAAGGCCAGTTGATGAGGACTTCCTCCCTCCTAAGAGTAAGTCACCCTAATAAATAGCGAAGGTTTGTATCTGTGTCGGAACAAATAACAAATTTGGAAATAATTTGTATTTTTCCTAACATACAAACCTGGAGCTATTTATACAAATTGGCCCGCCACCCTGTCCCCCGAGAAGTCCTGCCATGAAGCAAAGTGGTTACTTAGCCGAGAGGTGTGAGTGAGCGGGGTAGCCAGTCTACCCCACCCCCCACCCGCTAACTAGCGGATGGGGTAGTTATCCCTCACTAAAATTATCATGGCTCGTCTTTCAGCTGCGCCGAAGGTAATACCCTAATAAATAGCTCCAGGTTTGTATGTTAGGAAAAATACAAATTATTTCCAAATTTGTTATTTTTCAAATGTATCGTGCAAGTGTGAAGCAGCTCATGGTCACCAGTATAGGAGCATTGAAGAAAAGAAACTTTTAAATTTCACAACAAAGAAGCAAGAGTCATACAATTCTCCTTTTACTGGAAGAGAATTTGATTCTGCTCTTGCTACGTGTAACGATACAGCCCCTGGACCAGATGGAATTCCATATGCAATGATTAAACACGTACATTTTAATACAAAGTTACTTATTTTAAGCAATTTTAATAGAATATGGCATGATCATTGTTATCCAAGTGTTTGGGAACTAGCCATTATTTTAGCCTTTTTAAAACCCGGTAAGGACAAGTTTTTAGCAGCAAATTATAGGCCAATTGCATTGTGTTACGACCCCTGGGAGGCGTAACTAAAGTTCTTTCAATGATTGTTGTCAGTAAAAATGTAACTCAGGGCTAAAGTTCAGAGGAAACAAAACACTCAATAAACTTTACAATATTTAATACTTAAATCTAATAAATATACAAGTCGACCTTGTCTGACATTGCAAATACCACAACCATACAATCAAAAATAAACAATACACATAAACCTGAATCACTCTGGATTCCCTATAATTAATGAGCTAAGGCTCAGACAAAGATATAATAAAAATAAATAATTAACCTGATAGGATCCTTAAACTTTAGCTGGCCAGACCAGACATTAACCTCAAATTAACTAATAGACTAAAAGAAGCATAGCTACTAAACACATTTAAGTAATTATAATTAATTTTCCTATTAGATAAAAACACAGCAAACCTGCCTTTAACTATCTTCACCGGGATAACCGTACCTATGGTTACCACGACAAAAGAAATGACAAAATATACATATGAATACACTAACCTAACTACAAAAATAAGAATAAATGAGGGGAGAGGCACAACGAAAGACGTTATCCTCTCTTCCTTCCAACAAGTAGGGCAGGCACAATATGCCAGGTCCAATAATCCGCTAACAAGCAAACAGAGATTCTCTGCCTTACCTGGCAACGGCCTCCCTACGGGCCACCTCACGAGCTAGCAAGCTCACAACATCACTGCAGCTGCAATAAGTAGCTGGGACCAGGTAGCCAGAGACTCGACCAACTCCCTGGGATCTCCCTCACGTCAGGAAACGGCGGGGCAGACTCCAATCGCAAGTGACAGTAGCACCTGCCAGTCTCTTGAATACACTGTCCTAAAGTAAGGCAACACTCGAGTCGCAGGTGACAAGAGCACCTGCAGACGATAAACCAAGACGAGAATCCGTCAATCACTTTCCAGAGCCGTGGTCCAAATTCAGTAGATAAGCGGTCGTCAAGAAAATTTTCAATGGTCAATGCAGCTTAGTGTTTGTGGATGGGGGAGTGCTCAAGCCCAAACTGTCTTCTGTCCGAGCACCCACCTCCAACATCAACACTCTTTCGTCATCACTCGGGCAAACAAAATACAATTATTAACACAATAGTTCAAAATAAGGTAATTAAGCTGGGAGTAGGTGAGAAACAATCAACAATACACCACTTTAAAACTACTTTAAGCTATAGTGGAAACCACTTAAAACTAGAACAAGGTTGGCTTAAACAAATGAGATATTTACTTGAATAGAAAATTTGTTTTACTCTAATACATTGACATCTTGTTTTTGCAAAATCATGGAGAAGATGGTCAATGTAAGACTGATGTGGTACCTTGAAAAGAAGGGTATTTTATCACCCATTCAATGTGGATTCAGAAAAATACACTCGACAACTGATGTGCTGATACAACTTGAGTCCTCCATTTGTGAAGCCTTTGCTGCCAAACAGCACCATGTGACAGTCTTTTTTTTTATCTCGAAAAGGCATATGATACCACATGGGGATATGGTATACTTAAAAGAATCCTTGAGTTTGGATTAAGAGGAGAGCTACCATTATTTATTCAGTCATATCTTTCACATAGAGTTTTCCAAGTGAGAGATGGGGAAGCTCTATCAGAAAGTAAATGACAGGAAGGAGTTCCTCAGGGTAGTGTGCTTAGTGTAACCCTTTTTGCTCTAGCAATTAATGGGATATCTTCAGTCATTCCCCAGGATGTTCTCGCAACATTATTTGTGGATGATCTCTCTATCATTTGCTGGAGAAATGGTTGAGAGAAAAATATAACTCTCTATCGATAAAATTATCCAGTGGGCCGATATGAATGGATTTAAGTTCTCGTCAAGTAAACTACAATTGTCCATTTTTGTCATATCCGGGGAGTACATCCAGACCCAGATATATACATCAAAGGTCAACGGATCCCATGTGCAAGTGAAGCTAAATTTTTAGGGTTGATATTTGATTGTAGGCTTACATGGGTTTCTCACTTAAAAGCATTACAAGCTAAATGTCTAGGAGCTATGAATCTTTTAAAAGTATTGTCCCATACATCATGTGGGGCAGACCGCAATAATATTTTAAAATTATACAAGTCCTTGATTTTATCCAAAATTAGTTATGGATGCGAAATATACTCCTCAGCCACCCAAACCGGTTAAAAATATTAGATTCTATACATCATGCTAGTATTAGAGTGTCCATAGGAGCATTTAGGACCTCACCTATCACAAGTCTCCTGGTTGATGCTGGGGAGTTGCCTCTAGACCTTTACCGAATGTCCTCTATTATTCGGTATTGGTTTAGATGGCAAAGACTCCCTAATTCTTCAGCCTTTCAGACTGCAAGCCTTGTAAGGCACTCAACATACTTTGAGTTGCACCCAAAATCTCCTAAACCTTTTGGGTTTCGGGTGAAACATTTATTAAACAATTGGGATATAATAAGAATTAAGGTGCTCCCATTCAAGGTATCGTCAACGCCTCCATAGAAATTACCTGACGTATCTTTCTGTAAATACTTTATTGGATTTAAGAACAATATGACTGACTTAGAATACAGGTCTCTTTTTATGGAACATGTTGCAGAACATAGGGGATTGACTTTTATATATACTGATGGCTCCAAATCTAATGCTGGTGTTAGATTTGGAGTACATAGTAATGATTTTAATTGTAGAGGAGCATTTTCTCTAACATCTTCCATATTTACTGCTGAACTGTATGGCATACTAACCGCTATTGAGAAAATAGCTTTGGAAAAGGAGGGTAATTTTACAATTTTTAGTGATGCACGGATTGTTCTTCAAGCTTTAGAAGTTTTCAATTCTAGTAACCCTCTAGTTTTAAAGATTTTAGAATGGCTTTTTATTATTGGACAGAGAGGTATAACAGTTCGATTTTGTTTGGTTCCAGCACTTGTAGGTGTGTCTGGGAACGAGAAGGCAGATTTACTGGCGAAGAATGCGGCATCCGAGTTGCTACCAAGGAGGTATCCCATTTCCTGTGATGATTTCCTACCTACCATCAAGAAATTAGTTTGTAATAAATGGCAACCACTGGGATAGTCAAGATGGCAATAAAATGAGGGAAGTAACAAATATATCCCCTTGGAGGTATAAAATGATACCCCGAAAATGGGAGATGACTCTTTGTCGTCTGCGAATTGGTCTCACACTGTTGACACACAAGTATCTGCTGAAGGGCCAACACCAACCTTATTGCGAGGACTGCTTAGTACCTTTAACAGTGAGGCATTTATTGACCGAATGCCCTAATTTTTAATAACCTAAGAAATAGATATTTGTTTGAGGCTCGAGCTGAGGGTGGCAGGTTCATCCTTGCCAAGTTTCTTGGAAATGATGTGTTTACTATGCGAGCGGCATTTTTAGATTTATTTCAGTAGCAGGTTTTCTGAAAACTATTTAACTATTATAATGACTTCTTAACTTTTATGGTTTTAATTGAATTCTCTTTTATTTTTCATATATAATAAATGCTATTGGCGTCAATGACCTTCGATATCGGAATGCCAAAAAACTTTCAATCAATCAATTACCTGTAGAGTACTCTAAAGTACCTCCATGGAATCCACCCTCTAGATTTCTGTAAATGTATATTAGATTCAAAACGAGAAACATCCAAGGAGATAATGAGTTACTTTCTTGGAGCACATAGAGTGCCATAAGGACTCTGTTTTCATTTTTACGGATGGATCCAAGTCCAGCGCTGGCGTTGGATTTGGGATCTGTTTTCCAAATTTTAATCAAAGTATTAGATTACCTAACCAAGCATCCATTTTTACAGCTGAATGCTATGCTATTTTAATGGCATTCAAGGATATCTTCCGGCTACCTTATAAAGATTGTTATTTTTAGCGTCTCCTTGAGTGTATTGATGGCAATGAACCACTTCAATTCATTGCACCCAATAATAATCGAAATTCTTGAACGGCTATATCTACTGGGAAATAGAGGTAAGAATGTTAAATTTGGTTGGGTTCTTTCTCATGTTGATATAAAGGGAAATGAGAAAGCGGACTCTCTGGCAAAGGAGGCAATTCATAGCTGTATAAGAAATAACTTTTTTCTACCTGCAAAAGATATGTACCCCGTAATTCAGTCGGTACTTTTATTTTGAGTTGGAAAATCAAAAAATGAGTGAAATTGTTAAATCATCTCATCCAGGGGCATATTTTGACATGCAAAGGTCAAGAGAAGTGGTACTGTGCCGAATGAGAATCGGTCACACCAGATTGACGCACAGCTTTTTGATGAGTGGAGAACATCAGCCATTTTGTGAAGATTGCTTGGTGCCACTGACTGTGAAACATATATTAACCGAGTGTCCAAGTTACTTGACTGAGAGAATATGCCGTTTTCATAATTGTAAGGATAGTAGGAGCTTTTACATACTATCTAAAATTTTAGGACCTGAATGCAATGTGGATTGCCTTTTTAAATTTCTTATGGATACTAGTTTATTTAATAAGATTTAATCATGATATGATATAAGATGCATATTAATCGTTAACTATATTCTTTGGCACCAATGACCTCTGCTGTTATGATGCCAGATGATACCTAATAATCAATCAATCAATCTAATAGAGGACTGGTCCCCGCTGAAGCCACTTCTTGTGTTGGGCCACATGGAAAAGGAGGACTGACATCCTCCGGTAAGAGGTGGATAGCTCGGCTTGCTGCTGTTTTAAAACCCAACACCTCTGATGATTACATGGAAAGGATAAACTTGGACCTCGGTATTGAGAACCCCAACTCAGGTTCTAATATTGTAACATTAGAACCTTACTCGTGTCATGTAAAAAATGATCATAAGAATATATTAGAGAAGAAGAGAGAGAAAGTAAGAAGTGATGACAGGAAGGAAACATACAGAAAAACCAAAATATTACCTGGTCACTATGATGTAGTAAATTATGAGAAATTTTTGATACTGGAATTTGATAATGGAAGACATAAGCATATAAATGGTTTTAAAGCCAACAGGGAAATAGTAAATAAAGGTGGAGGGCAGCCAAAAATTCTTCCTCAAGGAAATGGAAGTCTCCTGATAGGGACACTGTCCCCAATACAAAGTGAAAGATTAAAAGCTCTTTCAACATTGGATGGTCATAATGCCAAATGCTTTTGTACCAACCGTGTGTCACACAATTGTACATAATTCCTTTTGTATATAATATGCTTGTATCTTCGCTCTTCCCTCGCACTCAAACGAACATGAAAATTCATGTCTCCTGTTTTGCTCTGAACATTGTCTGTCTCTCGAACATGTTATGTCCTGTTGCCTTGAGGTTTTGTGTATAAAGAAGAGTGTTCCTTAATATATAACTCAGTTGATTGCATCCTGCCTTTGAGTTCACACCCTTACTCGGCGCCGTCCCATTGGTGACCCCGGAGTGACTCGCTCCTCCCGCCTCCCCCCCCCCCCCCCCCCTCCCCTCCACCTCTCACCGTTACTATGACGCCGTCAACGCATACCTTCTGCAGCAGTACTCGCCGTCGCCAGCCGCCCGTATAGCAACGCCTTTTCAGCTCTCTCAACAACCGTTGGGGGACCAAAGGGCTTCTCTCACCCTCGGGAAAATGACCAGTATCACTCGCCTGCAACCTGCCGTAGACAGCTCTCCTCGTGAGGTGAACCTACTTCGTGCCCTTATGGACAGCCACTTCATGACCTTCAAAACCTCCATCAACGCCTCCACTCGTGACGAAGAGGACACCTAATCAACTTCAACCGAAGCTGACGTGAATGCTGTAGGACATACACGCCTATGAATGCCGTAGGACATACACGCCTATGAACGCCGTAGGCCTATGAATGCCGTAGGACACACTCGCCTATGAATGCCGTAGGACACACACGCCTATGAATGCCGTAGTACACACTCAGCTATGAATGCCGTAGGACACACTCGCCTATGAATGCCCTCTTAATGAGAGAATGCCTTGATGAAGTCATTGAGCTTCAGCACGGCATTTCATTCCCGTGCTGAAACTTGGTGACGGGCAAGAGGGCTCTCGAACTTGGGGAAATTGCTCCCCCAGTTCGAATCTAAATTTCTCTCTTTTACCTTTTTCTTTTTCTCAATATTACTTTGACCTTATCCTAATTTCACAAACTTTCTTTAGTCTTGCTTTCCAAACTCTATGAGAAAAATTTCCCTCATTATGTGTGTATATATTATGTACATATATATTTATTATTTTTTTTTTCTTTTCTCCTATGGCTTGGATGTTTTTACATCCATTGTAGCCCCGGCGGGGATGTTCATACATCCTTTATTGCTGCCTGCTTTGATGAGTGGGAGGAGGTATCACGGTTGGGAGGTGTTTGCATTCAAAGCTATATGTGAGAGTATTGGATGATTTCAGCCATCCCGAAGATGGTTTGGACCTTTTTGGCGGAACTATTCTCAAGTGTTGGGTCTTCGGAATCCAGGGGGATCCAATGCTTGGGGTAGGACTCTCGGCTTTTGGCCGGAAGCCCGTCATTATAGATATGGGGAGGATGATTCCATAATTTCTTGGTCTCAGTCCTAACAGGCGGGTTCAGCTTACACCTGTGCCTCTATATCTGTTTTGATGCTATCCTTCGGGTAGGGTATGGAGTGGACCATCTGGGAAGTATACTCTCATTGTGCCGATAGTGGAGATTGCAAATTTCCTTTCCGACGCGTGATGGCCTAACATTCTCGAGGTAGGTACATCAAACTAACTTTTCTCTCTCTTTAGTATAATGGATTCTTTAAGGAACGAACCCCCATCCCCTGGATACGCTGACTCTCCCCCGGCACTGTTGACGACCTCTGCTAATGTGATAAGGGATAGCTCTGTTGATGACCTCGGAACGGGTAAGGACCATTCTACTGATATTTCTAAATCGAGTAATTTGGGTAACACGAGGAAACTTCGAATCCTCCATGTTACACAAATTTCAATAGAAACAAATTATGATGATCTATGTAAAGCATTTGAATGCTATGGATGCATAAAAGAAATAAGGATGAAACTTGAAGCTGAAACTTGGGATTCATGGATATCTTATAGTAGTTATGACGAAGCATTTAGTGCAATAAGTAATTTGAAGAATATTAAAATTAATAACTTGAATGTCGCGGCTGCTCTCTGCGATAAGGTACCAAAAGATTTAGATGTGTACAGGCCTGCTGATTGGTTGGAAAAGACGCAGATTTAGTCATGCCCTCCCAGAGAAATCCAAAACCACCGATGTGGCTTATAGCTGAATCAAAGGGGGTTACAGGGAATTATTTCAAAATATGCAAATTGATTCAGAAAAAAGTAGGAACTATTGCACCAGGCGATATATCTCGTTTCGGAAAAAATAGTTTCCTTATCCATGCCAAATCCAGTACACAGTCGGTAATATTGTCCAATATGAAAATAAATAATGATGACATTAGGTTAGATGTCAAACCCCACCTAAATTTTAGCTACGGAAGGGGCGTAGTTTTTAACAGAGATCTATATGATTTTACAGAGGAGGAGATACTGGCCATGTGTCCATTAAATGTTTGGAAAGTTCATAAAGTCCCAGGTACATCAATGATAATCCTTACGTTCCAGGATGCTGATGTACCTTTTCATATTATTATCGAGAACGAAAGGATTAAAGTAAGACCCTTCAAGCAGAAGCCATTGCAATGCTTTAATTGTTTTAAATTTGGGCACCCGTCCAAAGTTTGCAAAAATGAGAAGATGTGTGGCATTTGCTCCAAATCTTACCATGGAGAGTGTGCACTTGGAGCCAGGTGTTTAAATTGCAGCTCGAATCACAAATCCACAGACAAGATCTGTGAGCTATATAAGTTGGAGGAAGCTGCCCTCAACAAATCAAATTTAGAACATATAAGTGTGACCCATGCCAAAAGACTATTAAATAAATCAAATACATATGCTAAGGCATTAAAATCAAACCAACCTAGCACTGCCAATAGCTCAAAAAAAAGTATACTATCTGACAAAATGTCAAATAACGAGGCAACCATATCACCTCCTGAGGCTTTACCACAGTGTATTAACACTAAGTCATTGCCCATTGCTGTACAGCCTTCAGCCGCCATTACAAAAAGTAATACAAACCTCTCTCAGGCCATGTCCTTGCCTGATCTGATGGAGGTTCCACTTAAGACTAACTTACCTGATGCACCTGTTGTGGGAAAGGTGCAAAAACCTCGAATCCCACCATCTATTAATCGCAAAAGAGAGAGACCCCCATCTCTCTCTCCACCCTCCATTAGAAACGTTAAGGTTATGACATCAAATAAATTTGATGTTTTGTCTGTTGATGTTTCTAATGAACCAGAAGATGGACTGAATAAATCAGAAATTCAAGTTGAGGTCCACCATCCACCTCAACAAATAGATAAAAAGAATACAAAGAAAAACACCAACGTTAAACCCAACATAACAAGACCACCTCTGAAGAAACCTACTGGTAATAATGTTAAATTAATAACTGCTAATGGGAAGACCTCATCCAAGATGTCTTCTAGAAATAATCCATAGTTTTCTCCTCCATTTTGCAATGGAACTGTCAGGGTTTGAGGGTGAAATATGAAGAACTTAAGCTCCTAATTCATGAGCATTCCCCCATAATTGTATGTCTACAGGAAAGTATGCTTGATTCTAACACTCCTAGTCCTCGAGAGTATGTTAGCTATAGAACACCATATAATCAACAAGCAGGGAGCCATGGCGGAAGTCTCATATACATTTTTTTCTTTTCTCCTATGGCTTGGATGTTTTTACATCCATTGTAGCCCCGGCGGGGATGTTCATACATCCTTTATTGCTGCCTGCTTTGATGAGTGGGAGGAGGTATCACGGTTGGGAGGTGTTTGCATTCAAAGCTATATGTGAGAGTATTGGATGATTTCAGCCGTCCCGAAGATGGTTTGGACCTTTTTGGCGGAACTATTCTCAAGTGTTGGGTCTTCGGAATCCAGGGGGATCCAATGCTTGGGGTAAGACTCTCGGCTTTTGGCCGGAAGCCCGTCATTATAGATATGGGGAGGATGATTCCATAATTTCTTGGTCTCAGTCCTAACAGGCGGGTTCAGCTTACACCTGTGCCTCTATATCTGTTTTGATGCTATCCTTCGGGTAGGGTATGGAGTGGACCATCTGGGAAGTATACTCTCATTGTGCCGATAGTGGAGATTGCAAATTTCCTTTCCGACGCGTGATGGCCTAACATTCTCGAGGTAGGTACATCAAACTAACTTTTCTCTCTCTTTAGTATAATGGATTCTTTAAGGAACGAACCCCCATCCCCTGGATACGCTGACTCTCCCCCGGCACTGTTGACGACCTCTGCTAATGTGATAAGGGATAGCTCTGTTGATGACCTCGGAACGGGTAAGGACCATTCTACTGATATTTCTAAATCGAGTAATTTGGGTAACACGAGGAAACTTCGAATCCTCCATGTTACACAAATTTCAATAGAAACAAATTATGTTGATCTATGTAAAGCATTTGAATGCTATGGATGCATAAAAGAAATAAGGATGAAACTTGGGATTCATGGATATCTTATAGTAGTTATGACGAAGCATTTAGTGCAATAAGTAATTTGAAGAATATTAAAATTAATAACTTGAATGTCGCGGCTGCTCTCTGCGATAAGGTACCAAAAGATTTAGATGTGTACAGGCCTGCTGATTGGTTGGAAAAAGACGCAGATTTAGTCATGCCCTCCCAGAGAAATCCAAAACCACCGATGTGGCTTATAGCTGAATCAAAGGGGGTTCCAGGGAATTATTTCAAAATATGCAAATTGATTCAGAAAAAAGTAGGAACTATTGCACCAGGCGATATATCTCGTTTCGGAAAAAATAGTTTCCTTATCCATGCCAAATCTAGTACACAGTCGGTAATATTGTCCAATATGAAAATAAATAATGATGACATTAGGTTAGATGTCAAACCCCACCTAAATTTTAGCTACGGAAGGGGCGTAGTTTTTAACAGAGATCTATATGATTTTACAGAGGAGGAGATACTGGCCATGTGTCCATTAAATGTTTGGAAAGTTCATAAAGTCCCAGGTACATCAATGATAATCCTTACGTTCCAGGATGCTGATGTACCTTTTCATATTATTATCGAGAACGAAAGGATTAAAGTAAGACCCTTCAAGCAGAAGCCATTGCAATGCTTTAATTGTTTTAAATTTGGGCACCCGTCCAAAGTTTGCAAAAATGAGAAGATGTGTGGCATTTGCTCCAAATCTTACCATGGAGAGTGTGCACTTGGAGCCAGGTGTTTAAATTGCAGCTCGAATCACAAATCCACAGACAAGATCTGTGAGCTATATAAGTTGGAGGAAGCTGCCCTCAACAAATCAAATTTAGAACATATAAGTGTGACCCATGCCAAAAGACTATTAAATAAATCAAATACATATGCTAAGGCATTAAAATCAAACCAACCTAGCACTGCCAATAGCTCAAAAAAAAAGTATACTATCTGACAAAATGTCAAATAACGAGGCAACCATATCACCTCCTGAGGCTTTACCACAGTGTATTAACACTAAGTCATTGCCCATTGCTGTACAGCCTTCAGCCGCCATTACAAAAAGTAATACAAACCTCTCTCAGGCCATGTCCTTGCCTGATCTGATGGAGGTTCCACTTAAGACTAACTTACCTGATGCACCTGTTGTGGGAAAGGTGCAAAAACCTCGAATCCCACCATCTATTAATCGCAAAAGAGAGAGACCCCCATCTCTCTCTCCACCCTCCATTAGAAACGTTAAGGTTATGACATCAAATAAATTTGATGTTTTGTCTGTTGATGTTTCTAATGAACCAGAAGATGGACTGAATAAATCAGAAATTCAAGTTGAGGTCCACCATCCACCTCAACAAATAGATAAAAAGAATACAAAGAAAAACACCAACGTTAAACCCAACATAACAAGACCACCTCTGAAGAAACCTACTGGTAATAATGTTAAATTAATAACTGCTAATGGGAAGACCTCATCCAAGATGTCTTCTAGAAATAATCCATAGTTTTCTCCTCCATTTTGCAATGGAACTGTCAGGGTTTGAGGGTGAAATATGAAGAACTTAAGCTCCTAATTCATGAGCATTCCCCCATAATTGTATGTCTACAGGAAAGTATGCTTGATTCTAACACTCCTAGTCCTCCAGAGTATGTTAGCTATAGAACACCATATAATCAACAAGCAGGGAGCCATGGCGGAAGTCTCATATACATTTTTTTCTTTTCTCCTATGGCTTGGATGTTTTTACATCCATTGTAGCCCCGGCGGGGATGTTCATACATCCTTTATTGCTGCCTGCTTTGATGAGTGGGAGGAGGTATCACGGTTGGGAGGTGTTTGCATTCAAAGCTATATGTGAGAGTATTGGATGATTTCAGCCGTCCCGAAGATGGTTTGGACCTTTTTGGCGGAACTATTCTCAAGTGTTGGGTCTTCGGAATCCAGGGGGATCCAATGCTTGGGGTAGGACTCTCGGCTTTTGGCCGGAAGCCCGTCATTATAGATATGGGGAGGATGATTCCATAATTTCTTGGTCTCAGTCCTAACAGGCGGGTTCAGCTTACACCTGTGCCTCTATATCTGTTTTGATGCTATCCTTCGGGTAGGGTATGGAGTGGACCATCTGGGAAGTATACTCTCATTGTGCCGATAGTGGAGATTGCAAATTTCCTTTCCGACGCGTGATGGCCTAACATTCTCGAGGTAGGTACATCAAACTAACTTTTCTCTCTCTTTAGTATAATGGATTCTTTAAGGAACGAACCCCCATCCCCTGGATACGCTGACTCTCCCCCGGCACTGTTGACGACCTCTGCTAATGTGATAAGGGATAGCTCTGTTGATGACCTCGGAACGGGTAAGGACCATTCTACTGATATTTCTAAATCGAGTAATTTGGGTAACACGAGGAAACTTCGAATCCTCCATGTTACACAAATTTCAATAGAAACAAATTATGATGATCTATGTAAAGCATTTGAATGCTATGGATGCATAAAAGAAATAAGGATGAAACTTGAAGCTGAAACTTGGGATTCATGGATATCTTATAGTAGTTATGACGAAGCATTTAGTGCAATAAGTAATTTGAAGAATATTAAAATTAATAACTTGAATGTCGCGGCTGCTCTCTGCGATAAGGTACCAAAAGATTTAGATGTGTACAGGCCTGCTGATTGGTTGGAAAAAGACGCAGATTTAGTCATGCCCTCCCAGAGAAATCCAAAACCACCGATGTGGCTTATAGCTGAATCAAAGGGGGTTCCAGGGAATTATTTCAAAATATGCAAATTGATTCAGAAAAAAGTAGGAACTATTGCACCAGGCGATATATCTCGTTTCGGAAAAAATAGTTTCCTTATCCATGCCAAATCTAGTACACAGTCGGTAATATTGTCCAATATGAAAATAAATAATGATGACATTAGGTTAGATGTCAAACCCCACCTAAATTTTAGCTACGGAAGGGGCGTAGTTTTTAACAGAGATCTATATGATTTTACAGAGGAGGAGATACTGGCCATGTGTCCATTAAATGTTTGGAAAGTTCATAAAGTCCCAGGTACATCAATGATAATCCTTACGTTCCAGGATGCTGATGTACCTTTTCATATTATTATCGAGAACGAAAGGATTAAAGTAAGACCCTTCAAGCAGAAGCCATTGCAATGCTTTAATTGTTTTAAATTTGGGCACCCGTCCAAAGTTTGCAAAAATGAGAAGATGTGTGGCATTTGCTCCAAATCTTACCATGGAGAGTGTGCACTTGGAGCCAGGTGTTTAAATTGCAGCTCGAATCACAAATCCACAGACAAGATCTGTGAGCTATATAAGTTGGAGGAAGCTGCCCTCAACAAATCAAATTTAGAACATATAAGTGTGACCCATGCCAAAAGACTATTAAATAAATCAAATACATATGCTAAGGCATTAAAATCAAACCAACCTAGCACTGCCAATAGCTCAAAAAAAAGTATACTATCTGACAAAATGTCAAATAACGAGGCAACCATATCACCTCCTGAGGCTTTACCACAGTGTATTAACACTAAGTCATTGCCCATTGCTGTACAGCCTTCAGCCGCCATTACAAAAAGTAATACAAACCTCTCTCAGGCCATGTCCTTGCCTGATCTGATGGAGGTTCCACTTAAGACTAACTTACCTGATGCACCTGTTGTGGGAAAGGTGCAAAAACCTCGAATCCCACCATCTATTAATCGCAAAAGAGAGAGACCCCCATCTCTCTCTCCACCCTCCATTAGAAACGTTAAGGTTATGACATCAAATAAATTTGATGTTTTGTCTGTTGATGTTTCTAATGAACCAGAAGATGGACTGAATAAATCAGAAATTCAAGTTGAGGTCCACCATCCACCTCAACAAATAGATAAAAAGAATACAAAGAAAAACACCAACGTTAAACCCAACATAACAAGACCACCTCTGAAGAAACCTACTGGTAATAATGTTAAATTAATAACTGCTAATGGGAAGACCTCATCCAAGATGTCTTCTAGAAATAATCCATAGTTTTCTCCTCCATTTTGCAATGGAACTGTCAGGGTTTGAGGGTGAAATATGAAGAACTTAAGCTCCTAATTCATGAGCATTCCCCCATAATTGTATGTCTACAGGAAAGTATGCTTGATTCTAACACTCCTAGTCCTCCAGAGTATGTTAGCTATAGAACACCATATAATCAACAAGCAGGGAGCCATGGCGGAAGTCTCATATACATTCGTCGAGATGTTCCCCAAATACCCATGCCTATACGTACAACCCTGCAGGCAGTTGTTGTACAAATTGATATAGGGAGAAAATATACAATATGCTCTCTGTACTTACCTCCAAATGATAATATTTTATATGATGATTTAGCAGAGGTCATTCAACAACTCCCTCAACCTTTTCTCTTACTGGGAGATATGAATGGTAGACATCCTTTATGGGGTGATGTTTTGGCCAACACAAGGGGCAATATTATCTCATCAATTGTGGAGAATGAGGATGTGGGACTCCTTAATACAGGAGAGCCCACACACTTCCATGTTCAGACAGGTACTTTGTCATGCATTGACCTTTCAATTGCAAGCTCTAACTGCCTTCTTGATTTTGATTGGAGGACATTAGATGATTGGCATACTAGTGATCATGCACCAATCATTATAAACACCAACAAGGGTCCGCCTTTGCAAAGATCGCCACGTTGGAATCTAGACAAGGCAGACTGGGTTAAATTTTCCGAGCTAAGTGAAATCGAAGGGAGAGCAGAACAGTTTGAAAGTGTTGATGATGCCGTAGACCTACTGAATGGAACTCTTCATACAGCAGGAGTCAATTCAATTCCCAAAACAACAGGGTTATTCAAACGACGACCAGTCCCGTGGTGGTCTTCAGAACTAACTGCAATCCACAGAGCCACAAGAAGATCTCTAACACGATTGCGTAGACGCAGAAGTGATGAAAATTTAACTATGTACAAGAAATGTAGAGCACAGTTCCGTCGTGCCATGAAAGAAGCAAGGCGCCAGTCATGGATGTCTTTTGTTTCCTCTATTAGCAGTAGAACACCACCATCTTCTGTGTGGAGGAAAGTAAAAAAGATAGCTGGCAAATTCACCCCCAACCCACCACCAGTGTTGAAGGTGAATGGCCAGTATGTAACTGAAGCAAATGAAGTTAGCAATGCCCTGGCTAATCATTTTTCAAATGTATCCAGCAAGTGTGAAGGAGCCCCTGGTCACCAGTATAGGAGCACTGAAGAAAAGAAAATTTTAAATTTTGCAACAAGAAGGGAAGAGTCGTATAATTCTCCTTTCACTGAAAGAGAATTTGATTCCGCACTTGCTCATTGCAAAGATACAGCCCCTGGACCCGATGAAATTCCATATGCAATGATTAAACATGTACATTTTAATACAAAGCTATTTATTTTAAGCATTATTAATAGAATATGGCATGATCATAGTTACCCAAGTGTTTGGGAACTAGCCATTATTTTAGCCTTTTTAAAACCCGGTAAAGACAAGTTTTTAGCAGCAAACTATCGTCCTATTGCATTGACATCTTGTTTATGTAAAATCATGGAGAAGATGGTCAAAGCAAGGCTGATATGGTACCTTGAAAAGAAAGGTATTTTATCACCTATTCAATGTGGATTCCGAAAAATGCACTCAACGACTGATGTGTTGATACGACTTGAGTCTTCTATTTGTGAAGCCTTTGCTTCCAAACAGCACCATGTTACAGTATTTTTTGACCTTGAAAAGGCATATGATACCACATGGAGATATGGTATTCTTAAAACCATTCATGAATTGGGATTGAGAGGAGAGCTGCCACTATTTATTCAGGCATTTCTTTCACATAGAGTTTTTCAAGTGAGAGTGGGGGAAACTCTATCAGAGAGTAAGTGCCAGGAAGAAGGAGTTCCTCAGGGTAGTGTGCTGAGTGTAACCCTTTTTGCACTAGCAATTAATGGGATATCCTCAGCCATTCCCCGGGATGTTCTCTCAACATTATTTGTGGATGATCTCTCAATATCATTTGCTGGCACTAGAATGGCAATGGTTGAGAGAAAAATCCAACACTCTATTGATAAAATTATCCAGTGGGCTGACATGAATGGATTTAAGTTCTCGATGAGTAAAACTACCATTGTCCATTTTTGTCGTATCCGGGGAGTACATCCAGACCCGGATATATACATTAAAGGTCAACGGATACCATGTGTATCGGAAACCAAATTTTTAGGTTTGATATTTGACTGTAGACTTACATGGGTTTCTCACCTAAAAGCGCTAAAAGCTAAATGTGTTGAAGCTCTGAATATTTTAAAAGTATTGTCCCATACATCATGGGGGGCAGACCGCAATACTATTTTAAAATTATACAAGGCCTTGATTTTTTCCAAAATTAGTTATGGTTGTGAGGTATACTCTTCAGCCACCCCAAGCCGGTTGAAAATATTAGATTCAATACATCATGCAGGTATTAGATTGTCCACGGGAGCATTCAGAACATCACCTATCCCAAGTCTCCTTGTTGATGCTGGAGAGTTACCACTAGACCTTTACCGGATGTCTTCTATTCTTCGGTATTGGTTTAGATTGCAAAGACTCCCTAATTCTTTAGCCTTCCAGACTGCAAGCCTTATAAGGCACCCAACATACTTTGAAATGCACCCAAAATCTCCTCAATCCTATGGCTTTCGGGTGAAACAATTATTAAACAGTCTGGATATAATTAGATGTAAGGTACTTCCATTCAAGGTATCATCAACGCCTCCATGGAAGTTACCAGAGATATCTTTTTGTAAATATTTTATAGGAGATAAGAAGAATATATCAGACCTAGAAGCCAGGTCTCTTTTTAATGAACATGTTAAAGAACATAGAGGATCAACTTTTATCTATACTGATGGCTCCAAATCTGATGCTGGCGTTGGATTTGGGGTACATAGTAATAGTTTTAATTGTAGAGGTGCACTTCCTCTGACCGCTTCCATATTTACTGCGGAACTGTATGGCATATTAACCGCTATTGCGAAAATAGCATTGGAGAAGGAGGGTAATTTTACAATCTTTAGTGATGCAAGGAGTGTCCTTCAAGCTATAGAAGTTTTTAATTCTAATAACCCTCTAGTTTTAAAGATTTTAGAATGGCTTTTTATTATTGGACGGAGAGGTATAACAGTTCAATTTTGTTGGGTTCCAGCACATGTAGGTGTGTGTGGGAATGAGAAGGCAGATTTTCTGGCTAAGAATGCTGCATCCGAGTTGCTGCCAAGAAGGTATCCCATTGCCTGTAATGATTTCTTACCTGACATCAAGAAATTGGTTTGCAATAAATGGCAACATCAATGGGATAGCCTAGATGGTAATAAAATGCGAGAGGTAACAAATGTCATATCTCCTTGGAGGTATAATATGATACCCCGAAAATGGGAGACGTCTCTTTGTCGTCTCCGTATTGGTCACACTCGGTTGACACATGAGTTTCTGCTGAAGGGCCAACACCAACCGTATTGTGACAACTGCTTAGTACCTCTAACAGTAAGGCATTTGTTGACCGAATGCCCCAATTATAACAACTTGCGGAATAGATATTTGTTTGAGGCTCGAGGTGAGGGTGGCAGGTTCATCCTTGCCAAGATTCTTGGAAATGATGTGTCCTACCATGCAAGTGGCATTTTTAGATTTATTTCAGAAGCAGGTCTTCTGAAAAATATTTAACTTTTATGACATTCAATTTTTATGATTTTAATTGAATACTCTTTAATTTTTTATTTTATTTCATTTTTTATTTTTGTATACATAAATTAAATGTTACCGGCGTCAATGACCTTAGATGTCAGGATGCCTGAAAACTTTAAATCATTCATTCATTCATTCGCCTATGAATGCCGTAGGACACACTCGCCTATGAATGCCGTAGGACACACTCGCCTACCCCGTGACGAGCCGGAGCGGCAACAGCCACCCATCATCCACCACTCGCTCGCAGCCCAACCAACGACTTCTACAGCCACTCACTGTCGCTAATCGGTGCAGTTTTTACTACTACCTCTCCAGATTCAGGGCACCTATTTAACATGTTCAGTATGTCATTTTTAGAGGGGGAGCCATGTACCAACCGTGTGTCACACAATTGTACATAATTCCTTTTGTATATAATATGCTTGTATCTTCGCTCTTCCCTCGCACTCAAACGAACATGAAAATTCATGTCTGCTGTTTTGCTCTGAACATTGTCTGTCTCTCGAACATGTTATGTCCTGTTGCCTTGAGGTTTTGTATATAAAGAAGAGTGTTCCTTAATATATAACTCAGTTGATTGCATCCTGCCTTTGAGTTCACACTCTTACTCGGCGCCGTCACACTTTTCACACCCCTTTTTTAACCAGAGTAGGGGTGTTATATATGCGCCAGAATTGAGAATGAACTGAGAGATAAAGGAGTAGTAAAAGTAGTAAGAATGAGAAAGAGTTGAAGAACATGTCCCTCTTGCTACTTTGGTTTTAACTTTTGACCAGCTTAGACTACCCAATGCTATTAACCCTTTTACCCCCAGGCTATTTAGAAATTTCCAACCCTTAACCCCCAGCGGTTATTTTTTTTCAAGCACATTTTGCAGTGTATTGTTTTTAAATTGCTCTAACAGCCTTAATTTTTGTCATAGAGAGGTCAGGTTGGTCTCATTCTCTTGGAAAATCCATGAATTTTCTCAAAAAATTATCAGAAATATGCAAAAAAAATTTTTTTATAGCATTTTTTGCAAGGACGTACCGGTACGTCCATGGGGGTAAAGGGATGGCTTTTGTGAAACGTACCAGTACGTCCTTTGGGGGTAAAAGGGTTAAAGGTGGATAGCTATCTTTGAAGGTGAAACCCTACATCCCTTCACCATTGCGATGCTACCATTGCCAAATGTATGGCCACCTAAGCCAAAAATGTAAAGAAAATTTAAATAATAAGCCCAGTGTCTGTGCAAACTGTGGCAAAAATAGTCACGGACCTTATATAGAAAGTCCCTGCTGTATTCACTGTGGTGAAGCACACCCAGCAACATCAAAAAGTTGTGTGAAGTTTATTTTTGAGAAAGAAATTCAGGCCATTCAAACCATGGAAAGGGTTACTTTTAAAGAGGCTCGTAAAAGAACTTCTTTGAAGATTGTGTGGTGCCACTGACTGTAAAACATATATTAACAGAGTGTAAGTTTCTTGACCGAGAGATTATGCCATTTTCATAATTGTAAGGATAGCAGTGGCTTTTACATACTATCTAATATTTTGGGACCTGAATGCAATGTGGATTGCCTTTTTAAATTTCTTATGGATACTGGTTTATTTAATAAGATTTAATCATGAGTTGAAATAAGATATATAACGTTAACTATATTCTTTGGCATCAATGACCTCTGCTGTTACAATGCCAGATAATACCTAATAATCAATCAATCATTCAGTGGGTCATAGGACCCGCCAATCCTCAGCCCCGCTCGGCATGGCAACCTGTTACCCGCCACCCACAAGCGGCTCCTCGGTCCCTCAGTGGAAGGTGGAGCCACTGCACATGGAGGGGTATCATCATCGCCCGCTCAAATGCGTTCGTCTTCCGACATGGTCCCGTGGTACAAAGAAGTCTTCTTGGGCACTCCCAAGATCCTGCCAAGGGATCCGTTCCCGGGTTGAGTGCCATGTAAAGGGGTATCACCCTTCTAGGTCTTGCTGATACGGATACGGGTCTCCGGTCCCCGGTCCAGCCCCGAAATGGAGCCGAGGAGAGGAGGAGCAGCGCAGAACCCCCTCGGAAGGGACATAGGACCGTCGGAAGATGCACTAGTGGCTCCACGTGAGAACCACGGGACCCAAACCACTCAACCGACGGTGCGTTGGCCTGTTCAGCCAGAGGACTCTCAAGCTCCCCTACCGGGGATTGGCCAACATGGTCATCCACCTGCGTTTCGCTGCGGCCTGCCTTCCGCCTGAGGTGCCCAGCTCCTTTGAACTTCCGTGGATATAGTACCCTCCTTCTGCCCACAGGTTGGAGGATTTTGCCTGGCAGGGATCAGCCAACATATCCATCAATCTGCCTCTCAGTGTGGCCTGCTGACCCTCTTCCGCCGCCTGCAACCGTCTCCCCAACAAGAGAAGGTTGTGGGTACCTTACAGGACGTAATCTCCAACTGTGAGCGCTTGCTCTAGAGTTGCGTGGCTTGGCCAGCGGAGTATCCCCGCTTGGAGGCTCCTCATGGTAACCACGTGGCCAAACCCGACATTCCTCCGATGGAATGTCAAGGATATTCGGCTAGGAGTCGCCAATCCCCTGCTCAGCGGGGCTATACGGCCCGTTACCCGCACCAGGGATCGGCTCCACAGTCTCTCTGTGGACGAAGGAGCCTCTCCCCACTTTGGGGCGACATCTGAATCTCCCACTCAGCGGCATTTGGAAGTCGATCTGACCCCGGGGAACAAGGGACCTTTTCAGGCACACTCCAGACTCCATTCAGGTCCCTGCTTAGGGATCCATTTCCGGGTTGGGGAGCCTCGAACCCGGTCCTCCAAACCCCGTGAGAATACTTTTTCCCTGCGTACGGTGTTGTTTCTTCCCCTGGGCACCAATCCCCAAGGAAGAACAAGGACCACCCAGAGAGCGGCCACCCTTCGAGGACCCGCTCGCACGACTCCAGGACTCTCTGAGCAGACCTTAAACCGTGTTTGGGTGGGCGAAGCCGGCAAGGATGACTCTTATAGCCCCTTGGTGGCCCAAAAAGAAGTGGTTCACGGACATGAGGTCCTTGACAAGGGAATCTCCGTGGCCCCTGCCCCACATCGAGATCTTCTGAGGCAATCCCACTTTCAGAGGTTCCACGAAGGCCTCCAAAACCTCTCCCTTCACGCTTGGAGACTAAACAGCGTTTGCTAAGAAGGGAAGGGTACTCTTAAGAGGGCAGCCTGCAAGATGACCTCGAATCTCAGACATTCTTCAAGAGCCAGATACCAGTCGAGACGTTCAATCATTGGCTAATGGTGCGACAAAGAAGGTACAGTGAACCCTCGTTTATCGCGGTAGATAGGTTCCAGACCCGGCCGCGATAGGTGAAAATCCGCGAAGTAGTGACACCATATTTACCTATTTATTTAACATGTATATTCAGACTTTTAAAACCTTCACTTGTACGTAGTACTGTTAACAAACTACCCTTTAATGTACAGAACACTTAATGCATGTACTACAGTACCCTAAACTAAAACAGGCACAAATATTAAAGGCGATTTTATATCATGCGTTTCCTAAACACGCCAAATAGCACGATAAAAAATGGCAACCAATGTTTTGTTTACGTTTATCTCTGATCATAATGAAGAAACAAACGCATTTACACATTGTGTATAGGTTAGCTTTTGCATCGATTATATTGATTATTCAGTACAGTATGTTGATTTGGTTATTACTAATGTTTTACTTTTATCTTAGGACTTCCAAATGAAATGTTTTTCTTTATGACGCCGCCTGAAACGACGGCGTCATAAAGTACGCTCAGTAAACAAACTAAGGAATTTAACGCGCATGATGAAAGTGATAAATAATGATATTACAGTAAAAGCTTTTATAAAATATGTTATTACAAATATTATTTACTGTATCTATATAAAATCATACATACGTAGCAAAGCAGGAAAACAATCTACGAGAGAGAGAGAGAGAGAGAGAGAGAGAGAGAGAGAGAGAGAGAGAGAGAGAGTTGTTTTACATACGTAAATGTAAATTTTAAACAAAAAAAAAATAGCCCCATTTCATATAAAATAGATTACAAATATTTTACTTTATCATATTACAGTAGTCTGTATAATACTGTAAAGTTCAGTACAGTATGTTGTTGTTATAGTCGTGGCGATGAAATTCTCACGAAACAAAAACACGCCATTTGATTACAAAAGCTGATTCATTCTCTCTCTCTCTCTCTCTCTCTCTCTCTCTCTCTCTCTCTCTCTCTCTCTCTCTCTCTCTCTCGTGTTATACAATACTTACATTTAGATGAAGAAACTAAAATTAGTTTTCTTAGTGTCAATTAAATACGAAACGAAAAAATTAGGCTGAGTCTACATCCATTTCAATCATAGCTAAACATACGGCATCCGATTTCATCAGCAAACCACTATTTTTTGGGAAATATCATTTTATTCTAGAAAATTGCCACTCTTTAAATAGTTAATTGCACATTAAGAGAGCGTGTATTTTGTTTTTAAATTTCGGGTGTGTTTTAAAAATCGAGTATTGTTGACTTCTTTTTGTTTTACTTTTGGCTGTGATTAGATCAGCTGTCATCTAGCTGCCGCTCTTGAGTGTGTACGAATACACTAACAAAGTATCGTTTATACCATTTCTTAACTTATTCAAACCGTCTACAGTATACAGTTGATATTACATAAGCACCAATGTGTTATAACCTATCAAATTTTTTTGTTTATTACATTTAAACCCCCCCCCTCTCTCTCTCTCTCTCTCTCTCTCTCTCTCTCTCTCTCTCTCTCTCTCTCTCTCTCTCTCTCTCTCTCTCTCTCTCTCTCTCTCTCTCTGTGGGCTACTTTTCACTACCTCCCATTCCTTACCTCTCTCTATCTCTCTAACAAATGATATCTTTGTTGCTCCTCAAAGTTTCATTTATATTGAAAATCGATCATGATTCAATTTTCCTTACTTTCTCCAATCTCGCACCATCGGTCACATCGCGGTATTTTCGATATTTCCGGAAAATCCGCGATATACGTATATACATGGGTTATGAAAAAAATCCGCGAAGTGGTGAATCCGCGATGGTCGAACCGCGAAGTAGCGAGGGTTCACTGTATACAGCTTCTCAAGGCCTCGATCCCGGTCATCGCGGAGTTCCTGGTACACCTGCGACTTGACCGGGGCATGTCAGTACCAGCAGTAAAGTGATTCCGAGCTGCCCTGCGCCAGGTATTCCTCCTCAAGGGCTTGAACCTAAGCTCCTCCAAGCACCTCTCGATTCTGGTAAAAGGGTTTGAGCAGTCCTCCCACCCCCCCTCCCCCTGCCTTGGACCCTCAGGGCTTTTTTGTGGGACACCATCAAAGTCCTAGACGCCCTGAAGAAGCCTCCATTCAAGCCTCTGAGATGAATTAATTTTCCCATTCTAGAGGAAGTCCTTGAGTTTTCTAACAAAGTGGTTATAGATGCCAGTAATAAATCAGTTCCCTGTACTGATGGTAAGTTTATATGAAAACTGGTCTCATGTTGGAATATTCAATATCGAATAACTCGTAAAGCAATGAGAGCTGCATTTACTTGATATTGGTGTCAGCCTTACAGTTATTACATTATTTTTTGTAAGAAATCTAGAGTTATTTTCCAATACCAAATCAAACGGGTAAGGTAACAGCCTTGGGCAAATTTTATTTTCAAGATTAATTGGATGACTAACCTAATGGAAGTCTGGACACAATTAAGGAAGATAAGTGGAAAACACACCGTTACCATTACTTATAATTGAATGAGTGTCAAAAATACAAAACACAGACGATGTAAGTGAAGCATTCGCAGATCATTTTTCAGTAATTTCGTCCAAAAAAACTACATTTATGCACTACCATCAATGCATTCCAGAAGAGAATCGTCCTCTCAATTTTAGAGCTGTAAGAGTGGACTTATATTATTGGTTTTTTAGCATGAAAACTTTTTTCAACCTTATCTACATGTAATGATTCGGCCCCTTAATATCATAATAGCACCTATTCAATGATCGAACATTTACCCCAAGAAACTAAATTATTTCCACTCACTCCCATCAATAGAATTTTGAAAGAGTTGATTCCTAAATATTTGCAATATGGCTATAATGTTAGCTTTTTTGAAACCTGGAGAAGCTTGAAAACTTTGTAAAATTACGATCAACTATCGCCTAGTTGCATTAATATTTCGTAAATGTAAATTCAGGGAAAAGATAATGAATATATGATTGGCCTGGGTTTTAGAAAAGAAAGGACTTTTTAAAAAACCCATCACAATGTGGATTCTGGCTCATGCAATCCTGCACTGATATTTTAGCAAGATTGGAGGTATTAATTTGTTAAGCTTTTACCATAAAAAAAACATCACATATCCATTTTCTTTGACTTGGAGAAGGCATACAATAGTAACTGGAAATATGGTATTCTGCGAACCATTCAAAAATTGGACAAAGAAGGGAACTTTCAATGTTTGCTAGACCTTTCCTGAATAAATGTCAATTAAAAGTAAGAGTAGGGAATGTATTCTCATTATTTCATAATCAGGAAGAATGTATTCCACAAGGCAGTGTCCTTAGTGTAACATTATTTGCATTATCCATGAATGGCATTAGATCTACAATTCCTTATGAAGTCAAGCACCCCCCCCCCCAATGCTGAAGCCTTGATAAGGATGGGGGGGGGGCACTTAGGGATTAGCAGCTGGGGTCTAATGAACAGTGGGAACTACTTCCCACTGGACCTCAGTGCCCAACTGTTGATCCAACTAAATCAGTCAGCACTTTCTTTTTTCCTTTTGGTTTTTTCTATTATTCTCCCATCTCTTCGTTTTGGGCTTGAACTTGTTGATGACTTTGGCTTGTTTGATTATACTTTGGTTGCTTCTTTAGATTTGGCACAGTGTGGGATGGACAGCATTCCATCTCAACCTGTGCCAATTTAGATGCCATCACCCTCTGGCAGATCCCATTGGGTGCAGACCAAGTCTGTTAAGAGTCGGGCTCCAGTGATCCAGTTGTAAGTCACCCATATTTGTGGGTAATGGGTGACGCCAGGCATTGGAGTCGCCAGTGGGAGCGGCTAACCACCCTCACTGACCAGTGTATGCCCACCTTAAGAGAGGCAGCCCCTCTCTAATAGAGGACTGGTCCCCGATGAAACCTCTTCTCGTGTTGGCCCACATGAGATAGGAGGAATGACATTCCCCACATGAGATAGGAGGAATGACATTCTCCAATAAGAGGTGGATAACCCGGCTTGCTCTTTTCAAAAAACCAACCCCTATGTTGACGACCTGGAAAATATAAGATGGACCTCGGTACAGACAGCTCCAACTCAGGTTATAATTTCGTAACATTAGAACCTTACTCACGTCATATGAAGAATGATAAGAAAACACTAGAGAAGAAGAGAGAGAGAGAGTGAGAAATGATGACAGCACAGAAAAATTGAGAAATGATGACAGTACAGAAAAATATAGAAAAGTAGAAGTATTACCTGGTCGCTATGAAGTAGTGAATTATGAGAATTTTTTTATTTTGGAATTTGAAAATGCAAGACATGAACATGTAAATGTTTTCAAAGCAAATGGAAATAGTTGCTATATGTGGAAGGCAGCCAAAAATTCTTCTCCAGGGAAATGGAAGGCTCTTGATAGAGAAACTATCCCCAATACAAGGCGAAAGATTGAAAATACTCACTACATTGGATGGTCATAGTGTCAAATTGAGGATGAACTGAGGAGTCAAGGAATAGTAAAAGTAGTCAGAATGAGAAAGAGAGTTGGAGAACAACACATCCTCTTGCTACTTTGATTATAACATTTGATCAATGTAGATTACCAAATGTTATTAAAGCTGGTTGGCTATCTTTGAAGGTGAAACCATATATCCCTTCACCATTGCGATGTTATCATTGCCAAATGTATGGCCATTTAAGCCAGATATGCAAGGAAAAACTAAATAATAATCCAGCTGTTTGTGCAAACTGTGAAAAAAATAGTCATGGAGTATGCATAGAAAATCCAAATTTCATACATTATGCACACCCAGCTACATCTAAAAGCTGTGTTAAGTTCATTTTTGAAAAAGAAATTTAGGCCATTAGGACCATGGTAAGGGTTACTTTTAAAGAGGCTCGTAAAAGAGCTCTTGAAAAACAGATAAGACTAGGGCAACCTTTTTCAATGGTTCTGAAGAAAAACTTGCCAGAGCACACAGACGAAAATTATATTCCCACTTCTAAGATAAAGAAACATATGAAAGTAGTTAAGAGGTTGAAAGTCCCATTGAAAATCTATATCCAGAAATTGTAGAAAAATCAAAACGGATACCTGAAGATCTGAAAGGTATTCAATAGCCATCTACTCCCATTCTGAATAATAGTACAAACCTCTCTTGGGCCGTGTCCTTGCCTGATCTGCTGGAGGTTCCACTTGAAACCAATTTACCTGGTGAACCTGTAGTGGAGAAGGTGAAAAAGCCATACAGCTCACAACCTTTTAATCGAAAAAGAGAGAGACCTCCATCTCTCTCGCCTCCTACCATAAGAAACATTAAAGATACGACTTCAAATAAATATGATGTCTTGTCTGCTGATGTTTCTGATCAACTGGAAGGTAAATTGAATAAATCAGAAATTCAAGTTGAGGTCCCCCATCCTCCTCAACAATTAGATCAAAAGGACACAAAGAAAAAGATGAATACAAAACCTAATATATCAAGATCCTCTCTAGAGATACCACCGGGAAATATTGTTGGATCAAATATTGCCAATGGGAAGACTTCATCCAAGGTGTCTTCCAAATAATAAATCATAGTTTTTTCCTCCATTCTGCAATGGAATTGCCAGGGTTTAAGGGCAAAATATGAAGAACTTCAGCTCCTCATACGTGAGCACTCCCCTATAACTGTATGTCTACAGGAGAGCAAGCTCGATGCTAATATTCCTTGTCCTCAAAAGTATGTTAGCTATAGGACACCATATGATCAATGAGTTGGGAGCCATGGGGGAAGTCTTATGTACGTTCGTCGAGATGTTCCCCAAATATCTTTGTCTATCTTTTGTACCCCTCTGCAGGCAGTGGTTGTACACATAGATATATGCCTCCAAATGATAACATGTCATATGATAATATAGTAGAAGTGAGTAAACAACTCCCACAACCTTTTCTTTTACTAGAAGATCTTAATAGTAGACATCCATTATGGGGGGATGTTTTGGCAAACGTAAGGGGTAATATGTCATCAATTTTGGAGAATGAAGATGTAGGACTCCTCAATACAGGAGAGCCCACATATTTTCATGTTCAGACGGGTACCTTGTCCTACATTGACCTATTGGTTGCAAGCTCTGTCTTCTCAATTTTAATTGGAGAATATTAGATGATTGGCATACTAGTGATCATGCACCAATCATCATAAACACCAACAATGGTCCATCTTTACAGAGATCGCCACGATGGAATTTTGATAAGGCGGACTGGGATAGATTTCGGGAGCTAAGTGAAATTGAAGGAAATGCAGAACAGTTTGAAAGTGTTGATGATGCCATAGATGTACTTAATGGAACTCTTTACATAGCAGGAGTCAATTTCATTCCCAAAACAACAGGGATATTCAGACGACGACCAGTCCCCTGGTGGTCATCAGAACTAACTGGCCTGCACAGAGCCACAAGAAAGTCTTTAACCCGATTGCGTAGGTGCCATATTGAGGAGAATTTAGTCATATACAAAAAAATGTAGAGCACAGTTCCGTCATGCCATGAAAGAAGCTAGGCGCCATTCTTGGGTGTCATTTGTTTCCTCCATTAACAGTAGAATACCAACATCATCTGTGTGGAGGAAAGTGAAAAAGATAGCAGGCAAATTCACCCCAAACCTACCACCAGTGTTAAGGGTAAATGATCAATATATGACTGGAACAACCAAAGTTAGTAATGCCCTGGCTGATCATTTCTCAAATGTATTGTGCAAGTGTGAAGCGGCTCCTGGTCACCAGTATAGGAGCATTGCAGAAAAGGAGGTTTTAAATTTCGCAACAAGAAAGGAAGAGTTATAAAATTCTCCATTTACTGAAAAAGAATTTGATTCTGCACTTGCTACGTGTAACGATACAACCCCTGGACCCGATGGAATTCAATATGCAATGATTAAACACGTACCTTTTAATACAAAGTTAATTATTTTAAGCATTATTAATAGAATATGTCATGATCATAGTTATCCAAGTGTTTGGGAACTAACCATTATTTTAGCCTTTTTAAAACCCGTTAAGGACACGTTTTTAGCAGCAAATTATAGGCCAATTGCATTGACATCTTGTCTAAGTAAAATAATGGAGAAGATGATCAATGTAAGACTAATATGGTACCTTGAAAAGAAGGGTATTTTATCACCCATTCAATGTGGATTCAGAAAAATGCACTCGACTGATGTGATACAACTTGAGTCCTCTATTTGTGAAGCCTTTGCTTCCAAACAGCACCATGTGACAGTATTTTTTTTTTACCTTGAAATGGAAATTTTTCTGATAAAATTATAAGTAATTGGGTTGCATTATGGAAGTGATAAATTTAGGTAGTAGGCTACAGTATTTCAATATACAATCCATAGTTAAGTGTAAATTTAAATTGATATAGAAATGGGTTTAGATGGCCATTAACAGTCGATACCCTGATTCAGACAGTACAGTATATGGTAAGATCAATTTTTTGTTTCTACCAAATGTAGATAAAATGTAAGATTTCTTTTTTAAAAGTTTTAATTTATTAATTTACATATGCATATCTTAGTTTATTTTGAATGAACACTACCACTGTCCCATCTACCAGGGAAGTATGGTATTCATCAAATGAATTTTAGGACTTCGAATTCTGTAAGCCCCACCCCAAACCTCCCCACTTACAGTACCTGTAATTTTTCTGCACAGTTGTTTACGTTAAAGTTGAATAAGTCAAGATGGAAGTATCTGGGAGAGAAAGCTGTTTACACAGCCATTTTAGTATTCAGTGCCACTTTCCAGTCAGAACAAAGGGTTTTACATCAGCCAGAGCAAAGGTTTTCTATTATATATTGTTTTAACCAAGGCTTTCCAATTCAAGAATGAATAGGACAGGAATTGCAGGTACAGTAATTATTGAAATAATTTATTTTTATTTATGATTTGTTTTTCTTTCTTATTTTATTTATCTCTTGTAGTTATTCAATTATTATCCTGATGACAAGGGTATATGTACTGTGAAGTAGTGAAATATATATAAATTCTAATTGTCTCATCATTTGAAGAAAGTTTACCATTTTATGGAAACTTGCAGATTATCAATACTGTTTATTTTTATTCTTTTCTTACCCCACAGATAAAGAGTACATGCTGATTGTAGTTCAGAACACCAGTGAATAAGTAAGCTTCTTGTAATTGGTTTTCTTGAAAATCAGTTCATGCAGATTGATCTTCAGTAGTCATTGAGTATTGCATATTTCAAATAAAAATTTCAGTCATTTCTATATCCTTTTATTACCAATTTTAAACCTTTTCTATATTATTTTCATAATCAACACAAATAAATATAATAGAGGATATATTTAGCATCACTTATTTGAATAACGGAATTTTTTTGGGCTCAAGCCATGACGTCCTGATGGAAGGTTCCTTCGGTAGCTTCCTTGGGTATATTTAACTACAGGGATATTCCCAGAGAATTAAACCACAGGTTATCACAGAATTCTAACTTCTGGTGCGAGTACCCTAAAGGTTTCCCTCTAGGATATCGTATATCAACAGGGGACGTATGTATTAACACGCCACATAGCTATCTGCACCCCATATAGAGTTAACACTTCGATCTGGAAAGGTGGAGAATAACTGGGGAGCCGTTCCACAGTTACACTCATCCGTGGCTGCTTTTGGTACTCGAAACGTAAACAAACGGGCGCCATTGCTAAATGACGTCATTTCCGTCCTCATCCTTCTGCCTGTAGCGCCTGGCTTTGGTCGGATTTCCCTTTGTGCGATTTTCATCGACTTACATCGCCGTTATGTCTTTACCTTCAGCCTCGCCTTAGTCTGGAAAGTTGAGTACCAGGTCCCAGTATTGTTTAAATAAGCTCTAGCCGTAAAGTAACTTCTACTTTTCGTAAAATATTGTGTTTTGTGGCAGAGCTGTGCCGTTCCCGGACGCGCCATTTTATGGCGTCGCTGTTCTTTTGCATGCCTTATTTAGCCAGACAGAACAGCTTTATCCGGCCTCTTAACTAATTGATATTGTTAGTTATTTAGTCTTCATAGCTAGGAATTACGTATATCGTGTTTTAACGCTCATCTACTCGGTCGTCGTTCGACCCCATACTAGATCGCTAGCTTAACCCCTAGGCTAGATAGCCTAGCACTTGTGTTCATGCATGATATATACCAGTGATCCTAGGTTAAGTTATGAAGATTGTGGCATTATTTAACATACTGTTAACTGTGATGTAAGTGTTTTCGCCTTTGGGGACCATATAGGGGATCGGTTTGATTGCGTTTCTTTCCAACCTAACCTAAATGTAGGAACCCCTATATGCTCCCTAATCCCCTGCCTGCGGGCATTCCCTCTGTGTGGCCATGCTTCCCCTTCTATATAGGGGAATCTTGTCTACAATCAGAGTATTTATCGCTTCTCAGTCTACCCTAAGGGAATGATCTCCCCTTAGGGTTGCGACCGAGAAATAAGGAACGGCTCTGCCCTTCCACAGTTGCATCTGGTTGGGTTACTCATCCCTTCCTGCAACTTAAGATGTGTCTTTCAGCCTACCTAGCCTAGGAAATAACTCTCCTTATCTAGGTTAGGCTTTGGGGGGGGGCGCGCTAGTTCTGTACTTTTATAGTTTGAGACGGTACTCCTGTACCAATCTCATTCTGGTTACTAACCTAGGCTAGGGAGCGTTCTCCCTATACTTGGTGGCCGTTTTTGTACAGAGCCTCCACTATGAAAGACCCCTCTTCTTCTCCCTCCCCACCTATCCCTTTGGTGTAGACTTGCCTATACACTTCTGTCCTTAGTCCTACAGCTCCTCCCTTGGGTGGAGTGGTAGGGCTAACTTGTTCTCCTGCTGAGCTGGCCGCTCTGGTACATATACCCTTCATAGCGTTCTATGGGGGTAGTCGCCAGCAGCGGTCCGGCCAGCGGGGGTTTCCCACTCTTGAGTGCACTCTAACCCTCCCTTGGGTTACCCCAGGCACCCGGCCGACTGCCGGCTCCCTGCCGCCGGAGGCTAGGAGTATCTACTCCTTTCATGAGTGCATTCTCTCCGGAGGGATGCCGGAGGCGTATGTGGTCTTACCCCTCCAATCCCTCCTTACCTTTCTCTCCTTCTATCCTGATGCCGGTCCCTTGCCGCCCCTACTGCCGGCGATACCGCCTTACCTCTGGTGACACTCTGTCATAAGATTCCCTCCCTCCTCTAAGTCGTCAGCCTTCCGTGTGCCGGAGGCTGCCGCCTTCCGTCGGCATACAGCCGATGTCCCACCCCTCCCTTTACCTAGTAACAGCTGGCCGACCTTCGGAGCCGGCCACCGGCGTGCCGGCATTGATTGCCGGCGGTCTAGGTATACAACCATATACATAATTATCTTATGAACTGATCCAAACTCACCAGGCCGCCAGCCTTCGGCTGCCGGAGCCGCCGCCTCCTGCCGGGGGTCGCCACGATGGTATTATATTTAGATACAATGTGTCTGTCTTGATGCCTTCCACCCTGCTTGACCGGCCTCCGGCGTGCCGTCGGTCTGCCGGCACCCTCCAGAGACGTCAAGGGACATGCACCCCTTCTCATACCTGCCGACAACATGTCGACAGCCATCACACTGCAGCCAGATGGCTTAGCCACTTCTATATATAGGTATTGTCTTACCATCTAAATCTGTGGCTGTGCTGTCTGATTGCACATTACAATATTCCAGCATACTCTGTGTCTCTCTGTACGGCCGATTGCCGGAACCTATATCTAATAAGGGGTCTCCTATTCCCCTTCTACCCCAGGGAACCGAGTGGTCTCAGCCCCTGATACACCTCGCAGGCAATTTCTGTTAGCGGCTTAGCTTCTACCCACCACGGCTTATCCACATGGTTTTCCGTTTTGTGACCTTCGGCCACAAAAGAAATTGCCTAATAAGGTTACGGTAACCGACTGGGCGGGATTCACAAGTATGTGTCTATCTACTTCCTTTCCCGCTCTCTACTCTCAGGCATTATAATACTTATGAATTAATTAATGCTTAAAAAATTTAGATTAATTAATCTTAATTTTAGAGTAATGTAAGTCATTCTTATGCCTTCCATGTACTCATGATCTCTTTCTTTTACAGGAGGAGTATATGAAGTGCGAAAGCAACTTTTGTGGAGTGAAGCGCCCGGACTTCTACGGGCACAAGGACCCACGCCCCCTGCGCCGCCAAGAAAGGCGACCTTATATACTGGGACCCGCAGCACTGTACAGTCTGCAAGAGTCGTCTGGTCGTAGCGTTCGACGATCCTCCTTCAGCGAAGGCAAGGGACAACGCTCGAGAGAAGCTACGCAAGTGGGTGCGTGGCTTCCAGAAGAACGCCACCGGACCGTATCTCGCCACCGAAGATTTGAGGGCCTTGCTGTTTCCAAAGGCATCTAAAGACTCCGTGGTCCCCAGTGCTCAGATCCCCACCGTCCAGATAGTGGTGGAACCTGATATCGTCATGGCCCAGTCCATGCATGAGTGCCGCTTAGATTCCGACAACGCGGAACGTATGTCGGAAGTGTCGGAAGGGACGGAGAGGAACCTCATGGGCGAGGAGCTCGACTATGAGGAAGATCAGGTGGAATACCCTGATTCGGAGCACGAGGTCGCTCCCATTCCTACTCCCGCACCGACTCCTGCACCGGCCGAGGAACCTGTTCCTTTGACTTCTGCCACCCCGGACCCTCTTCCATCAGGCACTCACGAGGTCTTCAAGATGCTTGAAGCCCTCATGGAAAGAAAACTTCGCGAGACCCACGAGCTATTCAGGTCTAACCTAGGAAGTTTTAAACAACCGAAACGGATTTCGGTTAAGGACCTCCCCGCTTGCTCGGATACTAACCCATGGAGGTATGCCGAGCATATGCCGATCACCACTGGCAAGATCTTCATCAGTGAGAAGGTCGGCTCGATCGTGCTGGAAGAAGTGGAATTCTTCCCGAATTTCGAGGCTTATCCGGACCGAAGGAAGTAATCGTGTTCGATCTCGCGAAGGCCCAGGCTATGCTAGCCAATGCGGTGAAGAGTAGGGGTTTCACCAACTCCAAGATGCCGGCGCTTAGTAAAAAGCACCCAACCTTCGTTGCGCCGAACGATGCGACCTTCCCCTTTATAGAAAAGGCCTTCACTGCGGTCTTGAAAGCAGTGGAAGAAGGGAAACCTTGCCCTGTACTGGAGGAGTGCAGACTTTTCTCCCTTACTGTTCCCCCTGATGATAGACCCTGGAAAGACGTCCAGTCAACATTCACAGTGGGGAAGTTAGAGCCTGACGTAGCCGGTTGTCAGTTCAATGAGGACCTCCCAAGGCTAAATGATCACCTCCTTCGTAGGGAACAGGATACGAAGGAGAGGCTTGCCGCATCGCTGTCCCTCCAGGTACAGCACGAAGTTATGGCCGGAGACACTAGAATCCCGGACTTCTACATGGTCCTAGCCAAAACGCATTTGGCAACGGTGATGAAGGACCTGTACAGCTTCACTAGGGCTCGCAGAGCCTGTCGTGAATTCGTGTTTGCCAGCGCGACGGTAAAACATGAACCCCGGAGGCTGATTTCCTCCAATATCTGGGGTAAATACCTCTTTCCCTCTTCCTTGGTGAAAGAGATTGCTGACAAGGCCGCCACGGAGAACAGGAACCTTCTCCATAAGTGGGGCATGTCAAAGAAAAGGAAATCCTCTCAGGACGATGACCCTCAACCTAAGAGGAAATCCCTGAAACAGAAACCCCAGCAACGTCAAGAGACGGCAGTTTCCGGGTTTCGCTACTCCCCAAGTGGCAGCTCAGCCACAGCAGACCTTTCAGCTGGTCACCCAGCCAGTGGTATCGCAGTCACCGGTCTTCACCCCTGCATTTGAGCAACATGCTACTACCTTTCGTCCCAGAGGTAGGGGCTCAAGCAGAGGTTCCGGCAGAGATTCGTCTCGCCGCCCCTCCAGAGGCAGAGGAGGAAGGGGAGCTAGCGGCCGAGGTGGCAAACCCTCGGGAAACCAGAAACAATGAAGTGCTTCCGGTGGGAGGAAGACTCCGCCAATTCCAGGATCGTTGGACCTTCGATCCCTGGGCACACAGCATCGTCAAGAAGGGACTAGGCTGGAGCTGGACGCAACCACCCCCAGCCTTCCAGCAATTCTTCCAACAGTCAACCTCCCTCCTGGAAGAATACGTCCTAGAACTCTTGAACAAGAAGGTGATCAGGAGGGTAAAGTCAACCAGGTTCCAAGGGAGACTATTTTGCGTTCCCAAGAAGGACTCCGACAAACTCAGAGTCATTCTGGACTTATCCCCCCTCAACAAGTTCATTGCGAACAACAAGTTCAAGATGCTGACTCTCCAACAAATAAGGACCCTTCTGCCTCAAGGGGCCTACACGGTCTCCATAGACCTGGCGGATGCCTACTGGCACGTTCCAGTGAATCATCACGCTTCCTCCTACCTAGGATTTCGACTCCAAAGGAAAAGTTACGCCTTCAGGGACATGCCCTTCGGGCTCAACGTGGCCCCACAGATCTTCACCAAGCTGGCAGACGCCATCGTCCAACAGCTCCGCCTTCGCGGCGTCCAAGTGATGGCTTACCTAGACGACTGGCTGGTCTGGGCGACATCGCCCGAAGATTGTGTAAGATCCTGCAACAAAGTCACCCAGTTCGTAGAATATCTGGGATTCAAGATAAACGCCGAGAAATCTCGCCTCTCTCCAGCTCAGAAGTTCCAATGGTTGGGAATCCATTGGGATCTTCAGTCACACCGCCTTTCCATCCCACAGAAGAAAAGGAAGGAAATAGCAGGGTCTGTCAGAAAACTGCTGAAATCCAAACGGATCTCAAGACGACAGCAGGAACAAGTTCTAGGCTCTCTACAGTTCGCCTCTGTGACAAACCCAGTGCTTCGCGCACAGCTAAAGGATGCCGCGGGAGTCTGGAGACGTTCTGTATCCATCGCGCGAAGAGACCTCAAGAGACGGCTTCCAAACAGACTTCGCTTACTATTAAAGCCGTGGTCGGAAGCAAAGGCCCCGAAAAGGTCCATTCCTCTTCAACACCCGCCTCCATCGCTCAACATCCACACGGACGCTTCACTGGAGGGTTGGGGAGGTCACTCCCACTAACGACAGGTTCAAGGAACATGGTCTCCCCTATTCAAGACGTTTCACATCAACATCTTGGAGGCCATGGCGGTCCTTCTCACCCTGAAGAAACTCTCTCCGCCTCCCTCGATCCACATCCGTCTGACTCTGGACAACTCGGTGGTAGTCAGATGTCTCAATCGTCAGGGCTCGAGATCGCCCCAGATAAATCAGGTACTTCTTCCAATCTTCCGTCTGGCAGAAAAGAAGAAATGGCACCTGTCTGCAGTTCACCTACAAGGATTCCGCAACGTGACGGCGGACGCTCTATCACGGACAAGCCCAATAGAGTCGGAATGGTCTCTAGACGCAAGATCATTCTCCTTCATCTCTCGCCAAGTCCCAGAACTTCAGATCGATCTCTTCGCAACGAGCGACAACAATCAACTTCCTCGATATGTGGCCCCGTACGAGGACCCCAAGGCAGAAGCAGTGGATGCCATGTCACTGGATTGGAACAGATGGTCCAGGATATACCTGTTCCCTCCCCCCAACCTTCTGCTGAAAGTCCTCTCCAAACTGAGAACCTTCAAAGGGACAGCGGCCCTAGTGGCTCCCAAGTGGCCCCGGAGCAATTGGTACCCCCTGGTCCTGGAGCTGCAGCCCACGCTGATCCCCCTCCCGGGCCCAGTCCTCTCTCAGCAAGTACAGAAGTCGACTGTCTTCGCTTCTTCACTGAAAGCCAGGGACCTTCATCTCATGATTTTCTCTCCCTAGCCGCAAAGAAAAGGTTTGGGATCTCGAAGAAAAGTCTAGACTTCCTCGAGGAATACAAGACCGAATCCACACGACGGCAATACGAATCTTCCTGGAGAAAGTGGGTCTCGTTCGTCAAAGTAAAAAATCCTACGGAAATCACCATTGATTTTTGCATGTCCTTCTTCATCCACCTTCATGGACAAGGTTTAGCAGCCAACACGATTTCCACCTGCAAATCGGCTTTGACTAGACCACCACTGTACGCTTACCAGATTAATCTGTCCAGCGATATCTTCAATAAACTGCCAAAGGCATGCGCTAGACTACGCCCAGCACTTCTGCCAAAACCTATCTCCTGGTCCCTGGACAAGGTGCTCCACTTTGCCTCTAACCTGGACAACGATTCGTGCCCTCTCAAGGACCTGACTCAAAAAGTTATCTTCCTTTTTGCTCTCGCCTCGGGAGCCCGATTCAGCGAAATAGTGGCATTATCAAGAGACGAGGGTCATATCCTGTTCGCAGATACAGGAGAACTTACCCTCTTCCCTGATCCGACTTTTCTTGCAAAAAATGAATTACCCACCAAGAGATGGGGCCCCTGGAGAATCTGCCCCCTGAAGGAAGATGTCTCTCTATGCCCAGTGGAGAGTCTTAAGGTCTATCTTCGAAGAACTTCAGACTTCGGTGGAGGTCAACTCTTCAAAGGAGAAACATCGGGTAGCGACCTGTCACTGAAACAACTAAGAGCGAAAATCCCCTACTTCATTCGCAGAGCGGATCCTGACAGTACACCCCCAGGTCATGATCCTAGAAAAGTCGCGTCTTCTCTGAATTTCTTCCAGAGTATGGATTTCGAAAGCCTCAAGAGCTTCACAGGGTGGAAATCGTCGCGCGTTTTCTTCAAGCACTATGCGAAGCAAGTGCATGAGGTTAAACATTTCGTGGTAGCCGCAGGTAGTGTTATGAAACCTGCCGTTTAACTCTGCATAGAACAGCGAGTTACTTGGGACTTTAACTCTACGGGTGCCTGTGTTGACCCTTGTGTGATACATAGTTTATTTCATGGACACTTAGTGTTTCTAATAGACTGTTCTTATCAAGGTGAAATGTCATAGACTTCACATGAGTGCCACATGCCCTAGGGCATGATGTGTTTTTCTTTGAAAAAGACTGACGTTCCTCCGGAATTTCTTTCAGATTCAAGATTGAAGTCTTTTATTTTCCATTTACATTATTCTTATTATTGTAAATTAACTTTACACCTTTTATTGCAATTATTATCACTATAACCTGCAATCTATGAAATAAAATGTATATTTTATTACATATGCGTCTCTCTCCGCTCCTATTACCATTATGAAATACATGATTGTCATAGTTTTATTTACCCCTTTCCTTTGGAATGAGAAGAATAATATAAATTATCTGTATTATATACTCACTCATGCTGTGTAATATTCCTACTTGAATACTTACCTTCGTCCGGCCTTCGAGACCAGATTGATCTCTCATCCATGGAGTATAGTGATTAATTATCACTTGTCTATACTTGAGAATATTCCTACCCGAATATTAACCTTCTGTCTTGTCTCCGAGTTCTGCACGAACTCTCCGCAGGGTGAGTAGCCCTTCAATGACCACTTCGGATTTTGGTATAATCCGCCGGGACTTCTCTGCCAGGGGGGCAGGAAGCTGGATCCCCACGGAACCTCTACCGAGGACACATTACATAGCTCTATTCGGAGCCCTTGGCACTTACTTTAAAAAAGGGGAAATTTTCCACGATACATTAATTCTCTGGTACACTTCCATCAGGACGTCATGGCTTGAGCCCAAAAAACGGATTTTGAGCGAAGCGAAAAATCTATTTTTGGGTGAGATAGCCAAGACGTCCTGATGGACCTCCCGTCTATTCTAGTCCAGCCTTTCAGGCCCCGCCCTGTCCTGCTGTATCATGGAGATTAGCAAGGAGCTGGCCTCAGGATGAGGACGGACGTGACGTCATTTAGCAATGGCGCCCGTTTGTTTACGTTTCGAGTACCAAAAGCAGCCACGGATGAGTGTAACTGTGGAACAGCTCCCCAGTTATTCTCCACCTTTCCATATCGAAGTGTTAACTCTATATGGGGTGCAGATAGCTATGTGGCGTGTTAATACATACGTCCCCTGTTGATATACGATATCCTAGAGGGAAACCTTTAGGGTACTCGCACCAGAAGTTAGAATTCTGTGATAACCTGTGGTTTAATTCTCTGGGAATATCCCTGTAGTTAAATATACCCAAGGAAGCTACCGAAGGAACCTTCCATCAGGACGTCATGGCTATCTCACCCAAAAATAGATTTTTCGCTTCGCTCAAAATCCGTTTTATAGTCTTTTAGAGATGATCTTTTACAAGATGACAAATTATCAGATTAACGTTGTTTTTCGTAGCTCACCCCTTAGACAGGTCAAAATCCAAGACCATTTGTATATTTTACTACAATTGGAGTTTAACATTTGGGTTGGTAGGTAACAAAGAAAATGGCAAATGTTAAAAAAAAGAAAAAAAGAGCTGTATATGCTATTCCCTTGGTTTGAAATTTTGAAAATTCAGATTATTGCATTTTGACTAGGAGAACATCAATATTTCATGCTTCAAAAAGTTTTTTACTGTAAACAATTTGTTTTATAATTAAACATCCTTTTTACTTATTTACACAAGCACGTCGGGTCCTGTAGACAACCCTGTTCTGAGCTAGGCACCTATTCATTTATTCTTTATTCAAAATTTCTACGGCAAGCTATTTATTTTTGCATTCCATATATAGTAATTCTACCATTTTCTCTGATTTTTTATGAATAAATAATATATTTTCTTTATTGATAACTTTTTATCAAGTATGTATAAGAATAAGTGTTTCAGCCGCATACCTGTAATAACTTTTGTAAATTAGTGTGATGTATAACTATTCCATTGTTGTCAGTTTCTTGGTGGATGTAAGTAGACGTCGTTGTACTTTTCTACATTTTTGTGTAGTTGGTACATAATGTGGTTGTTGCTTAACCCTTTTACCCCCAAAGGACGTACTGGTACGTTGCACAAAACTCATCCCTTTACCCCCATGGACGTACCCGTACATCCTTGCAAAAAAATGCTATAAAAATTATTTTTTTCATATTTTTGATAATTTTTTGAAAAAATTCAGGTATTTTCCAAGAGAATGAGACCAACCTGACCTCTCTATGACAAAAATTAAGGCTGTTAGAGCAATTTAAAAAATATATAGGCCTACTGCAAAATGTGCTGGGAAAAAAATAACCCCCTGGGGGTTAAGGGTTGGAAATTTCCAAATAGCCTGGGGGTAAAAGGGTTAAGGTACTGTACACTTGTGATGCTTCTACTCTGACTTGTATCATGTAAACACATAAATGATACAAACTAAACAAATAACTGATCAAAACTAAAGATTTTAATCTCATATGCAATATATATACATATATGCAGAAGAACTACAGGGAAAATGAAAATAAGAATTATAAGATTAAGTCCAGACTAGTTTCGTGATACTTCTTCAGAGGACTGATTTATTTAGAGAGGTTTCCTTACATTTTATAGGTACAGTAAACATACGAACATACATATAGAGACTTATAGAACAATGACGCTCCTATACCAGCTACCTGAGCTGTTATCAGGTTTTTATTGGGCAGAGATCAAACCTCATTAGACACCTGCCAAAAAGGGTAATTTTTGGTGACCGGTAAATTCTTGTTTTGCCTTTCAATACAATTTCTTTATATCAATAAAGGTAGCCTAATTCAAATAAATACATAAGCAAAATTATATGTATATATAAAACACATCTATATAAAGAAATATAAACATAGACATATACATACGTATACACAGACAGGCATTCATCTACACACACACCCTCTTAATGAGAGAATGCCTTGATGAAGTCATTGAGCTTCAGCACGGCATTTCATTCCTGTGCTGAAACTTGGTGACGGGCAAGAGGGCTCTCGAATTTGGGGAAATTGCTCCCCCAGTTCGAATCTAAATTTCTCTCTTTCACCTTTTTCTTTTTCTCAATATTACTTCGACCTTATCCTAATTTCATGAACTTTCTTTCGTCTTGCTTTCCAAACTCTAGGAGAAAAATTTCCCTCATTATATATGTGTATATATTGTGTACGTGTATATATATATATATATATATATATATATATATATATGTATATATATATATATATATATATATATATATATATGTATATATATATATGTATATATATATATATATATATATATATATTTTTTTTTTTTTTTTTTTTTTTTTTTTTTTCCCTATGGCTTGGATGTTTCTACATCTATTGTAGCCCCGGCGGGGATGTTCATACATCCTTTATTGCTGCCTGCTTTGATGGGGGGGAGGAGGTGTCACGGTTGGGAGGTGTTTGCACTCGAAGCTATATGTGAGAGTATTGGATGATTTCAGCCATCCCGAAGATGGTTTGGACCTTTTTGGCGGAACTATTCTCAAGTGTTGGGTCTTCGGAATCCAGGGGGATCCGATGCTTGGGGTAGGACTCTTGGCTTTTGGCCGGAAGCCCGTCATTACAGATATGGGGAGGATGATTCCATAATTTCTTGGTCTCAGTCCTAACAGGCAGGTTCAGCTTACACCTGTGCCTCTATATCTGTTTTGATGCTATCCTTCGGGTAGGGTATGGAGTGGACCATCTGGGAAGTATACTCTCATTGTGCCGATAGTGGAGAGTGCAAATTTCCTTTCTGATGTGTGATGGCCTAACATTCTCGAGCAGGTACATCAAACTAACCCTTTTCTCTCTCTCGTCTAATGGATTCTTTAAGTAACGAACCCCCATCCCCTGGATACGCTGACTCTCCCCCGGCACTGTTGACGACCTCTGCTAATTCAATTAAGGAAAATTCTGTTGACGACCTAGGAACAAAAAAGGACCCCTCTACTCATGTTTTAAACCCAATTAAGTCGGGTAACAAACGGAAACTCCGAATCCTTCATGTTACCCAAATTCCAATAAATACTGATTATGATATGATATATAAAGCATTTAGATGCTATGGAGTGATAAAAGAAATTAGAATGAAACTTGAAAATGAAAAATGGCATTCATGGATAACTTATAACAATCATGAAGAAGCATTCAACGCAATATGTAACATCAATGATATCAAAATTAATAACTTAAATGTCATGGGTGCCCTATGTGATAAGATACCAAACAGTTTGGATGTATATAGATCTGCTGACTGGTTTGAGAAAGATATCGATTTAATTATGCTCCCCCAAAGAAAGCCAAAACCACCAATGTGGCTTGTTGCTGAGCCTAAAGGGAGTAATGGGAATTATTTTAAAATTAGCAAACTAATTCAGAAAAAGGTAGGAACCATTGCACCAGGTGATATATCTCGCTTTGGGAAAAATAGCTTCCTAATCCATGCAAAATCATACACGCAATCAGTAATACTGTCTAACCTTATGACAAGCAGTGATGAGGATATGTTAGATGTCAAACCCCACCTAAACTTTAGTTACGGAAGGGGAGTAGTCTTCAATAAAGATCTGTATGAATTTACAGAAGAGGAAATACTAGCCATGTGCCCATTAACAGTGTGGAAAGTGCATAAGATTCCTGGGACGTCAATGATTATCCTTACTTTCCAGGATGCTGATGTGCCTTTCCACATCGATATTGAAAATGAAAGAATAAAAGTTCGACCTTTTAAACAAAAGCCCTTACAATGCTTCAAATGTTTCAAATTTGGACATCCTTCTAAAGTTTGTAAAAATGAAAAAATGTGTAGCATCTGTGCCAGTCCTTATCATGGAGAGTGTACACTTGAGCCCAGCTGTTTGAATTGCAATTCAAACCATAAGTCAACTGACAGGAGCTGTGAGATTTATAAGTTTGAAGAAGCAGCCCTCAACAAATCCAGTGTAGAACACATAAGTGTAGGACATGCCAAAAGACTACTGAAAAAACCAAACAGCTATGCAAAGGCACTGAAATCAAGAGAAAATATACCACAGGAGTCATCGAACCCACATAGTGCTGCCAGTAATTCCAAGAAAAGAAATACATCATCTAATGATAGTAAAGTTTTACGTGACAAGGTAAGCATATTGCCTTCCAAGGCTTTGCCACTGTGTATTAAAACTGCGACACTGCCCACTTCTATACAAACTTCATCCCCCATTACCAGCAATAGTACTAACCTCTCTCAGGCCATGTCCTTGCCTGATTTGATGGAGGTTCCACCCGAAACAAAGTTACCAGGTGCACCTGTGGTAGGGAAGGTGCAAAAACCTGGTAGATCCTCACCACCTACAAATAGGAAAAGAGAGAGACCTCCATCTCTCTCACCCCCTTCCATAAGAAATATTAGAGTTATGACATCAAATAAATATGATGTTTTGTCTGTTGATGTTTCTGATCACCCAGAAGACAATTTAAATAAATCAGAAATTCAAGTTGAGGTCCACCATCCCCCTCAACAATTGGATCAGAAGGACAACAAGAAAAGCACAAACAAAAAACCATATTTATCAAGACCCTCTCTAATAAAACCACCGGGAAATAGCATTAGATCAAAAATTGCTAATGGGAAGACTTCATCTAAAAGCTCTTCCAAAAAATAAACCATAGTTTTTTCCTCCATTTTGCAATGGAACTGTCAGGGTTTGAGGGCCAAATATGAAGAACTTAAGCTCCTAATTCACGAGCAATCCCCCATAATTGTATGTCTACAGGAAAGTATGCTTGATTCTAACACTCCTAGTCCTCGAGAGTATGTTAGCTATAGAACACCATATAATCAACAAGCAGGGAGCCATGGCGGAAGTCTCATGTACATTCGTCGAGATGTTCCCCAAATACCCATGTCTATACGTACAACCCTGCAGGCAGTTGTTGTACAAATTGATATAGGGAGAAAATATACAATATGCTCTCTGTACTTACCTCCAAATGATAATATTTTATATGATGATTTAGCAGAGGTCATTCAACAACTCCCTCAACCTTTTCTCTTACTGGGAGATATGAATGGTAGACATCCTTTATGGGGTGATGTTTTGGCCAACACAAGGGGCAATATTATCTCATCAATTGTGGAGAATGAGGATGTGGGACTCCTTAATACAGGAGAGCCCACACACTTCCATGTTCAGACAGGTACTTTGTCATGCATTGACCTTTCAATTGCATGCTCTAACTGCCTTCTTGATTTTGATTGGAGGACATTAGATGATTGGCATACTAGTGATCATGCACCAATCATTATAAACACCAACAAGGGTCCGCCTTTGCAAAGATCGCCACGTTGGAATCTATACAAGGCAGACTGGGTTAAATTTTCCGAGCTAAGCGAAATCGAAGGGAGAGCAGAACAGTTTGAAAGTGTTGATGATGCCATAGACCTACTGAATGGAACTCTTCATACAGCAGGAGTCAATTCAATTCCCAAAACAACAGGGTTATTCAAACGACGACCAGTCCCGTTGTGGTCTTCAGAACTAACTGCACTCCACAGAGCCACAAGAAGATCTCTAACACGATTGCGTAGACGCAGAACTGATGAGAATTTAACTATGTACAAGAAATGTAGAGCACAGTTCCGTCGTGCCATGAAAGAAGCAAGGCGCCAGTCATGGATGCCTTTTGTTTCCTCCATTAACAGTAGAACACCACCATCTTCTGTGTGGAGGAAAGTAAAAAAGATAGCTGGCAAATTCACCCCCAACCCACCACCAGTGTTGAAGGTGAATGGCCAGTATGTAACTGAAGCAAATGAAGTTAGCAATGCCCTGGCTAATCATTTTTCAAATGTATCCAGCAAGTGTGAAGGAGCCTGGTCACCAGTATAGGAGCACTGAAGAAAAGAAAATTTTAAATTTTGCAACAAGAAGGGAAGAGTCGTATAATTCTCCTTTCACTGAAAGAGAATTTGATTCCGCACTTGCTCATTGCAACGATACAGCCCCTGGACCCGATGGAATTCCATATGCAATGATTAAACATGTCCATTTTAATACAAAGCTATTTATTTTAAGCATTATTAATAGAATATGGCATGATCATAGTTACCCAAGTGTTTGGGAACTAGCCATTATTTTAGCCTTTTTAAAACCCGGTAAAGACAAGTTTTTAGCAGCAAACTATCGTCCTATTGCATTGACATCTTGTTTATGTAAAATCATGGAGAAGATGGTCAATGCAAGACTGATATGGTACCTTGAAAAGAAAGGTATTTTATCACCGATTCAATGTGGATTCCGAAAAATGCACTCAACAACTGATGTGTTGATACGACTTGAGTCTTCTATTTGTGAAGCCTTTGCTTCCAAACAGCACCATGTTACAGTATTTTTTGACCTTGAAAAGGCATATGATACCACATGGAGATATGGTATTCTTAAAACCATTCATGAATTGGGATTGAGAGGAGAGCTGCCACTATTTATTCAGGCATTTCTTTCACGTAGAGTTTTTCAAGTGAGAGTGGGGGAAACTCTATCAGAGAGTAAGTGCCAGGAAGAAGGAGTTCCTCAGGGTAGTGTGCTGAGTGTAACCCTTTTTGCACTAGCAATTAATGGGATATCCTCAGCTATTCCCCAGGATGTTCTCTCAACATTATTTGTGGATGATCTCTCAATATCATTTGCTGGCACTAGAATGGCAATGGTTGAGAGAAAAATCCAACTCTCTATTGATAAAATTATCCAGTGGGCTGACATGAATGGATTTAAGTTCTCGACAAGTAAAACTACCATTGTCCATTTTTGTCGTATCCGGGGAGTACTGTACATCCAGACCCGGATATATACATTAAAGGTCAACGGATACCATGTGTATCGGAAACCAAATTTTTAGGTTTGATATTTGACTGTAGACTTACATGGGTTTCTCACCTAAAAGCTCTAAAAGCTAAATGTGTTGAAGCTCTGAATATCTTAAAAGTATTGTCCCATACATCATGGGGGGCAGACCGCAATACTATTTTAAAATTATACAAGGCCTTGATTTTTTCCAAAATTAGTTATGGTTGTGAGGTATATTCTTCAGCCACCCCAAGCCGGTTAAAAATATTAGATTCGATACATCATGCAGGTATTAGTTTGTCTACTGGAGCTTTTAAAACCTCGCCTATCCCAAGTCTCCTTGTTGATGCTGGAGAGTTACCTCTAGACCTTTACCGAATGTCTTCCATTCTTCGGTATTGGTTTAGATTGCAAAGACTCCCTAACTCTCTACCCTTTCAGGCTGCAAGCCTTGTAAGACAAGCATCATACTTTGAGTTGCACCCAAAATCTCCTCAACCTTATGGCTTTCGGGTGAAACGATTATTAAATAGTCTGGATATAATTAGAAATAAGGTACTTCCATTCAAGGTATCATCAACGCCTCCATGGAAGTTACCAGAGATATCTTTTTGTAAATATTTTATTGGAGATAAGAAGAATATGTCAGACATAGAAGCCAGGTCTCTTTTTAATGAACATGTTAAAGAACATAGAGGATCAACTTTTATCTATACTGATGGCTCCAAATCTGATACTGGCGTTGGATTTGGAGTACATAGTAATGGTTTTAATTGTAGAGGTACACTTCCTCTGACCGCTTCCATATTTACTGCCGAACTGTATGGCATATTAACTGCTATTGAGAAAATAGCGTTGGAGAAGGAGGGTAATTTTACAATTTTTAGTGATGCAAGGAGTGTCCTTCAAGCTATGGAAGTTTTTAATTCTAATAACCCTCTAGTTTTAAAGATTTTAGAATGGCTTTTCCTTATTGGACGGAGAGGTATAACAGTTCAATTTTGTTGGGTTCCAGCACATGTAGGTGTGTCCGGGAATGAGAAGGCAGATTCACTGGCTAAGGAGGCTACATCCGAGTTGCTGCCAAGAAGGTATCCCATTCCCTGTAATGATTTCTTACCTGACATGAAGAAATTGGTTTGCAATAAATGGCAACAGCAATGAGATAGTCAAGATGGCAATAAAATGAGGGAAGTAACAAATGACATATCTCCTTGGAGGTATAATATGATGCCCCGAAAATGGGAGACGTGTCTCTGTCGTCTCCGTATTGGTCACACTCGGTTTTCACATGAGTTTCTGCTGAAGGGCCAACACCAACCGTATTGTGACAACTGTTTAGTACCTCTAACAGTAAGGCATTTGTTGACCGAATGCCCCAATTATAACATCTTGCGGAATAGATATTTGTTTGAGGCTCGAGGTGAGGGTGGCAGGTTCATCCTTGCCAAGATTCTTGGAAATGATGTGTCCTACCATGCAAGTGGCATTTTTAGATTTCTTTCAGAAGCAGGTCTTCTGAAAAATATTTAACTTTTATGACATTCAACTTTTACGATTTTAATTGAATACTCGTTAATTTTTTATTTTATTTCATTTTTTACTTTTGTATACATAAATTAAATGTTACCGGCGTCAATGACCTTAGATGTCAGGATGCCTGAAAACTTTAAATCATTCATTCTACACACACAGACATATACATATACATACATGTACACATACAGGTATACATATACAAACACATACATAAACTTACATATACATGTTTTTACACTTGATTAACATGTATGTATAGTTTTGCTCATATAACCTTATTACCATAAACATACAATTACGTATATATCAGTACTTATATCTGACATAATATATAGTGCCAACGTACTTATGTATAATATATGAAATAATTGTACTCATCAGTAAATGGTAGCTTAGGTCTAAATATTAATTTCACAGTAACGTTAATTATTCACAATACAATCAGTTCTACATTAACTGATTAAAGTTTTTTTTATATAGCTTGCAAATCTCTTTATATATAAAGGCGTCAAGTTTATACATTCCATGTCCAATATTCAAGTTGTTTTCAAAGGTTTCTTTTATGAAACTGGACTCTATGATGTTTCTTTCTAATAAGTTATTTAGATGAACCAATTTCTTTGCACATGACCAATTAATACTGTGATTTTTATCTCTAACGCGGGCAAAGATTGCATTATTATCTTGAGCATATCTGGCACTTTTCTTATGTTGTTCAATTTTCTTTTCTAGGGCTTTACCAATTTGATCAATATAGAATTTTTCACAAGAATTGCATGGAATACGATATACACATCCCTTGGTAATGTCAGGAGAATTCTTTATTAAGGCTGTTTTTATTGTATTGTTACTTTTAAATGCTACATTTGCATTGAAATTTTTCAGCAGTTGGGGAATTTCTTAAAAAGAAAAACTATGAGGCAGTACAAGTAAATTTTCTGTATTGTAGTTCTTTCTGTTATCATTACTGAAAAGGGTCTTTTTTTTTGCTGTTCTTAATGCATCATTTAACACAATTTCAGGGTGCTATGTTACTTACCTATTACTCTAATCTCATTTATTCCATCATCAATATATTCAGGGCTGCAGACTCGAAATGCTCTTAAAAACATAGAAGTAAATACAGATTTCTCAACTTTGTTGTTTGATTTGAGTAGTAATAGACATATGCTGAGATATTCGTTGGGTTTCATTATACGCTAAACTTAAGTCTATTGTTACATCTGTGTATACGACAGTCCAAAAAAGGTAGGGTACAATTATTCTCCAGCTCCATAGTGAAATTTATTGATGGTACCATGCTATTCAATCCAAGAAAAAAAATTATCTAAATTTTAGTTTCCTGGCCACACATATTATGTCGTCAATATAGCGAAACTATTTTACATTATCAGGTATGATGTTATTTAAGATTCTACTTTCAAAAAGGTCCATATATAGATTACTCAGTACTGGGAATAAAGAATTTCCCATAGCCATACCAAATGTTTGTGCATAAAATCTCCAATTGAATTCAAATTTACAATCTTTTATACATAGTTTAATTAATTCTACTATGGTATTTTGAATTAAATTGCCTATTATCCAAGGTTTCAGATAAAAATTCCAACACATCATTAATAGAGACTACATCAAAACTGACAAGCCTACAGGTACTGTTAACCTGTACATCATTCAATTTGTTAATCAAGTCTAAATTATTTTTTACATTTGAATCTTAGATGGTGCTAACTAAAGGGTTAAGGATATTAACCAGGTATTTAGATAATTTATATGCTGCTGAACCTACAGAGCTAATTATTGGCCTAGCTGGATAATTTGGCTTATGAGTTTTAATAGTCCGATACATATATGGCAATATTGGTGGTATTGTACAAACCCTTTTTATCATATCTTCATTTCTTTTAGTAACTCTTTCACATTGTTGTTGTAATTACTATTCACAGACTCTATTGGATTTTTTCTTCATTCCATGTATGTATTTTCATCACTCAAGAGGTTTTCCATGTTTTCTGTATAATAATTTTTATCAAAGATATATATATATATATATATATATATATATATATATATATATATATATATATATATATATATATATATATATATTTTCTTTTTTTCTTTTTGGGCTCAGGCCATGTCGTCCTGATGGAAGTTCCTACTTAGTAGCTTCCTAGGTTACAGTATATCTAACTACAGTGATATATCCCAGAGAATTTTACTAAAGGTATCCAGAATTCTAACTCCTGGCGCGAGTATCCCTTGTATTATCCTTAGGGATATCGCATAAGATCAGAGTACGTATTCTTGACACGACACATAGCTATCTACACCCCTAATAGCGTTTACGCTTCGAGAGGGGAAAGTGGCAAGAATTGTAGGAGGGCCGTTATTAAGGCAACGCTCCTAATCGTACTGTTGTTGAGCGCCAGCCCGACGACGTGTGGCGCCATCTTGTCATTCTTTCTCTTGTAGCGCTACCTACACGGTGTTATCTCTTGTGCCACTTGCTATTTTGGATTGTATTTTTTGCTATAATGCCTTCACCAGCCTCATCTGCCTCTGGAAAGTTGAGTACTCTCTTTATTTTGTATAAATGTAAGCTCTTGCCAGTTTTATCCTCGAATCAGTTCGTAATTAACGTAACAAGAGCTGTTGCCTTGCCGGATGGCGTCTTGGACGCGGTCGTTCTTTTGCATGTGCATTTAGTTAGCCAGAACGACATTCCCGGCATATTTCGCTATAATATATTTAGCTATTTAGCAAACTAGCTAGGAATTCTTTATATTATGCGGTTTGTTTCGTGGATTTGGCAATTTATTTACCGAGCCCCACGAGTGCTAGGCTTCCTAGCCTAGGCACCCACACACTTCATGCATGATATAACCTTCCTGGTAAAGTTTTATTAAAGCTCAGGCAATATTTTATACATTTAAGATATTCTGAATAAATTTTCCTCTTCCAAGATAGTATACGAGTGAGTTTCGGTGACCGATTACGAGTGAGTTTCGGTGACCGATTCTCATCGCGCCTAGGCTACTAGCCTAGGGGCTTTAGTATACTTTCATACATGTCCCCAATTGCCCTTGTATCATCTTTTAAGTGGAGACTGACACCTCCTATACCTTTTAAGTCGATACCTATCTCCCTGTGAGATTTAAGAGCAATTCCTCTTCCCTCTGAGTAGCCTAGGCTAACCCTAGTCAGCTTTGCTGTGAATTTTATTAAGTTAAATCTAGCCTAGGGTGTTCCCGTTCCTTTCCCTCAATCGCAGAGGTTGGTTTTGAGTTTAGGACGGGACATCAGAGTATTTGTCTGAGATTGGTGGCCGTCTGGCTTGGAGAATTGAATTCCTAAGTCAGGTTAGGCTACCAATGCAGGAGGCTAGACCTCCCTAGGCCTCACCTGAAGGCATTATATGATATTGTCTCCTCCCTGTGGCCTAGCAGACAGTCCTGTGCCGGCAGGTCCTAAAGCCGAAGAATTGAATTCTTCCCTTGCTTAAGGCCTCCGACACTAGATTCTGTTCCTATCCACTGAGACAACGGCCTGGGTGCCCCCATCTCACCCTATCAGACTAACCTAATCTAGGGAATTGAATTCCCTGGTCCCTAAGGTTGTCTTTACTCTGGATCAGAATCTTTTAGGTTAGTTAGGATCTACCAGGTACTACCTCGCCTACAGGACCCTTACCCCTCCCCTGCTGTCCTTTGGTGTTGGCCTAGCCTTCACACATCTTGGCCATCATTCTGCAATCTACCCTACGGGTAGATTGTGGGATTGGCTCGGGTTCTCTGCCGGTTGTCGACTGATTCGGCTGCCAGCAGAGATCCCCCTAACCTATCGAGTGTTCATCAGTCCTCCCTTGGACTGCCTTCCATAGTCCCACCAGCTGGTACTGACAGGGCTATGGTTGGATGGAAGCCCAAATTTAATTCCCCCTTCCATATGAACCCTCATTCTGGATGGAGGTCTGCAAGACTGAGCCTTTGTTTCCCCCTCCCATCCATGCTTTCTCTCTCTCTTACCATCTACCCTGGGCCAGCTGCTGGCGTCCTAGAGCTGCCGGCAACCGACACGGACTGCGGTCCGCCGTCAGATTGCTCTGCCGCCGCTTGCCATGGGTTACCGCTGACCGGTGACCCAACGACAGCCGGCGCATACCGGCCGGCTGCCGGCAACAATGCTAACTGCTGACAGCCGGTCGACCAATGGTCTGGAGACACATTCTTTCGCCGGCCGCCGGCGGGTCCGCCTTCATAGATGAGCCCCCGGCGGCCGGCAGCGGAGCAGCTGCCGGTGACCCGCCGCCCATTACCTATGGAAGGCAGTGTACCTTCAAAAGCCCAGGGTAATGCCGGCGTATGCCGGCAGGCACTGCAATACTGACCGTGGAGTGGTCAGTAGTCACTAAGATATTGATTATCCCGCACTAGAAATACCACTGTGCGGTCTGTGCTGTAGCCCATACATATTTCCAACCTACAAGGTGCTTCATGGGCAGCCTATTGCGAGACCACCACATCAAGAGAGCGATTCTCTCTTGTTAAGATATTGATCAATGATCACTTATTCAATCCCCAATGTTGAACCTTAGAAGATGGTGTTAAGTTGCACCTTATATCAAAAGGATAAGTTGTCTTCTAATAATTCCACATAGAATTTAGAGTTCAATATTGAAGGTCATAGCAATTGGCTGGACAGGAAACACATGTGGGTGTCTTTCCTCTTTCCCTTCTAGCTTACCTATCCTAAGCTAAAAATATACATAACATTGTATGATGAAATTATGAGATATTTCACCGAATACTCATCTGCTTTTCCTTTCTTTACAGGAGGAGCATCCCGAGTGCGGGAACCATTTCTGCAAGCTCCGCAGTAAGAGCTTCTGCGGCCATGACATGTGCAGAACCCACACGCGCTGCGCAACAACTTCTCTTAAATATTGGGACCCCCAGGTATGTGACGTTTGTTCCAATCTGGTTACTGAGGCTTTTGATGATCAAAAGTCTACTGAGTCAAGGGATGCAGCAAGAGAGACGCTGCGAAAATGGGTCAGGGGTTTCCAGAAGAACACCACTGGCCCATCCCTTCCTAATGAAAGGATGAGGGCTTGTTTGTTCCTTGGGCATCTTCAGATGCAGTTATCCCCCAAGCTCAGCCTGTGATTCCCCTCGTCCAGATTCCGATAGAATCTGATGTTTCTGATGCCTTGAAGGACATCCAGCTGGAGGAAAACATGTCGGTAGTTTCCGATGATACGGAACGTAATCTTCTAGCTGAAGAACAGGATCAGGAGTCTGTGTTACCTCCGGAAGGCGATGAAGAGAAAACCAAAATTATTTTGGTTTCATCGGCTACGGTGGCTGAGCCTGTCCCGTCGACTTCTTCTGCCCCCCAATTAGACACGATTAGCCATACGCTAACTTCTCTCTTGTCCATGTTCCAGGACATGAAGAAGCAATCGTCCGAGAAGGAAGCCTCGCTTCGGACGGAGATGCACCAACTCGTGTCTTCCCGTTTAGCCCCAAGAAGCTAAATGTTAAGGAACTTCCCCCCTTTTCTGACGTCAATCCTTGGAGGTATGCTGAACACATGCCTATGTCAGGAGGGAAAATCTTCCTCTCCGACAAACTCCGCACTGTCCCAATTGAGGATATCGAGTTTTGGCCCAGCAAAGGGGCCTACCCGGATTGTTACGTCCGCTTAAGGACGAAACCCCCCTCAAAGGAGGAAACAGAGCCGAAGGAGGTCATCATACAGTACTGGACCTCCGCAAGGCCCAGGCCTTGTTCACGAAAACCTTGAAGGAGAGTCCCTTCACTAGTTCCAAGGTGCCGGTTCTCAGTAAGAAGCACCTATCCTTCTTTGCTGCTTCTTCCCGTGCCTTCCCCTTTATGGAGAAAGGGTTTAAGGCAGTTGAGGCAGGGAAACCTTGCCCTACACTCGAAGAATGTAGACCCTTTTCCCTTGCCCTTCCATCTGATGATGCAGACTGGAAGGATGTTTACAACACCTTCTCAGTCGGGAAGCTGGAGGCCGACATTGCCGGACGTCAGTTCGGAGAAGATCTCCCGAAGTTGTCAGACTTTCACCTGCGCAGGGAGCAGGAAACCAAGGAGAGACTTGCCGCCTCTATGTCTTTGCAGACTGGGTTAGAGACGATGGCAAGCGTCCTTGACACCCCCGATATGTATATGGTCTTTACCAAAGCACATTTGGCAACGGTCACCAAAGACCTATACATTTTCATTAATGCCAGACGTGCTTGCAGAGAGTTTGTGTTCGCCTCGGCTGCGGTGAGACACGAACCAAGGAAGCTGATAGCTTCCAATATCTGGGGAAAAGACCTCTTCCCAAGCGAAGTGGTCAAAGAGGTCGTTGACAGAGCCGCTACGGAGAATAGGAATCTCCTACACAAATGGGGCTTGTCATCCAAGAGGAAGTCTTCCACTGAAGAGGGTCCCCAATCCAAACGGAAGACCAAACGACCCAGAGTGCCCTCTCGCCCTCCACGACAACAACAACAGCTTCCCGTTGCCATGGTGCCCCAGACGGTGGCATAACCACCTACCACGTTCCAGCTGGTGCCCCGATAGGTGGCGACTCAATCGCCTGTCTTTACCCCAGCCTTTGAAAGACAATCAACAACCTTTCGGCCGAAGTCTCGGGGTTCCTTTCGAGGTTCCTCTAGACGCCCCTCCAGAGGCAGGGGCAACAAGGGTGGACGTGGCCAAGGAGGCAAGTCCTCCAACCAGCACTCCCAAGTGAGATGCTTCCGGTAGGAGGGAGACTTTTTCTCTTCCGGGATCATTGGACCTTCGATCCCTGGGCCCACAGCCTAGTCAAGAATGGATTGGGGTGGAGTTGGAATGCAACCCCACCGAATTTCCCTTAGTTCTTCCAACACTCAACCCCCATGTTGGAAGAATATGTTCAAGAACTCCTAGACAAGAGAGTTGTAAGGAGGGCAAAGTCCATCAAATTCCAAGGAAGGCTGTTCTGTGTTCCGAAGAAAGACTCTGAAAAGCTCAGAGTCATTCTGGACTTATCACCACTCAACAAGTTCATAGTGAACCACAAGTTCAGACTGCTGACTCTTCAACACATAAGGACCCTATTGCCCAAACAGGCATACACAGTCTCCATAGATATGGCGGACGCATACTGGCATGTTCCGAAGGACCCTATTGCCCAAACAGGCATACACAGTCTCCATAGATATGGCGGACGCATACTGGCATGTTCCGATCAATCGCCAAGTCTCCTCCTACCTAGGATTCAAACTGCAAAAAAGACAGTATGTCTTCAGAGCCATGTCCTTCGGAATAAACATAGCCCCAAGGGTATTCACAAAGCTTGCGAACGCAGTCATTCGTCAACTACGCCTAAAGGGAGTTCAGGTGATTGCCTACCTGGACGACTGGCTGGTATGGGCAGCATCCAAAGAAGAATGCACGCAAGCCTCCAAGGAAGTGATCCAGTTCCTGGAACATCTAGGATTCGAGATCAACTTGGAAAAGTCTCGTCTATCTCCAGGTCAGAAGTTCCAATGGCTGGGTGTCCACTGGAACTTACAGTCACACTGCCTCTCCTTTCCATCAAAGAAGAGGAGAGAGATAGCGGGATCTGTCAAGAGACTCCTTCAATCCGTCAGGATTTCAAGAAGGCAACAGGAGAGAGTGTTGGGGTCTCTCCAGTTCGCCTCAGTGACAGACCCAGTGTTGAAAGCACAATTAAAAGATGCATCAGGAGTCTGGAGAAAATATGCATCAAACGCTCGAAGAGATCTAAAAAGACCGATACCAACTCGTCTGCGATCACTCCTCAAGCCATGGTCAGAGGCCAAGTACCTAAAGAAAAAGGTACCCCTACAACCGCCTCCACCTATCAGTCACCGTTCACACGGATGCTTCAAAGGAAGGGTGGGGAGGCCACTCTCACCATCGGGAAGTCCAGGGAACCTGGTCCTCCCTCTTCAAGACCTTCCACATCAACATTCTGGAAGCCATGGCAGTTTTTCTCACTGAAGAAACTAAAACTTCGCTGCTCGATCCACATCCGACTGGTACTAGACAGCGAAGTTGTAATGAGATGCCTGAATCGACAAGGCTCGAGATCGCCTCAAATCAACCAAGTGATATTAGCCATCTTCCGCCTGGCGTAGGAGAAGAGATGCCACTTATCAGCAGTTCACCTTCAAGGGTTCCGCAATGTGACAAGGGACGCTCTATCCAGGCTCAACCCGATAGAGTCAGAATGGTCCCTAGACGCAAGATCATTCTCCTTCATCTTACTCAAAGTCCCAGGACTGCAGATAGACCTCTTCGCTACGAGCGACAACAAGAAGCTACCCGGTACGTAGCCCCATACGAGGATCCTCTAGCGGAAGCAACGGATGCGATGTCCATAGACGGGAACAGATGGTCCAAGATTTACCTGTTCCCTCCAACCAACCTCCTGCTGAAGGTCCTCAACAAACTGAGATCCTTTCAAGGCACGGCAGCAATAGTGGCTCACAAGTGGCCCAACAGCGTCTGGTTACCCCTGATAACGGAACTACGGCTGAAACTGATTCCGTTGCCAGATCCATTTCTGACTCAGCATGTGCAGAAGTCGACTGTCTCGGCTTCATCACAGAAAATCCGGAACCTTCATCTCATGATTTTCTCACCTTAGCAGTCAAGAAAAGGTTCGGGATTTCAAAGGACAGTATTAACTTCTTAGAAGAATACAAGTTGAAATCAACGAGAAGACAATACGAGTCTTCCCGGAAGAAATGGGTTGCCTTTGTCAAGGCAAAGAAACCAAAGGAGATATCAACAGAATTTTGTTTATCCTTCTTTATCCATCTCCATAAACAAGGTTTACCAGCCAACACGATTTCTACGTGTAAATCTGCCCTGACTAGACCCTTGCTATATGCCTTCCAGGTGGACTTCTCTAATGAAATCTTCAACAAGACTCCAAAAGCCTGCGCTAGACTTCGGCCCGCAGCTCCTCCGAGGCCCATTTCCTGGTCCTTGGATAAGGTTCTTCACTTAGCGTCGACCTTGAACAACGAAGATTGCTCTCTAAAAGATTTGACTCAAAAGGTGATATTCTTATTTGAACTAGCCTCAGGAGCCAGAGTTAGCGAAATAGTGGCCCTTTCGAGGGATGATGGCCACATTCAGTTCACATACTGCGGAGAACTGAACCTATTTCCTGACCCAGCGTTTCTCGCCAAGAACGAGCTGCCCACCAAGAGGTGGGGTCCCTGGAGAATCTTCCCTCTGAAGAAAGAAGCATCTCTATGTCCAGTAGAATGCGTAAAGGTCTATCTTCGTAGAACTTCAGACTTTAAGAGAGGTCATCTTTTCAGGGGAGAAACCTCAGGTTCAACATTGACCTTGAAACAACTAAGGGCGAAGATCACCTATTTCATTCGCAGAGCAGATCCAGACAGTACACTCGCAGGTCATGATCCGAGAAAGGTCGCTTCGTCTTTAAACATCTTCCATAACATGAGTTTTGAAAGCCTTCGCGCTTACACTGAATGGAAATCATCCAGGGTTTTCTTCAAACATTACGCGAAACAAGTGCAAGAGATAAAGCACTACGTGGTGGCAGCAGGTAGTGTACTAAAACCTGCCGCTTGAATTCTGCAAAGAACAGTGCACTAATTGGGACTTTTAGTGAAGGGTGTGCATGATTGACTCCTACGATGTATCATGTTTAGTGATGTGTCTAGTAAATGACACTATAGACTGTTCTAAAGACACAGGTGACTAAAGCATAAAAGACTGACACATGTGCCATGCGTATTCATACGCAAGTGTTCCTTTGTAACAACAGAGACAATAGTGAAATATTGCTATATTTTCCATAGAGTGGCTTGTGTTTCTTTTTCAGATGAAACTTTATTCTTTCTGTTATTACTAGTTATTATGCTTTCACACAATATTTTCAGAGAAAATTATTATTTGATTGTATATGTTACAACCCATGATTTCTATATACTGTCTGTTAATAAAGACAGTTAGGAATTTGCGCATCTCATTTCGCCCTAAAAATTCTAAAATGCAAATAAAGGGTATCGTGACTTACGATGAAATCACGATAGTGTATTTATAAAGACCAGTAAACAGTCATTTATCTTTTATTTTGTTAGGGAAATATTATGAACATTATGCAATGTGAGATGCGTAGAAAATTATAATTGTTGTATTGAATTATTTTGTAATAATATAATATTTCTTTTTGTCGAAGTTTTTGTAAGGCAAAATTTATTAAATAGTTGTTTGACTCTAAGCAATCGTTAATGAGTTGTTAAAGTTTGTTTTGACGAATGCGGGTCGCGCATGCGTGGATCTCGGTCGTCTTTGAGTAATGTAGCGCAATACTAGTTAGTACCGATATAGCTCTGTTACGAATCGGGTCATGGTGACTCTGCGGTATCTCAATGGGGGAGGGAGAAATTAACACACCACCAAGAGAGTTCTAACCATCATGGATTAAAGCTAAGTCAAGGTTTTATAAGTGTTTTGTTATGTTAGTGATATTGAAGGGCATGCATGCACGTTAGATATCGTTAATGACGAACATTTGTAAAATAAGACTGTACTTCGGGTTGCCGGATAGGAAATGTTACAATGAATAGTTAAGGTTAGTAATAAATGTGAATATTTTTATTCCTGGTAAAATAAGGATTTAAACACAACGCAATGTCTCGATTTATTGAATGATAGGAACAGAAAAGAATCCTTGAAAATCTGTTATAAGAACCTGGTAATATGTAAACCAAATTAGGGTAAGTTTAGGTTTCCATATTTATTGAAGATTCTTTATGTTTACTATTTTGGATTCTTTTGAGTAAAGATATAATGGTGCCGTGACCAGGATGTATTATTATTGCGGGTGATGATTAATACTGACTGATAATGTATATATTTAACATTAATATTGGTGTTAATACGTGAATATGTTTGATAGAGGTTTTACCAACATTACACGTCGTGAGAAAGTGTTCGTGGCGGCGGGTTGTTATGACTAGGTCGGAATTGGCAATTTAGAAAATCGTTGACACCGTACCTTTTTGCCTTGAATCATATGAGGAGATTGGAAATTTTATATGCGTTATACATTCTGAATTGATCAGTGTTAATCGTTGCCATCCACAGAGTACGTATTCTTGACACGCCACATGGCAATCTGCACCCCGAACAGAGATAACACTTCGAAGGGGTCAATTGGCAAGAAAACGAAAACGAGAAAGAAAAAGGAGAGCCGCTCGCAAGGCTCTCTCTTCTCCCGTTTCGTAAGCGTGCATTGCGCCGCTCACGGCGCCATCTGTAATCCTTGTAGCGATACACGAGGTGCTACAGATACTGTATGTAGGGAGGGGACCTACAGCCCTTTCATAGAAAGGGAAGGGCGGGTCCATCAGTGTTATCTCTGTTCGGGGTGCAGATTGCCATGTGGCGTGTCAAGAATACGTCCTCTGATATTTCGCGATATCCCTTTATTAGGGATATTCGCTCCAGGAGTTAGAATTCTGGGTACCTTAAGGTAAATTCTCTGGGAATATCGCCGTAGTTGTAATATACCCAAAGGAAGCTACCCTATAGGAACTTCCATCAGGACGACATGGCTTGAGCCCAAAAATAGTCTACAGTATATCGTTACTGTAGAACCCCGTAAAAGCCTGAGATATGTAACCTATGACGAATATCGAAGAAATCGAAATAGGTTGAACCAAAGGTTACGTAAGTCAATCAGTTATTATATCATTAATAATGGTCTTACTGAAAAGGATCTAGGTCATGATGGAGTTCATTTAACTCAAGAAGCCTCTGAAACATTAGCAAGAAGAATATATGATAGAGTCAGCAGTGATGCTGATTCAGGAGAATGGTAATAGCACAAGAGGACCAAGTGGGGTGGGGATGGGGAACTATGCATCTTACACTGCATTTGTTATAAGTTGTATCTAATTGTGCTGATAAATTTTGAATTGAATTTCTCTTGAAGTGTGTTAATTAAATACATTTAATGGGGTGGTTATATATGAAAAAATGGTTGAAATTGTATATGCTGTATGAACAGTTGTTTGTTGAAACTGCTGAAAATTTTAAAATTTATTGGTTTTAGCTGGTTTGATAATTATCTTTGGAAAAATGTCTGAAAAGAAGCTTTGGTGAGGTCACGAGGTGGTTACAAGGGCGTAATCACCAAATGGGTAAATAAGATAGACTCTGCTATTGCTGCAGGTAATGTCAATACATTGTCTTCAATTAAGGATTTAATTATGAAACAAATGAAGATTGTGCACGACTTGAATGAAAAGATATTAGCCTTAACCACTGAAGAAGATTGAATGAAAGAGGTGGAAGAGCAAGCAGAATATGAAGTAGTAATTGGTGAACATTGGTATAAATTGAGCAATGCCATCACAGCGATATCAGGAAGTGGTTTTGCTGGAAATCCTCTGCCCACACATAAGACTAATGTTAGATTGCCTAAATTGGATCTCCCACATTTCACTGGAGATGTGTTGGAGTGAAATTCCTTTTGGGAATTATACAATGTGTTGGTACACCAGCGAGGGGATTTAGAACTGATTCAGAAATTCTCATATCTGCAAAGTTTGCTCGCAGGAGATGCTCTAAAACTGATTTCAGGATATAAGTTGGAAGCTGCGAATTATTCACAAGCTATATCTCTCCTCCGAACCACATATGGGAAAAAGGATGAGATCAAACGAGTTCTAGTAAGAAGATTATTAGCAATGGAGGCTCCATCTCCTGATTCAGAAGCATTGCAATCATTCAGAGCAAATTTTGAATATTTGATCAGATCATTAGAGAGTGAAAAACTATTTTGCTTCATGGTAAGTTGCCTAAGAGTGTTAGTGAAACTGTAAAATGCAGAAGTGGGGATGGTTGGCTTGTATATGATACATTTAAGAAATATCTGGAAGAAGAAATTCACAATCTAAGATCTTTCGTCTCAACGGATGTAAGTAAACCTGGAACTTTATCAACAATATTTACGTTTACAGTGAATCAATCACAATCTGTTAGACCTAAGAGTAAAGGAAATGTGAATAAATTTAGTTTTCAACAAACAAGAAAATGTGCATTGTGTGAAGGCGAACACTGGTGGACACAGTGTAAAACTTATGCCAGTAGGGATAAGAAACTGAGTCGTCTCGGGTTTTTACGATTATGTTTTGTGTGTGCATCAAATAAACACTTTAGTTTAGATTGTGAAAAACAAATTTGTGAAAACGGATGCAGATTAAAACATCATCGTGTATTATGTGATAAACAACAAACCAGCGAACCAAGTAAATCAACAAATAAATCGGCAAATAAACCTAATAATAATGGTGTGCAGGTTGGAACACTTTCCGTAAGTGATCAGGGTCAGAAATCCAAGCAGAGGTCAATTTTACCAACAGCCACAATTGTGTTGAAAGGTAAAGGAAGACATTAGGTACGCCTTTGTGGATTATTGGACACTTGTGCAGAAAGAACCTTTATCAGAAGGTCAGCACTTAAGGACGTACAATATAGATCTAAAGGCACGGAAAAAATTGCCTTAAGGGGTTATTTGACAAGCAAACCTGTGAACGAGTATGAGGCGGTTAGTGTTTCCATACCTTATAAAGGTAGATTGATTATTATGGATTGTATTGTGGTAGATGAGTTACCAGAGTATTGTATACTAAGAAATTCAACGTTAAACGAAATTTGAAAACGTTGTGTAAAACCAAAATTTGTCTAGCGGACAAGGATTTCGATCTTCCTGTGGACAAACAAGCACCCATTGATATGTTGGTAGGCGTTGATAATGTCTATAACATATTACACCCAGGATTCAGAAAGGCCGGAAAATTGATATTGTTACCTACCATATTTGGATATGTTGTGACAGGGTCCTGTAATGCCCCTCCAGTGCAGGAAACCCAGGTAACTGTGTTAAAGCTAGCAACTAACGAGGAAGTAATTGAAGCTACTCATAAATTTGATAGTGATATAAAGAATGATTTGGATATTTTGTGGAATTTAGATAAAGTGGGTATTGACTGCAATGAATTGAAAGAACATGATCGAAAGGTTCTTGAAGACTTTGAAAGTACCATTGTATATTCTGAAATGGAGAAGCAATATGTTGTGGCCTAACCATGGAAGTCTAATAAGTCAAGGCTTCCATCCAATTTTGGCATGGCGTTGGGCCGGGTTAAGCAACAGTGTGCAAAATTTCAGAAGGATGAAACCTACCTTAACCACTATCAAAAAATCCTGAAGGATCAGGAGGATAGGGGGTTCATTGAAAGGGTAGATAAAAACAATGCAGTTGAAAATTGTCATTATCTAGCACATCATAGTGTACAGAAAGATAGTGCCACCACTCCAATCAGAATAGTTTTTGACTGTTCCTGGAGACAGGGTAAAAATGGATTGAGCCTTAACGACTGTTTGCGGACTGGACCACATATTACGACAGATTTGCTCAAAGTCTTATTGCAGTTCAGAACTAACAACTACGCCTGTATTAGTGATATAGAAAAAGCGTTTCTTATGGTGCAATTGAGAGAAGAAGACCGCATTTACACACGGTTTTTATGGTTGCAAGACCCAACGGATCCAAATAGCGAATTAATCATATATAAGTTTGGGGCTACGTGTTCTCCGTTTCTGTTGAATTCCACTATTAAATCACATCTGGCAGCTGTGAGAAAAGATACGAGTTGTACTGAAATGGTGGATATGATGAGAAGGGGATTATACGTGGACAACCTTCCATTTACCTCCAACAATGAAGATGAATTGATAAACTTATTTTTTGGCGCAAACAAAATATTTGCACAGGCGCACTTGTATTTAAAGGAATGGAATAGTAATAGTGATCTTTTGAATACTATTGCGGGTGCTTATCGCATAAAATCAGAAGAGAAGTAAACCTATAAAGTCTTAGGCCTATTTAATCATCTTAAGACCGGTCAAACAAAACGTGAAATTCTAAGTGCAATTGCCCAAATTTATGATCCTTTAGGAATGCTTATCCCCATTACGATACGAGCTAGAATATTTTTACAGGATTTGTGGAAACAGCAGTTGAAATGGGATGATCTACTTTCAGTTCCTTTATTAGAACAGTGGAATGAGTTGTCCAAAGACTTAGAGAAAAGTCTCAGTATTTCCTTCGCCAGAGGCACTAATCTGGAGAAAACGGATTACCTTCACATTTTCTGTGATGCTACCATAACAGCTTATGGTTGTGTGGCCTATCCAGCAAGTGGTAAAACTTCGTCTCTGATTATGGCAAAGGGTAGAGTAGCACCCATTAAAGAGTTAACTGTACCTAAATTAGAATTAATGGCTTTGTTGTTAGGTGCAAGATTGTGTGGATTTATAGTTGAAACTTTTGAAGAAAATAGATCTGAGAAAATAATAATTTGGTCTGATAGTAAAGTTGCCCTGGGATGGTTAGTGACAAAGAATAATTTGCCAGTATTTGTGGAAAATAGAGTATTGGAAATTAACTCTATAACTACGGGGATCGTCTTTTCTTACGTCCCATCTTCAGAAAACCCTAGCGACTGGATTACTAGAGGAAAGGGGGCAGAAGAAGTAAGAAATAACTACTTTTGGTGGGAGGGACCTCCCTGGTTAAAATCAGAAAACCGGGGTAGGGACGTTTCAGCGCCGCCAGCTCAGCGCCGCCGGTTCAGCGCCGCCAGTTCAGCACCAGCCATTTCAGCGCCATGCCTTTTCAGCGCCAGACATTTCAGCGCCGTGGAAGTGTGGAATTTGTGTGTGTGTGTTTATAAACAAAAGAAGAGGTTTTGAACAAATATTTATTGATAAAAAGTATTTATACTACTGTGTTTATAAACAATAGAAAAGGTTTTGAACAAATATTTATTGATAAAAAGTATTTATCCTACTGAATAGTTAAAATAGTCCAAAAAAAGTTCCTTTTGCGTCGAATAAGCTTACGCATCGCTTGTCGGTTAGGCAGCTGGGCAATAGCAGCTTGAGACATATTTTCCAAAGATTTGTTGATTATAGTACTCGGTCCGTCGTAAGTGTCCTCGGCTCTCTGATGTGCATACGTTTTCGCCTTTTCAACTTCTACCGCCACTGCAGATGGGGGATGGGTGTGATCATTCATTTTCTTTCGAAAACGTTTGAATTTTGGCACATCTACCGTCTTCATGGCATCTTCAGAACTTTACATTTAGATTTTAATTAAACAACGGAATCACCGAGAACAATAAATAGCGGTTTGGAGAGAGAGAGAGAGAGAGAGAGAGATTTTAATTAAACAACGGAATCACCGAGATCAATAAATAGCGGTTTGGTACTGAAATTATACAAACTACTGTGTGAAGAGAGAGAGAGTTAAAATTTCTTCTGGCGCTGAGATGGCTGTCGCTAATTTTTTTTGGCGCTGAAATGACCAGGCACTGAACTGGCGGCACTGAATCGGCAGAGCTGAGCTGGCGGCGCTCAATAGTATCTAACCCCAGAAAACCACACCTATCCTATTGACAGGACATGGGTGAAAGAAGCACAAGCGCAGGATGAAGTTATTCAAGTCCATCTTGTAGGGAACAGTGAAAAAACCCATCTACCGAACTGGGAAAGATTTAGTAGAGTGGATAAATTTTGTAAAACAATAGCTTGGATTAGGCGATTTATTCACAATTGCAAATCAACTAGCTGTAGAAAAATTGGAAGTTTAACGTTGGAAGAGCTTCAACAAGCTAAAAATAAAATGATTATCCTTTTACAAAAGGAATATTTTCCGGAGGAATATAAAGCTTTGGAAAAAGGGGGTAAAGTTTCAAAATTGACCTTATTAGTACAATTGAATCTCTTCTTGGAAGAAGGAATTATAAGATGCAGAGGAAGATTGAAACATGTTGCACAGGTGGCGGAAATAAAATTCCCAATCTTACTGCCGAAAAGTTGTTTTCTCACAAAATTGATAGTAAGGGAGTATCACTGTTTACAAGCTCACATGGGAGTGAATGCAACCGTGGCAAGTGTGAGACAGGAATATTGGGTCCCACAGCTTCGCCAATTATCCAAAAGTGTAATACATCATTGTATAATCTGTATGAAAACACAAGAGAGACCCTACCGTGTAAATATTGCTCCACCATTGCCAGAATTTTGGGTGCAGAGAAAACAACCCTTTAGCGTTACGGGGGTAGATTATACAGGAGCGTTGTTAACCAAGGAGAAACAGCAAAATCCTGAAAAAGCCTATATTGTGTTGTTTACTTGTCCACTTACTAGAGGAATTCATATCGAATTAGTAAAAGATCTGTCCTGCGATTCATTTCTTATGGTGTTCCGAAAGTTTTGTAGCCGTCGGGGATTTCCTTCTTTAATGCTAAGTGACAATGCTACTACCTTTGTATCGACTTCAGTTTATTTGAAAAACATGGCATAAAGTTCCTTAGTACAAGAACACCTGAATGCTATCGAATGTAAATGGAAGTTCATACCAGCCAGAGCACCTTGGTTTAGAGCTATATGGGAAAGATTGATTGGTCTTTTGAAAACATGTCTAAAGAAAGTAATAGGTCAGGCCTTTCTCAACTTTAGTGAACTTTCCTGTGTTGTGACTGAACTTGAAGCAATTATTAATGACAGACCCTTAAGTTATACTTCGGGAGATCTAGACCAGTTGGATATTCTGACGCCCAATCATTTGATTTTAGGACGTAGATTGAGATCTTTCCCTAGGGAAGTCATAGATTGGAAAGATGAAACTAAGGACCCTCTGTATGGTGAAAATAAGGATGTTGGAAAGCGATTTTTGTACATACAAAAAAATGTGATGACCTGTGGAAAAGGTGGGAGAGAGAATATTTAACTTCTCTCAGAGAAACTCATCGGGTAGGAATCAGACATGAATCTTGGCCCAAAATGGGAGATGTTGTGTTGATACACGATGAAGGACCGAGAAGTTGTTGGAAGCTCGGCCAAATTGTCAAATTACACGTGGGACCGGATGATGTCTTGCGCGTGGTTACTTTAAAAACCCCACAAGGTCAAGTAATGAGACCTGTTGTCAAGCTATATCCTTTGGAATTATGGCAAGAGACTGATGTTGTCATATCTGAGAAAACTGATAACAAAAGCACCTGACCGAGCAGGAAAATAGCACAGGCGGTTACCGAGGCAAGAAGAACCCTCATTCAAGCGAGACAATTATAACTGTAAATATTGTTTCTGTTTGCTGGGAGTGTATCGTGACTAACGATGAAATCACGATAGTGTATTTACAAAGACCAGTAAACAGTCATTTATCTTTTATTTTCTAAGGGAAATATTATGAACATTATGCAATGTGAGATGCGTAGAAAATTATAATTGTTGTATTGAATTATTTTGTAATAATATAATATTTCTTTTTGTCGAAGTTTTTTGTAAGGCAAAATATATTAAATAGTTGTTTGACTCTAAGCAATCTTTAACGAGTTGTTAAAGTTTATTTTGACGAATGCGGGTCGCGCATGCGTGGATCTCAGTCGTCTTTGAGTAATGTAACGCAATACTAGTTAGTACTGATATAGCTCTGTTACGAATCGGGTCATGGCGACTCTGCGGTATCTCAATGGGGGAGGGAGAAATTAACACACCACCAAGAGAGTTCAACCATCATGGATTAAAGCTAAGTCAAGGTTTTATAAGTGTTTTGTTATGTTAGTGATATTGAAGGGCATGCATGCACGTTAGATATCGTTAATGACGAACATTTGTAAAATAAGTCTACTTCGGGTTGCCGGATAGGAAATATTACAATGAATAGTTAAGGTTAGTAATAAATGTGAATATTTTTATTCCTGGTCAAATAATGATTTAAACACAACACACTGTCTCGATTTATTGAATGATAGGAACAGAAAAGAATCCTTGAAAATCTGTTAAAGAACCTGGTAATATGTAAACCAAATTAGGGTAAGTTTAGGTTTCCATGTTTATTGAAGATTCTTTATGTTTACTATTTTGGATTCTTTTGAGTAAAGATAAAGGGTGTCAGAGCTACTTTTTATCCTCTTATTTTTGGAAAATATTCAGAATAAATTCTATTTCTGTTCTAAGCAAACAATCATCAAATTTATATGTTATGCTATTAAGTTCAGTCCCTGGTAATGACTGACTTTACCAACCTGTTTACCTTACTGACTTTACTTTTTCATACATGAATGTTAACCTGTCTAACTTCTGTACAACGAACAAGCAGACTGAGGGAGATGTCAGTAACCTATACATATTTGTTCCTTTCAGAATACAAACTTATGTTTTTACATATATGATGACACTAATATACAACTTGTTTGCTAGATTGTTCCTTGAACTCACAATCCTCAGGTTTTTTCTTAGAGTCTTCCATGACTCATCCCTGTAGGGGGCAAGAAGTACTGACATAGTCCATGTTCAGTTGAAAGGTGGATGACGGTAACACCAAGTGTCTCTTAAGTCTAGATGACCAAGGAAAATTTATCTTGCGGTTATTGGCACTATTGAAAATCCACAGATACATTAATGCTCTGGTAAACTTCCATCAGGACGACATGGCCTGAGCCCAAAAAACGGATTTTGAGCGAAGCCAAAAATCTATTTTTGGGTGACTTAGCCATGTCGTCCTGATGGACCGACCCTCCTTTGACAAAGGATGAATGAATCCCTCCCTTATGTACTGTATCTGTAGCACCTCATTAACGCTACAAAGAATGACAAGATGGCGCCACACGGTGTCGTGCTGGCCCTCAACAACAGTACGATTAGGAGCGTTGCCTTAATAACGGCCCTCCTACAATTCTTGCCACTTTCCACTCTCCACTCTCGAAGCATAAACGCTATTAGGGGTGTAGATAGCTATGTGGCATGTCAAGAATACGTCCTCGGATCTTATGCGATATCCCTAAGGATAATACAAGGGATACTCGCGCCAGGAGTTAGAATTCTGGATACCTTTAGTAAAATTCTCTGAGATATATCACTGTAGTTAAATATAACCTAGGAAGCTACTAAGAAGGAACTTCCATCAGGACGACATGGCTACCTCACCCAAAAATAGATTTTTCGTTTCGCTCAAAATCCGTTATACAGTGGAACCTCTACACATGAACGTATCTAAATCCGAATTTTCCAACATCCGAAGTAAAATTCGAGCAAATTTTTTACTCTACACCCAAATTTTATTTCGACACACGAAGTAAACATTACGCCATTGAGCGTCGAGTGCTCAGTTCTCTATTCTTGTGTGTATCGTGTGGTTGTCCTCTGTTTGGTCTGTTATTAACAGTGCTTATTTTCTTCCTTTTTGTCACATATCCTTTTTGATTTTACCTATATTCATGGTGCCTAAGAAGCTAAGTTTCAGTACAGGAAGAAGGCAATTCGTTCATTAGAATTGAAGCAAGAAATTATAGAAAAACATGAGAGCAGTGTGCATGTGAGTGATACTGTATGGCTAAACAATATGGCAGGAATAGGCCTATGATCTCGAGGATCATCAAGCTGAAGGCAGCCATTAAAGCAAATAACCATCGAAGGGGATCACCATTATTACAAGACATCTTAGCAATACCCTGGAAGAGATAGAACGCCTTTTGTTGATAGGGATAAAGGACAAAGAGGTTGTTGGCAACGATCATTTGTGAGAAGGGCCAGCGTGATAAACAGAAAGAAAGAAAAAAAGTGAAGCAAAGAAAACCATCATAGCATTAACGAGCTCTTTTAAATAAGACTTCTCTCTTTTTCTGTTTCTCTCTAAACATAGCATTAACATGTTCCTTAAATAAAATATCTCTCTCTCTCTCTCTCTCTCTCTCTCGTTCTTCTTCGCTGTTATAATGTTAGATATGTCTATTATTTTTTTTTCAGAGAGAGAGAGAGAGAGAGAGATTAAAAAAAAATATGTTTAGAGTGCATATGATTTTTAACAGCGTCAACGAGTTGAAAAACAATTAAATGTAACTAAGAAAGTAATAACAGGTAATCTGAATTCCTTTATTAACTAAAACGAATATTGATACAAACACACTTGTGTGTGTATGCACAAACACACACACAGGTGTAAAAATTGCTATGCAGTAAGAGAGACGGTCGGGGAGGAGGTAGAGATGGTGACTGCGATAACATACCGTAACTCGTCACTGAAAGTGGTGAAAATAAAAAATCAAAAGAAAAAAAATGTAAAAAATATGAAATATAAGAATTAAAAAAAATAAATAAGCTAAGTTAGATTAAAATTTCCGTAGTGTAAGTTACGGTATGTTATCGCAGTCACCATCTCTACCTCCTCGCCGATCGTGTCTCCTCGTGCGTGTGTGTGTGTTTGCACATACGCACACGAGTGTCTTTGTATCAATATTTGTTTTAGTTAATAAGGGAATTCAGACTCGCTGATATTGTTTATTTAGTTACATTTAACTGTCTTTCAACTCGTTAATGCTGTTAAAAATCATATGTACACAATACATTTTTGTTTAATCTCTCACTTTTGTTTAGTCTCATTTTTGTTTAATCTCTCTCTCTCTCTCTCTCTCTCTCTCTCTCTCTCTCTCTCTCTCTCTCTCTCTCTCTCTCTCTCAGAAAAAATTGATAGACGTCTCTAACACTAACAGTGAAGAAGAACAAGAGAGAGAGAGAGAGTATTTATTTAAAGAACATGTTAACACCATGTCTACCTTCTCGCCCATCGTCCGTCTCCTCCTGGCATAGCAAATCCTACACCTGCGTTGGCCTGTCTCTAAGGTACAGTGGCAATAAAACACATTTTTTATTTATTATTTCTTTATAATTATCTTTTTTACATGCTGCTTTCATATTATGCAGTTATGTTATTGTTATGTATAATTATGTGTAGCCATTTATTAAGGATTTATTATGGGTTTTTAGGCTGAGGAACGAATTAAATGAATTACCATGTATTCTTATGGGAAAATTCGTTTCTACATCCGAAGTTGGTTGTGGAACGAATTAAATTCGTATGTAGAGGTACCACTGTATATATATATATATATATATATATATATATATATATATATATATATATATATATATATATATATATATATATATATATATATATATATATATATATATATATATATATATATATATATATATATATATATATATATATATATATATATATATATATATATATATATATATATATATATATATATATATATATATATATATATATATATATATATATATATATATATATATATATATATATATATATATATATATATATATATATATATATATATATATATATAGAAAGATAAAAATAAGTATACATGGGTAAGAGTGGCAAATGGAAGAGTAGTAGAAAGGGCATTAATGGATTATGTGTTGATAACTAAAAGAATGTTTGGAAGATTGAAAGACGTGCACGTGTTTAGGGGTATGGCTAACGGTATGTCTGATCATTTTTTGGTGGAAGGAAAATTAGTTGTAGCAAAAGAGTGGGGGAATAGAGTAGGTGGATGTAAAAGGAGCTAGTGAGGGTTGAAGAGCTAATAAAACCGGGGTAAAAAGTAAATATCAGGAAAGGTTGGAAATGGCATATGACGAGGTGAGAGTAAGAGAAACTGGTAATTTAGAGGAGGAGTGGAAGTTAGCAAAAGAAAATTTTGTTGGGATTGCAAGTGATGTATGTGGCAAGAAGGTTGTTGGAGGCAGCATGAGGAAGGGCAGTGAATGGTGGAATGAAGGAGTGAAGGTAAAAGTGGAAGAGAAAAAGAGGGCTTTTGAAGAATGGCTGCAGAGTAATAGTATAGAGAAGTATGAAAAATATAGAGAGAAAAAGGTGGAAGTAAAGCGCAAGGTACGTGAGGCAAAGAGGGCAGCTGACCTGAGGTGAGGTCAGGGACTGGGTCAGTCATATGAAGAGAATAAGAAGTAGTTTTGGAAAGAAGTGAAGAGAGTAAGGAAGGCCGGCGCAAGAATTGAAGAGAGAGTGAAAGATGGAAATGGAAGGTTGTTAAAAGGAGAGGAGGCAAGGAAAAGGTGGGTGGAATATTTTGAAAGTTTGCTGAATGTTGAGGATGATAGGGAGGCAGATATAATTGCTGTTCCAGGTGTTGAGGTGCCAGTGATGGGAGATGAGAATGAGAGAGAGATTACAATAGAGGAAGTGAGGAGAGCACTAGATGAAACAAGAGTAGGAAAAGCATCTGGTATGGATGGTGTGAAAGCTGAGATGTTGAAGGAAGGGGGTGTGACTGTAATTGAATGGTTGGTGAGATTGTTTAATGTGTGTTTTGTGTTGTCAATGGTACCAGTAGATTGGGTCTGTGCATGTATTGTACCACTATATAAGGGTAAGGGAGATGTGCATAAGTGTTGTAATTCAAGGGGTATTATTTTGTTGAGTGTAGTTGGAAAAGTGTATGGTAGAGTACTGATTAATAGGATTAAGGATAAAACAGAGAATGCAATCTTGAAAGTACAGGGTGGTTTCAGAAGAGGTAGGGGTTGTATGAATCAGATTTTTACAGTTAGGCAGATATGCGAGAAATATTTAGCAAAAGGTAAGGAGGTGTATGTTGCGTTTATGGATCTGGAGAAAGCATATGATAGAGTTGATAGGGAAGCAATGTGGAATGTGATGAGGTTATATGGAGTTGGTGGAAGGTTGTTGCAAGCAGTGAAAAGTTTCTACAAAGGTAGTAAAGCATGTGTTAGAATAGGAAATGAAGTGAGCGATTGGTTTCCGGTGAGAGTGGGGCTGAGACAGGGATGTGTGATGTCGCCGTGGTTGTTTAACTTGTATGTTGATGGAGTGGTGAGAGAGGTGAATGCTCGAGTGCTTGGCCGAGGATTAAAACTGGTAGGCGAGAATGATCATGAATGGGAGGTAAATCAGTTGTCTGCGGATGATACTGTACTGGTAGCAGACACAGAAGAGAAGCTTGACCGACTAGTGACAGAATTTGGAAGGGTGTGTGAGAAAAGGAAGTTGAGAGTTAATGTGGGTAAGAGTAAGGTTATGAAATGTACGAGAAGGGAAGGTGGTGCAAGGTTGAATGTCATGTTGAATGGAGAGTTACTTGAGGAGGTGGATCAGTTTAAGTACTTGGGGTCTGTTGTTGCAGCAAATGGTGGAGTGGAAGCAGATGTACGTCAGAGAGTCAATGAAGGTTGCAAAGTGTTGGGGGCAGTTAAGGGAGTAGTAAAAAATAGAGGGTTGGGCATGAATGTAAAGAGAGTTCTATATGAGAAAGTGATTGTACCAACTGTGATGTATGGATCGGAGTTGTGGGGAATGAAAGTGATGGAGAGACAGAAATTGAATGTGTTTGAGATGAAGTGTCTGAGGAGTATGGCTGGTGTATCTCGAGTAGATAGGGTTAGGAACGAAGTGGTGAGGGTGAGAACGGGTGTAAGAAATGAGTTAGCGGCTAGAGTGGATATGAATGTGTTGAGGTGGTTTGGCCATGTTGAGAGAATGGAAAATGGCTGTCTGCTAAAGAAGGTGATGAATGCGAGAGTTAATGGGAGAAGTACAAGAGGAAGGCCAAGGTTTGGGTGGATAGATGGTATGAAGAAAGCTCTGGGTGATAGGAGGATAGATGTGAGAGAGGCAAGAGAGTGTGCTAGAAATAGGAATGAATGGCGAGCGATTGTGACGCAGTTCCGGTAGGCCCTGCTGCTTCCTCCGGTGCCTTAGATGACCGCGGAGGTAGCAGCAGTAGGGGACTCAGCAGTATGAAGCTTCATCTGTGGTGGAAATGTGGGAGGTTGGGCTGTGGCACCCTAGCAGTACCAGCTGAACTCGGCTGAGTCCCTGGTTAGGCTGGAGGAACGTAGAGAGTAGAGGTCCCCTTTTTTGTTTTGTTTCTTGTTGATGTCGGCTACCCCCCAAAATTGGGGGAAGTGCCTTTGGTATATGTATGATGTATGTATATATATATATATATATATATATATATATATATATATATATATATATATATATATATA